>NC_140412.1:103285000-103602500 GCF_965140295.1 Lepidochelys olivacea | reverse complement strand
AGTCGTTAACAGTTGTGCTATTCACAGGAAATAGAAACAGCCCATTATTTTAAGTTGAGCCTGTAACAAAAATCTATAAAGGGCAGTTTGGTGATTCAGATGTTCTTGTCCTGGATCCTACCTGTTATTCATAAGATTTGCTTTCAGCTGGGGAATGAAAAATTAGACTATAGGAACTGGAGTAATACCGGTAAACCTGGATCAAGAAGGAGGGAGAATGTGCTCTGTTAAGATTGAGGTGTAAACACTGTATATTTAAATGGTGATAGAACACTAGCCTTGTTTGCTTTAACCTCATTAGTGTATTTACCAACCATAAACATTTCTGTGCACTGATTGGGGTCAAAAGGTTAACCTGAAGTATTATTTAGCAAGATTGTTCTTTATTATAAGGAACATAGATGTGCATCAATAAAGTGGTTATTTTTTATGCTTTTTAATGCTGTTGAGACAAATACAGTTTTAAAAGTCTAAAATGTGTCCTAGTTCTTTGAAAAATCTGTTATTAGTCACTAACATATTATTTTCTGTCAGCTCTTTGAATTCACATTAATTGCATTAATGCAATTAATCAATTAGCATTACCATTTTATTTGTTTTCACAGCTGCTTAGTCACAATGAATATTATTTTCTTAAATCATGTTGTCATAAACTGTTAATTATAAATGTCTTTTATAATAATAATAACGGTTTCTATGCTAGTACTGAAACCCTTGTAAAGAGTCACTGAAGTAAAGGCAAGATTATTACACTATTTCGAAGCAAAGCCAAATGCTTAACAAAATAGTTGTTTCATTAGCTTCTGGTAAAGACTGATGGTTGCAGATCATTTCCATAGTTTATAAATCTGTATCTGTACACACAAAACTTTGTTAAACTTCCATCATTTTTATGTACTTTATATCTATATTTAATATATATAAATAGGGTTGCCATGCCAACCCTCCAGGATTGGCCTGGAGTCTGCAGGAATTAAAGATTAGGTCATGTGATTAAATCTCCAGGAATACCTCCCACCAAAATTGGCAACCCTATATATAAATGTGCATGTTCACAAGCTCTTTTTTAACACTGCTGTGGAGAATAGCTCTTTGCACTAAGTGGGCTCAGGCCTCTAGGTCTAACTGAGTCAAGTCTGACGCTGAAATCAAGGGTTTCAGAGTAACAGCCGTGTTAGTCTGTATTCGCAAAAAGAAAAGGAGGACTTGTGGCACCTTAGAGACTAACCAATTTATTTGAGCATGAGCTTTCGTGAGCTACAGCTCACTTCATCAGATGTATGCTGTGGAAACTGCAGCAGGCTTTATATATACACAGAGAATATGAAACAATACCTCCTCCCACCCCATTGTCCAGCTGGTAATAGCTTATCTAAAGTGATCATCAGGTGGGCCATTTCCAGCACAAATCCAGGTTTTCTCACCCTCCACCCCCCCCCACAAATTCACTCTCCTGCTGGTGATAAACCCCCACTGTAGATGCAGCTGTGCCACTATAGGTAGACAGAAGGGGGTTTATCATCGATGCAGGTAATACACCTCTCCATGAAGCAGTAGCTAGGTTGATGGAAGAATTCTACTGTTGACCTACCTGTATGTATAGTGGGGGGCGTTAGCTTGACCTAACTATGTCGTACAGGGCACAACATTTTTCACAGCCCTGAGCAATTTAGCTAAGGCAACCTAAGTTTTAGGTGTAGAGCAGGCCTCAGTCCCACAGGATCAAACCCTACATCTATCTTTACTCACCAATTCCCTCTGGCTCTTTTTCTCCACCATCCCCATCACATTCAGGAAGATACAAGATATAGGCTTTAACCCTTTCTCCACTATAAAGCCCTGATGCTGCAAGGTGCTAAGTACAATCATATCAAGGTACATTTACAGCAGGGGATCAACTTGTGTGCTTCACACTGGGCATGTACTTAAGTGCCCTGCTGAATCTGGGCCTGGGTACCTAATACAAACTTTGTGACAATGGGGGTCTGACTCAACTGACTCAGCTGTGCTGGCCAGGATATGGTGGGTCTGGAGCCACAGATTCTCTAGCAGCAATAAAATCCTGGGGAAAAGTAGTTGCGTTCCCTGCCCTGCACACCTACATGGGAGGAGGTGTAATGAGTAATGATTCTGTGGATGCTCTTCCCTCTCTCGCCCAGTGACTTCTGACATGGGTAAGGGGAGAGTTCAGTGGCGGGCAGATGGGCTCTTTATATGGATTTGTAAATGGAGCTATTCTTAGGGCTACTTGATGAACTTCAAAATGTTTTGAGGGATGTTAAGCATAGATTAATTTCGAGTCCTGCAGGCTGTGAGGCCTACATTCAGAATATAGGAGGGGAGCTGTTTGTTTGGTGACAGGTTTTATCTTAAAGAACATCACAGGAGGTAGTGGATTACCTCATTAGTTAACTCAGTCTACTGGCCATTTGTTTTTCATCTGCTGATACTTCCCCCAACATTTTGTTTTATAATGTCTATGAACGAATTCACAAAGTAAGCTCTCCCGTGCTGCACGGCTGAAAGGAAATGCATACTGTGATGACTGCGGATCATTCCATAATGAAAAATATCTATCATTATATACTGGACCCAGTTCTTATGTAAAATTATAATATCCTCGCGTTTGTGTAATCAAAATGCTCAATCTAATCAAGCCAAAAAGATATCTGTGGTTAAACATTGCTAAGTGTCTAATCCTGTTACAATGTGCTGGAGAGGCGCTGGGGCCCTCAACTCTTTTGAGCTCAGTGGCAGTTGAGGGCACCCAGTATCCCTCAGAAAGAACCCTGTCCCTTGCAGAAATGAGCCCCAGATTGGTTTCTCATTGACCCTTGATGGAAATTCAGTGGGATAAATGATATGTGCTTGTGCAGGATATGTGCAGAAAAGCATGAACTCTGAACAAGGCTGAGTCACATGTCCAAAAAGAAACAAAAAATGTGTGTGTTAATAAGGGCAAAAGAATATAGCAAAGACTGGAATTAAAAACAGATACAATTAAATTGATATTATCTGTACAATCTTACTGAACAATGCTGATCAGCTGCAGAGAATTACTGAGAGCAGAAAATATATACATGGCAGAACAAGGAGGCTGTTAGAACTATGAAATCTAATGACAAAGGGGAAGATCATGGCCCCGGGGTATATCACAGAGAGGACTCTCCAGGGGCCTGATCCAAAATATAAGGAATCAATTGGAGACTTTCCACTGATTTAAATGGACTTTAGATCAGCCCCCATGTGCAGGTGACATAATTCTTGCACCATCCTTCCCCTTTTTATGTCCCTGAAGTGGACTATCCATGGGATCCACACCCACAAACTAAAAAATACAATGTCAGGGGTGTTGAAATTACATTGGAATGAAATTTCATGTACGTGTTTTCTTTCTCTCTCCTGTAACAGATAAGGGCAGCAGGGGCATTATGACAAAATAGACAGCTTTTTTCAATTAAACGGATGTCTGATGACATTGGACAGAACCCTGCCCTATCAACAAAACCCCACCAGAACGAAACATACCACTGCACATACAATTCTCCCTCTCTGGTGAAGATGAGAGAAAACAAACTACATGTGACAGATGTTAGTCATGTCGCTTAAGACATTACTGGAAGGAGCTCAGATACTTTGTGATTAGGGTGGCATAGGAACCTATATAAGATAAAGTAGAGTGTTTTTATCCCACCCACTTACTTTAGTTCTTATTTTTAACAAACAAACAAATCTCCATTATTTTAATTTGAGTCACTGAAAAATAGTTTTATGATTATTTTTTTTATTAAAAAAGTCCAGGAAGAAAAAAGTGAACTTCAGCTTTTTGGTTTTTAGAAAAAAATTGCACAAAATTGACAAGCAGTGTTTGTTGTAAAGAGATGCCTGAATATTAAGCAACGATCTAATCCTAAAACTAAACGAATGAATGTCCCGCTGATCATGGACCAAGTCTAAATATCAAGGGAAAATGGTCTACGACCTCCTCATTGGAGTTGTGTATACTGGTAGTACTCCAGCAACATGGCCTGAGGAGACTTGGTCCTGCAGGAGGGAGAGAGAGAGAGAGGAAAGAATCTAGCATTGGAGTGCCATGTAAGTGAGGTGAGTAGCTACTCATCTATATAAGCTCTATGCACAGCCTCAAAGCACTTCAACAACTTCCTGCAGTGAGAATTTTATTTTATACCTTTTTTGACTTTGCACACCAGACCATCCTTTTCTCTAACTAGGCTGGCCCAGCATATGTGTCCTAGGTCTTGCAGGCTTCAGGAAGCTGCACATATTATTCTTTAGTTACTACACACAATGCATATGGTCCAGTGGGTAGAATTAAAGTTGCAATAGGAATCTTAGCCCTGAGTTTCCTGTCTTTTATGAGTTTATCATCTCATCATGAGCATTGTAATCACAACACTTTCCAAGATTCAGCCCAAATTCTTCCCTGCCCAGTGGTGCTAAGAGAAGGAGGGCTGTCAGTCAGGGCAGGTTTCTGTGGGGCGTGTCTATGGGATCCACACAGCTTGCACCTCAGTCTGCACCTCATCAAGGTTTGGGCTGGATATGCTTCATAGCCAGCCCTAGGGATGCAGTACTGGCTGGCGCACTAACCAGCCATAAGTTGTAAGGAAGGCATTGTCATAAATATAAAGGGAAGGGTAAACCCCTTTGAAATCCCTCCTGGCCAGGGGAAAGCTCCTCTCACCTGTAAAGGGTTAAGAAGCTAAAGGTAACCTCGCTGGCACCTGACCAAAATGACCAATGAGGAGACAAGATACTTTCAAAAGCTGGGAGGAGGGAGAGAAACAAAGGGTTTGTGGGTCTGTCTGTAGTCGTCTTGGCCGGGGACAGAACAGGAATGGAGTCTTAGAACTTTTAGTAAGTAATCTAGCTAGGTATGTGTTAGATTATGATTTCTTTAAATGGCTGAGAAAAGAATTGTGCTGAATAGAATAACTATTTCTGTCTGTGTATCTTTTTTGTAACTTAAGGTTTTGCCTAGAGGGGTTCTCTATGTTTTTGAATCTAATTACCCTGTAAGATATATACCATCCTGATTTTACAGGGGGGATTTCTTTATTTCTATTTACTTCTATTTTTTATTAAAAGTCTTCTTGTAAAACACTGAATGCTTTTTCATTGTTCTCAGATCCAAGGGTTTGGGTTTGTGGTCACCTATGCAAATTGGTGAGGCTTTTTATCCAACATTTCCCAGGAAAGGGGGGGTGCAAGTGTTGGGAGGATTGTTCATTGTTCTTAAGATCCAAGGGTCTGGGTCTGTAGTCACCTAGACAAATTGGTGAGGCTTTTTACTAAACCTTGTCCAGGAAGTGGGGTGCAAGGTTTTGGGAAGTATTTTGGGGGGAAGGACGCGTCCAAACAGCTCTTCCCCAGTAACCAGTATTAGTTTGGTGGTGGTAGCGGCCATTCCAAGGATAACGGGGGTAATATTTTGTACCTTGGGGAAGTTTTGACCTAAGCTGGTAAAGATAAGCTTAGGAGGTTTTTCATGCAGGTCCCCACATCTGTACCCTAGAGTTCAGAGTGGGGGAGGAACCTTGACAGGCATACATTGAGAAATGTGAAACTTTGTTAAAAATAGAATAAAACCAGCAAATTACACCAGATATTCAAAAAGGATGAAAGGTGAAATTCACCCTTGTACACGGTGCCAGCACAAGGTCTATGCACCTCTTTGGCCATGCACCACTTGAGTTCCAACCCAATCTCTCTTTCAAGGGCTTAGGTCAGATGGGACTTAAATAGTGAGCTTTGTTCATCCTCTGCACAGGGATGAACTTCACCTAAATGCTGGCAAAAATGTCTTAAATGAAACAATTTTTCATGAATTACATGAAGTACCAAAAAAAGTGACTGAAATTACTAAAACACTTTGCCTTTAAACTGTCTAACACTAAACAATAGATTTAGGCAATTTTTAAATGTTAGCGCTCATGTATTTGTGTTGAAAACATGTCTACCAAATTGCACTTGATACAATTTAGAACAGCAATGTTCTAAACCTCTTTAAAAGATTGGAAATGCCATCAGATCCTTAATTATAGAGGCAATGCTGGGCACTGTTATAATTATTGAACTTACCTAAAGTCAAATTTGCAGCAATACAAGCTTTCAGCTCCAAACAATACCTTCGTCATTACTTGCCTGCTTCTGAGACTTGTTTAAATATAACAGGCATTATTTGCCACAGTTTTTAATTTCACATAGTGAAATATGAAATTGACTAGATTGGATCCTTTTATTTAAAATGATTCAACGGTTTCCCCCCTATTTTATTTAAGGAAAATAGCTTGAGTGTGTTATTGCCAAAAGTCAGATTTTGATTATGTAATATACACAAACAGCAGATCTTACTGTCACTGAATGACACTTTTTAAAATGGCAGTTCTTGAATGGTTCACATTATTATACTGCATGGAGGAAAAAATACAGAATTAGAATTTTGTGCCACATCCTGTGCTCCCTGAAATCAAGAGAAGTTTTCTCATCAGTTTTAGAAGCAGCAGGATTGGCCTCTTAATGTCAGAGCGTAGGTAGTGCAAGAGATCCCAGTTCTGAACACACGTGCCAGCTAATAGTAAATTAGTAACTTGTAATTAATCATAAATTATCAAATTGCTAAACATTAAATGCCTAGACAGTCCATCACTGAATATATTAAGAAAACATTTTTAATGCCTGAGCTACCAAGCTACTAAATTATCTTATTTATATATGCATTAATTTCAATAAGTAACTGCTAATTTGGTAAAGCAATTGTCTAGCAAAGGCCATTCATTTTTTTGTACTGAAAGTTTTTTTTGGTGGGGTTGATTTTTTTCACTTAAACTCTATACTTGTGTTGTGCCTTTTAGAGCATATCTCAGAAGTGATCACAGCAGTAAATTGCTTCTGCTTGTCTGTTGATTGTGAAGTGAAGAAGCTGGTTGGGCTAGCAACTGAAGAACTCTATTTATCCACAGGCCAGCTAGGTTGAATGAAGTTAGAATAAGAACTAGCCTCATCTCAGCTTCACCACTGACCCTCATCTTGACCTTGAGTTTGACCTTAGTTACGGTCCACTTCCATTTACATGAAAGTAAGATAAAGGGCATAATGTGGTCCGTATGCACTTTTATGTCTTCCTGGATCTAGTGCTACATTTTAATGCTACAATCAGCTACAGACAAACCTCACTACGACTAGTACATTTATTTAACTTTGAACCACAGTTGACAAGTTTGAAGTTTACAAGTGAATGATAATTTTTGGTTACATGCAATGCTGAATTGCCACTGTTTTTTCAAATTCCTATCTAGGGGAAAGGGAGACAGAGGTTTCCACTGCTGAATAAAATAAAAGATCAGACAGCTTAAGGGATCAAACAAATAAAATATACAAGATAAACAATCTCAGTACTTGCATTGTTCTGATCTTTAAGGCTCCTTTAGCTACATCCAACTCAACTCTCATATTTTTAAGTGGGTAGTGCACACAATGAAAAGCCTATTCACAGGTCCCACAACAGCATATTATCTTACCGGAAACGATAATGAGAATTTCACTACTTATGGACTCCAGTGTTTTCCAGATTTAGCAGGATGGAAGTTAGAATCACCAACTGGTGTTCCCTTCTGGCTCTCTTCTGCCAGTTTATTCAATAAAAGTGTGCATAGGGCCTAGTATCTGTGTTTCAAGTAATTGTATTTGGTGGGGGGGAGTTGTTTTTATGTAATGGGATTTTTTATTGCCGCAGAGAGATAAAGCACACATGGTGTATACTTTAAATAAATTCAATAAGGGAAATGTAACATATTTGCCTCATGCCTGACTATATTATTTCTTGTGTACAGAAGGAACTATATCAAACATTATTTTAAAAACTGTTTATTCCTGAGAGCAGAACCACTGTAGACTGATATTTAGGGCCTAATCCCTTCATGTGTGATGCCTGCAATAAGTCAATAATATTCACTGGTTTATGGGCCAGATTGTGTTTGCCTTTGGTGGGGGTGAATTGGGAACTGCTCCATTTGTGCACATATTGGGACACAAGACACCCAGAATGAACTCTGTTTCCATTCCTTTCCCACTGTTTGTCTCCCTCGCTTGTTGTGTCCCAACTAAAATTTAGATGGTGAGCTATTGGCGAAGGACCATGTCTTTTTCTGATTCCTGTGAAGCAATTAGTACGCTTCTGGACCCTAAATAATATTATTTATATTAAACTATTTCCTAGCATTATCCGCTGGATTGACGGGCAGCGATCAATCCAGCGGGGGTCGATTTATCACGTCTAGTCTAGGTGCGATAAATTGACCACTGAGTGCTTTCCCATCAATTCCAGTACTCCACCGGAGGGAGAGGCACAGGCAGAGTTGACAGGGGAGCATCAGCCATCAACTCACTGCAGTGAGGACACCATGGTGAGTAGATCTAAGTATGTCGACTTCAGCTATGTTATTCACATAGCTGAAGTTGCAAAACTGAGATCCATCCCCATCAATCCCCTGGTGTAGACCAGACCTCAGTGTCAAAACACAGGGGCTCCCAAAGCCCTGGCCTGGCTTGACTTAGTTATTCTTAGATTTGAGTTATTCTGAAGCTGAAGCTGAGCAGAGGTGAGGTGATGCTGGCAGGCAGAGAAAAGTATTTTGAGGAGCTTGCTGTCTCCGTTGGTTGAAGATACACAACTGATACTAAGTTCTCACACAGCAGCTGTTGTAAGCAATGTTTTCTACCATCTCTGCTTGGCTAGGAAATGCTGTCCCATTCTGGTGGAAGAAGACCTAGCCTCAGTTATTGTCAAGGTTCCTTTCCCACTCTGAACTCTAGGATACAGATATGAGGACCTGCATGAAAGACCCCCTAAGCTTATTCTTATCAGCGTAGGTTAAAAACTTCCCCAAGGTACAAACTTTGCCTTGTCCTTGAACCGTATGCTGCCACCACCAAGCGTTTTAAACAAGTAACAGGGAAAGAGCTCACTTGGAGAAGTCTTCCCCCAAAATATCCCCCCCAAGCCCTACACCCCCTTTCCTGGGGAAGGCTTAATAAAAATCCTCACCAATTTGTACAGGTGAACACAGTCCCAAACCCTTGGATCTTAAGAACAATAAAAAATCAATCAGGTTCTTACAAGAAGAATTTTAATTAAAGAAAAAGTAAAAGAATCACCTCTGTAAAATCAGGATGGTACATATCTTACAGGGTAATCAGATTCAAAACATAGAGAATCCCTCTAGGCAAAACCCTAAGTTACAAAAAGACACAAAAACAGGAATATACATTCCATCCAGCACAGCTTATTTTACCAGCCATTAAACAAAAGAAAATCTAACGCATTTCTAGCTAGATTACTTACTAACTTTACAGGAGTTGTAAGGCTGCATTCCTGATCTGTTCCCGGCAAAAGCATCACACACACAGAATAACCCTTTCTTCCTCTTCCCCCCTTCAGATTTGAAAGTATCTTGTCCTCTCATTGGTCATTTTGGGTCAGGTGCCAGCTAGGTTACCTTAGCTTCTTAACCCTTTACAGGTGAAAGGATTTTGCCTCTGGCCAGGAGGGATTTTATAGCACTGTGGACAGAAAGGTGGTTACCCTTCCCTTTATATTTATGATAGTTATTCATGCCTTTGTCACATCTCTGGATTACAGCCATGCAATATATTTGAACATGAAGCCTTTAGCACTTAGGAAAATTCCAACTACTTGAGAATGCAGCAACACATCTCCTCAGCAACACAGGCTACCTGGCTCTGAACAATAGGAGAAGATCTTGTCTGAGCATGAGGGAGAACTTTCCACAGGGCTGGCCTGAGACCATGGAATGAACTCCTCCGGAAACTAAGGACCATCACAACCTGCCCCCATCAGCCACTCCAAGTGTAAGGCACATTTCTTTGAACTTGCCTTCTCTAACATAAATATAAAGCCACAGGTATATCTAAAAGAGAAAAAGACACTATCAAACCAAGACACTTCACAGTACATGAACAAACAACACATGACAGATGTGCTTATTACACTACTGGAAGGTGCTTACATAGGATGGTGATGAGCATGGTATAGAAATCTATAGACAAGAGAAAAAAAACTGAATAAAATAGAATGAATGTTTGTGAAAGTGAATTTCAAAATCACATGGATGAATAATTGTAATAACTTGTGCAAGCATCTGTGCTGGAAGTGCTTGCACACTCATACATCAGGGAGGAGAAACCACACTATCTGGCCATTCCCCACGTGCACCCAAAACCAATAGAGGTTTGCCTTGACTTTTACATCTTTCTTGAAAGCTCTGCCTCTAAATGGTAGCAATATAAGTATAATAATTTTAGAGATATCTGGTGTTTTGACACAATCCCTGACAAGAATGGGCGAGTAGGAAGAGGAAAGAGAGGAATTCCAGGAAAAAGCATCCTGGTTCATGATTAGGGCCCCAAGTTCTACAATAATAATAAATAATAAAGATAGGAAAAAGAAAAGGAGTACTTGTGGCACCTTAGAGACTAGCCAATTTATTTGAGCATGAGCTTTCGTGAGCTACAGCTCACTTCATTGGATGCATGCCATGGAAACTGCAGCAGACTTTATTTATACACAGAGAATATGAAATTTTTTCATATTCTCTGTGTATAAATAAAGTCTGCTGCAGTTTCCACGGCATGCATCGATGAAGTGAGCTGTAGCTCACGAAAGCTCATGCTCAAATAAATTGGTTAGTCTCTAAGGTGCCACAAGTACTCCTTTTCTTTTTGCGAATACAGACTAACACGGCTGTTACTCTGAAACCAATAAAGATAGGGTTAGCAAAACACCCAGTCTCCTTGTGGGCCCATGAATAACCCTGTAATGATTAGATCTAAAACTAAATATATATAGCACTCCCTAGTACCCCCAAAATGTATATAGTTACAGCTTCTAGGGGCAAATTAGGATTGACTGCGCAGAAGGTATCTTATTCAGCTCCTTTACTCTAGCTCCCCGCTAAGAATTGTTCTGTCTCCCCCGAAGAAGGAGTTAAACTATGGCAACACTGCAGTACAATGGGCTACTTGTCACTTATTGTCAGAGAAAAGGTGTTCATTGCTGACTCCTGTGCTGCTTGCCTTTAGATAAATAGACATACGAACTTCTGGCTATTTGGACCTTGCAATCTTTTATTCCCAAGAGAACACCATTGATCTTTTCCCCCAGAACATATGTCAAAAACTAGTAGCAAAATACCCATGATCCCCAGCATTCTATTCCCTTGGGCTTTCTCTGTAAGGAGAGAGATTGATTTTTACTTTTTGGGGTGGATTTGCTCCTAAATTAGCCCTTTTTGTAGCATTTCATTCTATAATGTTGAGGAGGAAAGAAGAACCAGCAATGTTAACTAGAAGGAGCAAATGGCTCCCCCCCGCCCTTTGGTACTTTGAGAGGAATTTCAAACAAGTCAAACTTTTCTAGGTCTGAATGTTACCTAGTAGTGGCTCTAAACCATGTTAACACTACCCAGAGTCCTATGCCGCTGATACTACGCAATTTATCCCACCCGCCCAAAACACTGAATGAAATCTTCCCCTGCCTCTCATAAGGAAAAGTCATTAACGGTGTGAATGCCCTGAGGGAGAGGAGAACAACCATCAGATCTAGCCTCAGGGTTAGCTGCGGGCACACAGTGCACATACATGCACACATAGGGCATTCCCATTAGTAGCTGGCCAGTCTCCAAGAAAAGCAGCTCTTGTTCGGCACAAGGCACAAGAGAACTATTATTCATATGTGTTTACAGAAACAGCTGTAAAAGGAAGACATGAGTTTACAACAGTGTCAAATACACGTGTTGGCTGTCATGCCCTAATGCTACTGTTCTGCTGATGAAAGAAAGGGAAAGTAAAGGATCTATCCTTATGCAGTTATTTATATGCATTGGCTGAAACTGAATGAGCTTTTTGTGATCTCCCTATTAAGCGATCTGGCAACAATTTTTGATTATGAAAGAGAAGGAAAATAAGTCCTCTCTTTCATTCTAAATGAGCCAATAACAGAAAAGTTTGGGTTTGTTTTTAATTAAGACCTGAAGAGGGAAGAGATCAACATCTGGGTCTCTTCGCTAACAAGTCTACCAGGGAGAAAAAAATATGGGACCTTCTTTCTGATGTTTATCACTAATTGCTATGGGCAGCCCTAATTTTCATCTGTCTGAACTTTTCTGGAGAGGAAAAAGAAAAAGAAAATAAGCATATTGGTAATATTTCAACAGGGACAATTGGTGAGAACCTTTAAAAGCTCATGAAACTGTAAATAATATAAGATGGCTGCATCTGGTGCAGGACCAAACAATCAAGACCAGGAGGATTTTTTTTTCTTTTCATTCCAACTAAAGCAAATTTACTTTGTTGCAATTGGGAAAATCCTTTCATTGGGGAAATTGCAGTCCTCCATTTTGCAAATTTTCCAGCCATTTCTGGCAATGTGAACTTCAGCATGTAGCCTAGTTCTGAGCATCTCCCCTTCCCTCTGTGTTCCACCTAAGGAGATAAACTAGAAAAGTACAGAAAGTAAAACATTACAAAAATCAAACTGACTCAGGTTTGTGGGGCGAATCTCACATTTCTCTCCTTTTTTTATGGGTGTGTGTATTTCTGTGTGTATTTTTCAAATGTTTACACTGAGTGGTGTATCTAAATATTAATTTGAAAATATATTTGATCTGGAAAGCATTTCTTTATGGGAAGTATAGTAATGCCAGAAATTTTTCTTCTGGTTTTGGAGGTGCCTTATATTATAATTTCTGTTATCTCCGTAATTTTTCTTTACACTTCATTGAATATAGCTGGAATCTGGTAGTGCCTGATATAGTTAAGAACCAACCTCTGCTCTCAGATGCCGCAAATTCTGGTGGAATTCCACTGGCACATCTAGCTCTTTTTTGATGTAAATGTATCTTTGAAAATATACAACAGCATAAATGGATTTATAGATTATTAGATTATCTAGACTGAGCTCCTGTCCACAAACAAACCAACTGCTGGTTAAAAGAAACAAGTAGCTGAGATCAACTTCTGCTATTGGAAGCTGGAATGTATCCCAAATAATCTTGCCACTAGCCTTCCCCTCAGTCCTTAGGCCAGTCCTGTATATAATGGGGTGAGCACAGTGCATAGAAGTCAATAAACATTGGGATTGGGCAGCATCTAAAACTTTTTGCACTTTCTAAGATGTTAAAGCTGGCTCTGCTGTCTAAAATGTTTAGCACTTGTTGAGGACAGGACTGAGACGGCTGCCACCTACTCAGGCAGAGGCCAAACCATGGTTGCCCACAACACTGCTGGAGCAGCTTCTGCAAGAGACACTCCCTTCATGTGCATTTCACCAGTGCTGCTACCAAACAAGAGCATGCTGTGGAACGTACCAACCATTTCCTGTATCCCTCAGTCCTTGCTGGTCATTCTAGAAGAGTAACAGGGGTAGGGGGAGGTAAAAACAAAGAAAGCTCAGTCAGCATCCTGTAACTGCCGCAGTCTGCCACACTCTTCTGGTGACTGGGATGCTCAGACCCAGCTAACATACTGATGAGATGGTGGGGGGAATCCCACCATTGCAACCCAGCCGATTCTTATTCTCTTTGCCCTTTCCCTATCCCCCATCCCCTACACCATCCACAGATACCCACTTCTTCCCCCATGTCACATACAGAGCAACTGCAAGAGACCCACTCCCTCATTCAATTGCCCAACTCTGGGACCAGAAGGGATCCATTCCCCAACTGACCATTCATCCCAACACCAGATTCCTCACCTGAAGAACTATTCTGCAGCGAGAGGATGCAGCACAACCTGTCTACCACCAATATTGCCAGCATAGGTTGCAGGTTACTGTCACCATTGCTGCAGCTGTAAGGAACAGCTGCCAGGTAAAAGAGCCCCCTAGAAGAGATTCCATGTGGTAGAGGGAAGGAGAAGCACAGTGTGCTGAGACATCATGGGCCAGGGTGATGGTGGAGGTATTGATGGGTTTGGAGGGGGATGGGTCGGAATATTAGACTGAGGGGTATTTCTGGGGAGTGGGAATAGTGTGGATTTTTTGCAGGGGAAGAATTGAGTTGCTGGATTTTGGGGGTAGAGAGGGAAAGTATTTTACTCAAGCAATGTCATGTACATGATAAGAGAAGGTAGAACATTTTCGAGATTTTGCAGCACAACACTGCGAACACTGGCTGCTTCCCAATGCTGGTCTCCTCACATAGAATGAAAAGACAAGAAATTGGGAAAAGACAGGAAAGGTCACCTGGGAAGAAAATGGGGGTTTGGATTTGATTGTAATTTCTATGTCCCGTTTTGTAGCCAGTGTAGTAAATCATCTATTGAGTAAGGTAAGGGTTTGACTTATTTTGTGTATACATCCATATTACATCTCTAGCTATTAGTTGCACATCTGCTTTACATTGGTGTTAATGTTTATTTTGACTATCTGATTTATTCTTGCACCCATCTAGTCAAGAGCCTGCTCCTGCAAGGTGCTGAGTGCCTCCTGGAAAAGGGTGGGAGAGGAGGAGAAGGGGTTAATTGGTAAACATTTTACTGATGTATGGAAAGACAGACGACACAAAGCATTACCACGGGTACCTCCCAAGAGCTAAGTAAGACTCAGAGCCTGATTGTGCAGCTCATACACTGGCAAGTTCTTATGTGCTTGTGTGTAGCTCCAATATGGTGATTAAGCATTCACCAACATGAGTAAGAACTGCGCAGTTTGGCTGTAACTGATTCTAAGGACTTTTTCAATCTTTTTTTTTTTTTTTTTACTGTGGTCTGTGTGGGCTCACAACCTGCATTTCTCTAAATTTCAGTTTTGAGGAAACTCAAAATCTCAGAATGAAACGTCACTAAAAATGCATTTTGTATCTAAACCATAAGCACTTGTGGTTTGCTAGTTGTTTAATGAGCACTCAGCACCTTGCAGGATCAAGCCCTAAGTGCTTAAATTATAATCAGAAATACCATTTAAGATTCCTGTAAGCATGGCTGTTGTTAAGGCAGCTGGGAAATACTTGAAGGATATTCCAAATAATACTGCCATCTAGAATACTGTTTATAGCTACCATTACCCTCGTTTACTATGGAATTATTGGATTTATTTTTAATCTCCAATAACTCTGTCATTGATTTTGTTTTATACGCCTCATATTGTCCATGTTTGCTTTTTGGCACCCAGCCGTAACACCTTCATAACAGTTTTGATTTCATTAATTTATTGCACTGTTTCAGAAACATGCTTGGTATAGTATAAAAAAGCCCTTCAACTTCTGCACACCCATTGAGGAAGCTCAGCTCCAGAGTAGATTTTAGATCAAATCTTCACAACGAGGGGCCAATTGTAATCTATAATTTAAAATTAAGGCTATTACTAGGGATATTTTTTTCTACATGTGTAACAAGTCAGTCCAAATTTTCCAAAAATCAGCCCTGAAAAATTGTGAGAGTCGTTTTTCACATGCAGTTTGTCATGAGGAGGATTTTACCTGCATATCATCTTGGACATGGACATGAGTTACAATTTGTGCATGCAAACTGAGTTAGTACATGCCAACTTTCTGCTTTGTGTGTGCAAATGCAGTTAGTGTGTCCAAAAAATCCTGCCCACAAAAAATTGCTGATGCAATTTCAGAGTACAGGTTGAGGATCATTTTGAAATGATAGTCAACTATGTATATTTTAAAATTATACCTTTACCATGATAGATACCATTACGGAAATGTACATACTAAATTATAATAGATATCATTACACACAGTAACTTAAAAGCTTCCAGACCTCCAACAGAACATATTAAAATCTTCTGAGAAGACACATATGTACACTTTTCTTAATTCTCATGGCAGAAGTAGCAAGAAACTTCTATAAATGAATATACTACCTCCATGCTTCCCTAGTAACTGTGCACCAGAAATCATGAGGCTTCATTTCCTAGGTCATTGGTGCTAAATAATTCCTCAGGGTTATCTAACCACTCCACAAGCCATTAAAGGATGACTTAGACTAGAGCCACTGCAGGAGGAAAAAAATTCCTCTTCTCATTGTCGTATCATGGCCACAAAGTCACTTAGGTGCTTTTGAAAATTTTAAATAAGAGGTGACATGATAGAAATATATAAAATAATAAATGGTATAGACCAGGTCAATCAGTTCCAGTTTACCCTTTATAATAACACCAAGGGTCCCACAATGAAATTATAATGCATCAAAAAATTCAAACTGAAAACAGAAAACTTTGTTTGTATAACACATATAACCCATGGAACTCACTGCCACAGTATATTATTGAAGCAAAGAGATTACTATGATTCAAACCAGGATGAGACATTTATGTGGATAATGGGCAAAATTTTCAAACGTGCCTAAGGGTTAGATCCACAAAAAGCAGGCTTAAGTGTTGCAATGCTCATCATTGCAACACTTAACTCCCAGGTACCCTGCTGCATAGTGGAATTCTTAGCAGCAAATTAGGCATCTGGTCCCTCCATACAATGAGTTAGGTGCCTAAGGAGATGCTCAGAAGCCAGCAAGCTGAACAGGGAGATGCTAGCCACACGTGAAATGCAGAGGAAATAGTTGACAGGTTTCAGAGTAACAGCTGTGTTAGTCTGTATTCGCTTATGCTCAAATAAATTGGTTAGTCTCTAAGGCGCCACAAGTACTCCTTTTCTTTTAGAGGAAATAGTAGCGCTTAGGGTCCAGATCCACAAAGGTATTTAGACACCTGGATGATACCATGGCTGGTATCATCACTGACCTGGGTGTTAGGCACCTGACTGATGGGAAGAAGAGAGGTGCCAGTCTCTGCCTGGGATTCTTAGCTGTGAACCATCTCCTGGAATTAGGTGTCTAGCCCCAATCACAAAAAAACAGAGAGAGACACTCCACCACCCTCAGGCAGCTGGTTATGACAAATAGCCCAGTGGTTAAGGCACTACATGGGATGTAGGAGACCTGTTTTCAGGGACTTGAAGCCAGGTCACACACACACCCCTGATAAGTGTCCAAACCACCAAGTTATTAGCATGTGGGTGCTTCAATCTCTCTTGTTGAGGCTGTTCCACTGGGTATAAATAATTAAATATTCATTGGACCAGAGAACAAGGTTGACTCTATAGTTCAGTGGTTAGAGCACACACGTGGGATAGTCCGATTCAAATCCTGGCTCCAATGAATTTGTATCATTGTCACAAATAGTTGCAGTTGACCTGAAACTGAATTTTTCAATGACTAAACTATTTGTCTGAAGATTTTTGCCCAGCTCTACTGCGAAATAGCATTCATTTTTAAAACTAACCTATACAGCTTTGTCGAATAAGAAAAGTTATTATCCATGTTATGATCCATTTTCCTACCATAGTTCTAGAAATTCTAATTCTGCAATGATGCAGGCAGTCATTACTACAATTTACCAGAGTCTATTGTTTTGCATGATGAACTCACATCTCATCACATATTATTGCTTAACGACAGCTGCACGTGTTTAGTCTTTTGTAAATGATCACAGGTAGGAATGTGTGAAAGTGATGGAAATTTGTCCTAAAAAATTGTTTAAATATATTTATAATTGCATTCTGCCCCATAATATTTCGCTTTTGGCAAAATATTCATGAAGTGTCTGATGTTACATGGACATCTGTGAAAATTCAAAGTAGTGATGGACAAACTAATATGTCCAAATAAAATTTTGAATTTCAAACTACACAAGTTCACAATGGGATATTTTTGCTTGAATATAGGGCTCCTTTTAGTGCAAATGAAGTTGTTGCCAATCAAAAATTATACTAATTATGAGATAAAATCCATGATATTTCACAGGTTTAGCATAAAGTTGATGAGTTTTATGAAATTTAAATGAAATGTAAAAACCCTGCATTTTGAGATTTTACAATTCCATGAGTATTTACAGCCTTAATCACAGCAATTGTTAATTTCCTATCATATATTTCAAATGTGTGCTATTTAATGACACTGACACATAAGTAATCATGATGTCAGCATTTGTCAATAAACATATCACTATTGAATATACACAATCACAATGAGACTGTCCCTCAGCATAAAAAATTCTCAAACCGTTTTCAGAATTCTCTTCTTCATTCTAATACTTTTTGAATGTTAATATATCGAAGTCTTAGCACCTCTGGCAGTAAAATACATAGGGCCAGATTGTCAAAATTGCTCAGGTGTGTATTTTCAAATGTTGAGCACCTGCTACGCCGATGTTTACCCTGCAAGTGAAATGTGTGTTTGTAGGACAAGTAAGCATACCTCTGTTGGTTTTAAGCTAGCTAGAATTGGTAACAACAGCAGTACAGACATGATGGCACTAGTTTCAACATGGGGCTAGCAAACTGAGCATACACCCTCCTGGGCATATGTCATAAATATAAAGGGAAGGGTAAACCCCTTTGAAATCCCTCCTGGCCAGGGGAAAGCTCCTCTCACCTGTAAAGGGTTAAGAAGCTAAAGGTAACCTCGCTGGCACCTGACCAAAATGACCAATGAGGAGACAAGATACTTTCAAAAGCTGGGAGGAGGGAGAGAAACAAAGGGTCTGGGTCTGTCTGTATGCTGCGCTTGGCCAGGGACAGAACAGGAATGGAGCCTTAGAACTTTTAGTAAGTAATCTAGCTAGGTATGTGTTAGATTATGATTTCTTTAAATGGCTGAGAAAAGAATTGTGCTGAATAGAATAACTATTTCTGTCTGTGTATCTTTTTTGTAACTTAAGGTTTTGCCTAGAGGGGTTCTCTATGTTTTTGAATCTAATTACCCTGTAAGATATCTACCATCCTGATTTTACAGGGGGGATTTCTTTATTTCTATTTACTTCTATTTTTTATTAAAAGTCTTCTTGTAAAACACTGAATGCTTTTTCATTGTTCTCAGATCCAAGGGTTTGGGTTTGTGGTCACCTATGCAAATTGGTGAGGCTTTTTATCCAACATTTCCCAGGAAAGGGGGGGTGCAAGTGTTGGGAGGATTGTTCATTGTTCTTAAGATCCAAGGGTCTGGGTCTGTAGTCACCTAGGCAAATTGGTGAGGCTTTTTACCAAACCTTGTCCAGGAAGTGGGGTGCAAGGTTTTGGGAAGTATTTTGGGGGGAAGGACGCGTCCAAACAGCTCTTCCCCAGTAACCAGTATTAGTTTGGTGGTGGTAGCGGCCAGTCTAAGGATAACGGGGGTAATATTTTGTACCTTGGGGAAGTTTCGACCTAAGCTGGTAAAGATAAGCTTAGGAGGTTTTTCATGCAGGTCCCCACATCTGTACCCTAGAGTTCAGAGTGGGGGAGGAACCGTGACAGCATATCTGCACTGCCTCTGGGAGGTGGGATTCCCAGAGCAGGTAGATAGCTTTACGCTAGTTCTTCTCCAGCTAGGGTGCTGAATACTGCAGCACAGACAGTGGCTTAGGCTAGCCACCGAAATACAAGCCTGCCCGGCCCCCCTGAGGCAAGCCTGAGTGGCTAGCCCCAGTCTCAATGTCCACACTGGTATTCAAAGAACATGAGCTGATACCTCCCAAATGCAGCACAGACATACCCTCAGGGACCTAGGAATGTTCTCTGGTTGCTAGCCAGTATTTAAACGAATGCTAGAAAGTCTACACTGCTCTTGTTAGCCAGGTTAGCTAGATTAAAGCTGACACAGGTATGCCTACCTATGCTGCAATCAGAGCTTGCACTGTAGACATACCCTAGGTAGGTCTAGATTTTCAAAAGAGCTGAGCTCCCATTTAGGCACCTAAATAAGGGCCATATTTTAACCAGCACTCAGCAAACATCCAGTAGCTCCCTTTGGGATGTCTATGGTTCAATATGTCGAGCTCTCTTGAAAATCCAGCCAACCGAGCCAAATTGAGAAAGTGGCACAAACTCCCCTCAAATGATGACACAAAAAATCAGCATTGTTTTGTACCCATATTCTAGATCTAGACAGCCACACAAACACACACAAGAAAAGAAATAATATACACTGGGAGCTGTGCATATGGGCTATCAGAGAGGCAGGGGGTTTGTATATACATGAACATGCAGACCAAAACCTTTAACCTCCCTCATCTATGGCCCAGAGTGTGCTGACATTGCTCCTATCAGACAAAGTTTGTATAACAGCTCTTCTGCAGGTTTTTGGGGTGTTGGAACCACTTTTATAGGGGAAGTGCTGAGAGCCATTGAACCAAATTATAAATGCTGAATGTAATAGAAACCATTTCAAGCTAGGGGTTGAGGCAGCACCCCTAGTTCCAGCACCTATGGGGGTGAGGGAAGCACAGGGGCAGGCAACTTCTGCTTCACACCTGTTGCTGGCAGATTTTCTGGTGGACGTTCTTTTTTCAGTACCTGCCTCACATTGTACCACTGAATGCCACATATTGCCTCCAGTTTGCCTCATAATATACCACCGAATGAACCTTCAGAGTGACAAAATAAGGGGAAAAAAATCAAATTTGTCATACACATTAATTTCTCTTCCTCATCTAAATATTGTATAAATGGTAAAAACACTGTAAATCTAGAACACAAGTTATCTGGTGCTTTTGGTTTGGGGGTAAATCCTACCCCTGTTGGTACCTCCTCCTTTACGGATGGGCCCTGGGCTGTGGAATGGTTCAGCTGAGCAAAGTGGGGAACAAGAGTTGGTAGGAGGTGTTATACAAAGGACGTGTTTTCCCTGGTGTGGAATGGCACAGCTTTTTGTGGCAAAGCCATTTGTGGGGGAGGCTTTTGCTGTCAGCATATATAGTTGTTTGCTGGGCTTGAAGGAGCTGCTCCTCCTTTTTCCCCTTTGGAAAGGGCACGCTAAAGTCAAAGAGGCAATTCCCACCATCAAACAGATTTAGCCTCCGTGGAGCAACTTCTTTGTAACCTGGGCTGAAGGGGTAGGATTCCTCCCTCCAGTGATATTGTAAAA
This sequence comes from Lepidochelys olivacea, assembly GCF_965140295.1. Taxonomy (NCBI): domain Eukaryota; kingdom Metazoa; phylum Chordata; order Testudines; family Cheloniidae; genus Lepidochelys; species Lepidochelys olivacea. Next base: position 103,581,554 of record NC_140412.1, on the reverse strand, counting down.
AATGTTCCAGCATCACTCCACCCCAAACCTCCACCCCAAACTTTTTACTTCACACCCCCTTACTCCTGTCCGTGCCCTCTGACCCTCCAGAGCTGCGGCCAGGAGTGGGGCCATGGCTGGGGAGGGGACGCGGACAGGATAAGGGGCCAAGGCTGGGACCTCGCATGTGGGGCTGGAGCAGAGCCCTGGCTGTGGGGCCAGTGGCAGCTGGGACTCCAGGTGTGGGGCCATGAACAGAGCCCTGGGTACAGGGCCGGCGACAGCCAGGAGTCAGGACTCCAAGTGGGGGCCAGGAGCAGAGCCTCAGACACTGGGCTGGCAGCTCCAGGACCCTGGGCACAGCATGGCAGCCGGGACCCCGCACAAAAATTGGGGGTGCTGCAGCACCCCCCAAATCCTTAGTTCTCCCGCCTATGCCTCCCTCCACAAAGCATCCCCCAGAGCTCAGTCCCGTAGCTCAGCTGGGCATTTGGGACTGGACTTTCCCCTTAGATCACTATAAATAAAGGCCAGTTATAAAGCATTCTAAAATAGTATGGGCAATGTGTTATGTACAAAGTTTTGTTGCAGAAAAGCTATGCTATTATGAGATAGGAAGGTTCAGATGGCAAAGGCATGTACTTTCTAAGCTAGGCTTTCATTAATAAACTTTGCATGCTTTGTTTTTTTCCTTAGCATGAAGCGGGGGGTGAGGGAAGGGTGGCATGAAAGAGACACCATTTGTATTACAGTTATTTGCAATCTAATTTGCCAGGCCAAAGGATAGTCTGAATGATCTAATTCTCAATATACTACAGGAGTGAGGTGAAGTACAAATCATCTTAGAGGATCCAATAATTTTGTTTCAATTGATCAGTTTCTTAGGCAGTATCCTTCAGTTGAGACTTTTCAGATAAGTAAAGTAAATTAGGTTGAAAACAAAATGCTTCTTTCTAAATTCTGGATTTCACAATGTATTTGCAGTCCTATAAGAGCTTGGTAGCTTTTCTTTATCAGCTTGAGGCCTACTGAGCTGCATATACTGTACTCTATCAAAGCCCAGTTCTTTTCAGCTCAGTGAATAAAATACTGCAGTTTCTCCCATTGACTGACTGAAATAAAATAATCTATGATGCATGAACAAGTCTAAATGAAATAATAATATCCTTAGCAGTGAAAAACGGATTGGTAATACAGTAATTGAGCAGATTTATTGCCATCTCCTTGAGCTAGCCTGCTGAAACAGCCTGCTATTTTATTTAATCTCATATCAGAGGAATTACTGGCTGGTAATCCATTGTTAAACATCATTTAGAATGATGGATGAAAATGTCAGCTTTTCCAACATAATCAATTCATATCTCATTAGCACATATTATTTATGATTCTCATAATGGGACCTGCAGGGGTCCCCAGGGGGAAATGGAGACCTCAGCTGTTGTTGAAATGAGATGAGATATACTGTAGCTTATGAGTTAATAACTGCATATAAAAAATACTTCCCCACAGTATTGATTGTCCTTACCATTTTACAAATGAATTGAATGCCTTGGCTTCCCCTGTTGCTGTGCACGGCAGCTCTTCTTCCTACTCATTTCAGGGCTAATAATTCCATTTTCTTTAAAAAAATTAAAAAGCATATTAGAAAGTCTTTAAAATAACTTTTAAGGCAGTCATGGGGGGAAAGAGCTTCTGAATGTAAAGTAATAAGAAACACTTTACTGCTCTGTTGCTGTTTGTTAAGGACTTTGGGCACTTTTTTCCCCCTCAGTACCTATGAAGACAAATCGACATATTTCTTCAGCTACAGCACAGTTGCATTTTACGGATACTTTCTACCGTAAGCTGCCTCAAAGACCAATGAAAAGCAAACCTTGATTCATGGACTTAATGCAGCTGATGGTGCAGCAGTAATCATGGTCACAGTGTCAACTGCTGCCTCAATTAAACTACATTTGAGAATCATTTTATGCTTCAGCTCATAAACATCAATAAAGGAAAATGAGTAATAAATGACTGTCTAGAGTACAAAGGACCAGCTCATATTTCAGATGAAAATGAAGACAAAATGTAGCTTTTATTTGCCTGTGGAATTCCCATTAACTGCATCACTGACAGGAGGGAGCTGGATCAATAGTTGGCTGGCCGCAGAAAACAGTTTCTGGCTGTTCAGCAGCCAGTGCAAAAGGAAAACTGTCATATTGTGATCTTTATCAGGTAATCTTCATTACACCAGACCAATGATATATGTATATGCTGGTCAGCTAGGGGCACTTCTAATTCTTGGTTCTATTTGTGGTATTTGTGCAGAGCGCTCACAAATTATTTGTTTACAGCCATGAAAAACCTTCAATGTTCATCTCTTTTATTCTTTTTATAGGTAATCCATATTGGAAACTTTCGCTCGAGACTACTTTATTCACTCAGAATTTTTAAGAAAGCACGGTATCAAAACTTATCTTTCTTCCTGCTGAAGAAGTACTTTTGTTGCTGAAGTGAAGCTTGAATGAGAGATTTACAAAGTATCGTTCTGTAAATTCTTGGAGGATATATGTGCCTGATTATGAATTGTTCCCACCTTATTTGAACAAAGAGGCTGTGAAGGAAAAACAAACATTACATATGAGATGTTAGTACAACACAGCTCTTCCAAGTTGCAGCTTGTGTGTATGGCAAACCATAACCAAAATGATGGCCTACCATTTTTTCCCAAGAGAAGATATTTAACGTGAGTGTCATCATAAGGAGCCAGAATGTCAGCTGGTGTAAACTGGTATAGCAATGTATGCAAGTCAGCTGGCCCTATAATAGTGAATTTTAGCCGGGTTTGGTAAACAATCTTTTTAATGAATAGCTTTTCAAAGTACAATCCAGATTTTCTTTAAAATGACATACAAATACTTAGGTTTCAGAGTAACAGCCGTGTTAGTCTGTATTCGCAAAAAGAAAAGGAGGACTTGTGGCACCTTAGAGACTAACCAATTGATTTGAGCATAAGCTTTCGTGAGCTACAGCTCACTTCGTCGGATGCATCCGGTCGCTGTAGCTCACGAAAGCTTATGCTCAAATAAATTGGCTAGTCTCTAAGGTGCCACAAGTTCTCCTTTTATACAAATACTTAGGAAGTTAAAGGTGGAACGATTCCTACCATATGCACTGATAGGTAGAAGTGCATCATTAAACCTTCAGCTCTAATCTAATAAGGAAATCTGAGCTGTATTATTTTTACACGTCTTCAGGACTCCATCCTCTCTGACCGGACATATTTGTTCTTTTTTCTCTCTGTGTAGTTCCCTGTTTTTATTAACTCTCTCAAAGAGTCAGTATTGCCAACACCAAGTATTCAAAAATCATGAATTAGCTCCCTGCCCCCCAAATCATAAGATATTTTAAAAACTCATGATTTTTAAGACGAATAATAACAATAATAATAATAGCGATTAATATATTTGAGTTTTTTGTTTTGTCATGCCTTCTGATTTTTGTGTCTTTAGTGGAGATCACAACCTGCAAGTGTGTGTCAGCATTTCAGGGTCCAAATGCAACCTGAAATGAACATGCAAAGCTGCAGACCTATCTCCTGGCTTTTCAGAGAAGAGTCCCCTTACCCTTTCCTAATTGCTGGAGTGGGGGAACTATTATTCTATCCCTCTCCAGCTTCATCTCTTATCCCAACTATCCTGTCTCCTTCGACTCTCCACTCTCCTTGCTAGGCCATCCAGTCTCCTCCTCCACTCACTTTCCCTCTCCATGCACTCCTGCAGTCTTAAGTCCCCTGCCCACCTCCTTCATTTATCTGTCCCACATTTTCCCCCTTTCCCTTTTAAATATCTTATTCTTCACATTTGCTTTCTGTCACACCCTACTTCCCTGCACAATTGCCTCAGTCTTCACCTCCTCCTCTTCAGTCTGCCTCCTGCACCCCACATTCCCATGCACCCCCAAACTCTGCCATTTATATTCCACATTCCTTCGCACTCTTCAGTGTCAGCATCAGCACAGTAAATTCCCCTGCACCCTCCTCAATCTCTTTCTTCACTTTATTAGCTTTCTCCTGCGCCCCCTTCAGCTTCCCCATTCCCCACATGACATCCTCAGTCTCCCTCTTTCCCTCCACATTCTCCTCCACCCGCTTTGCTTCCCCCTGCCCCCACATCCTGCTGCAATTCTTCAGTTTCCCCTGCTCTTCAGGCTGTCTCCTGCTTCCCAATTTTTCCTGACTTGTATAGTTTCCAGTTCCTGAAGGTACCCTAGCTTCAGTCTATTGAAAACTGGAGGTGCAGCCATTTTCACTAGGGCAATATAGCTTCCGAATGCAAAGCCTGTAGGGAATGCTGGCCATCTTATCAAAGGGCAGTTTGGCTTCAGTAATGAGAGATAGTGGCCATTTTCAATAAGAGAAGTGTTTGAAGCCAGGATGTGAGATTGTTACACTTAAAAAAAAATAAAAATCCCTAAATCTCACAGTAATACAAATCTCACAATCATATGATAAAATTGAAAGAATCATCAGGATTTTCACTGACCCACAACAGAAGCAAATCCTGCAAACCCGGTCTGCAGAGTTCAAATCTCCGGTGACAGCAGTGAAGATGTGGACATTAATATGCAAATCAAATAATTAATCCAGGGTAAAAAACTGGGTAGTACCGGAAGAATATAAAAGAATGAGTTCAGGCCTGGGAATCAGGAGAAGAGTTCTAATCCTGACTTTCCAAGTAGACTTTAAATAGAAATCATTATAATAAAGACAGGTTAAATGATTCCTTTAAATACTTCTAGAACCATAATCAAAGCAAAAGCAAAATTTTCAAATATTCTTACATTCTCTCATTGATCTACTTAAGATCTACTTAAAGCATGCATAGGCCAAACAGAACTCTTGGTGAGTTTGTAGCATGAAGGTACATCATTCATCTTTTCTGGAGGACAAGGAAATAGAGAAAAGGGTTATGTTGATTTCCATGTTATGTTCTTCCCCATACTCCTGTGAGGCTGTATATGTACCAGACTTTTCTCTGAATATTTCTCCACTGTTATGATTTTGGTTCAGGTCACATATGGTAGCAACAAGGAAGTCTACACAATGTAATGATAAAAATAGCAGTGTTCACCAGTGCTTTGTTTACGCTAGGCCTCACACCCTTGGTACCACAAGTGGAGCTGTGCTGGTGTTCGCAACAGTGGGAAATTTATCAGAAAAATTGAGAAAACTTTTGGTTCAACTAGTCAAAATAATGTAATATAGTCCAGTAAAGGAGCAGATCCTTGTAGTAACAGAGTACATAAAATCCACATTTAGATTTTTAATGGACTGGTTTTCATCTCCCAGGATTTAACTGGAGATGCAAACAGAAGGCGTTATAGTATCATGGCTGGTCAGTCAAGTTAATGCTGGCTTTTAGTTGCACTCTTCTTCACCTGCAAATGAGTGGCACTCACACAGCATTACAGCCCTTTCAACCTTGGAAAAATAAGAAATAATCTCCAGTCTGATCCTCATAATCAAATGCCCTTTTATCAGTTTAAGCAAAGGGGCAAGTCAAAAGGCACAAACAGAGAATGACTTTTGGAAAGTAAAATTTGATGTGTGTTGATCACAACAATCTGGGGAGCATGGATCAGTGTTCATGTCCCACTCTCCTTCACTACCCGTCCCAGGGCAGGGAAACTAATGATCCAATCAGTGGACCAAATTTGGTGATGAATCCTGGTGATGTGCCACTCTGAGGCACATTGCACATATGAGAAGACAACAAGCTGATCACTAAAAGTTAATTCCATTGTGCCATAGCGAGGAGGACAGGGTGTTCAATTACAGCAAATCTTAAGTGTATGACTATTGAAAGCGAGTAAGTACATTATTAGTAATCAGCATAGGCAGGTGGCTGATTTTAATATTTCATTTTGAGTGGAAAACAGTAAAGTAGCAGATGATATCTGTAAAGTTGTGTGAAATCAGTGAGAAAAGAGGACATTAGGTAAGGGGTGGAATATAAGTTTGCTATTTTGAAATTGACTCCAAACCAGGCCACTTGGTTAGGATTGGCAAACCAGATTTTGTACTTTTGGATAATTGAAGCACTACAGCTCAATGTACAGACACTCTTTCCTTCGCCTGTGTATCATATAATTTTATCATTAGCTTTATTGAAAGAAAGAATTCAACCTCGGGTGTGAGTAAAGAAGACCTCTGAAGGACAGAGTGCAGAAATAGGGGAGGAGATCCATAATATAAAGATAGCAACATGTAGGGTGGTCTGCCAGATTAAGTTGGTACTATATTGTTCCTTTGTGTGGTGATAGGTTACTTCTCAATGGAGACTTCAAGTTTTACTGCTATTTTTCATAATATGCTATATGATTTATAATTAACATTTGGGGTCACTGCTGTATCATTAGGCTACAGAAATAAAAGTAGCTCCTTTTTGCTATATAGAAGCAGCGGCGCTTTAATTAATTTTTGAAAAAGCAGGGAGGTTGTAAGAATTTGACAGGGAGCTTTGCAAAACCTTTGGTTCCTTTGAACTTATTGTAGCTGTTGTTTTTTTTTTTTTTTTGGAATGCAATCAGCGTACAGGTAAAGCTGCAGATGAAAGATCCTTTTCAATTGGGTTAATGTGACTCAGTTTTTAAACACACTTTTTATTTGGATGGAAAAGTCAGTGTGCCCCCCTTTTGTGCCAAAATATGGTTTACTACACTAAGACACATGCACAGTAAAGGAAGATTTATACTTGGTTTATCTGTATGGCTCCGTGATGCTTTGGATAAAATGTAGGACAGGTGTCTTATCTCATTCACTTTATAAATAAACATTCTAAGTGAAAAATATTGAAATATAAATATGTACTACCCTTTATATAAATTAGACAGGTTCTGGCTTTCCCACCCCTTTTTGCACTTAGTGGATATGTAGTTTGTTATATTGGATGAAAGCACAGGTATGCACTGTTTTATGCTAGCAGCTATCAATAGTATGTACTTAATATATCATACTGAATGAAAGACTTCATAAATCAGTTATATAAGGGATCATACAATGCTTTTAGCAAATTTCTAGAGTCATAAAAACTATAAATCAAAGTATTTTTGATTAATCAGCTCACACTGTCAGCTTTTGAGGAATCTCTTTGATGTGTCCTTCTTACAGGATATACAGTCGGGGGAGAGATATCAACTATCGGGGTTGAGGGAGGGGAAGAAGTGTGAATGAGAAAATATCAAGCTCTGTTAAAATAGTGGCCATATTCATGCCACACCCAAAGTCCTGGGACAGAGCTCAAGGATTACACATAACAGACCTGATCCTTCATTCTTGGACATTGAGATCTTGCACCTGACACAATAAGAGCTTTGAGCCTACAATGAAAGTAGAATAACACCCTAATGCCCTGATCCTGCAAAAGTTTATGCAGGTGCTTAACTTGACATATGTGAGTCGTCCCACAGAGGTCAATGTGACAACTCATGTATGTCAAGTTAAGCACCTGCATAACCTTTTGCATGATCAGGGCCTTAGATGCTAACTCACTGATCTGAGAGGGCTCAAGCACCTCCAACCCTCTCCGAAGTCAATATGAATTATGGGTGCTCACCAGGAATTCTCAGGATCAGACACTGCCTGGAGAAAAGGGAGCAGAATCCCAGTTAAGCATCTCCCTTTAAGTCTAAATGCCTTTAAACAGAAATTGCCAAAGATGAATTTTTCCAAAGAAAATACTGTTGAATAGTAAAGTCCTATGAACATTGTAAAAGACATCTGACATCAATATTTAATTTTATTAGTTATACTACGGGTGCTCCAGGGAAACTGATGGAGAGCATTCTCAGTATTGATTAGAGTGTTCAGCAGTCCCATTGCATACTATTCACAAAACTACACAATTACAAATTAATTACTCAAGTCATGATAAATATAAATGTATCATGAACTGAGAAATTGTTCATAATGTTGTGTTTGTGATCAGAATGCAGTGGGATTTCTGAACTCCAAATTGGAAATTCTAAGTATAAGTGATTGTGATTTAAATATGAATACACACATTAACTTTTTTTTTTTTAAATCATCCCTTTTACCTCTACAAAGTGATCCTGAAGGCATATATTTTGACATCTTGTGCAAATCTCATAATTGTCTCTTTCAAGCACATTGTGGGGAAATAGATCATTACTTATTAATATCTTAAATGTTGTTGCTTTCTGGTTTTAAGAAAACAAGTTTTAATAGCAACAGTAATGAACAAATTCTTAATGAAAAATGCATTGGATGTGCTTTTAAATGAATAACTAGGAGCCAAATAATGCCAATCTTAAAACAAATCTATTTTGTGAGGTTTATCAATCACACAGTATTAGAAACCTCCAAATATTTATTTTCTGTGTAGAATGCTGTGGTTTCTTTTGGTCCTTCTTATGATTTTTTGTTATGCTTTGATTCAAATAAGGAGTTACCCAGTTAAATGCAGAACTGAAGGATCTATGAGGAACTAAGACAAGGTTCAAAAGTAAAATACTAATTAATTTAAAAGGTTCATAAAATTCAAGATAGAATTATATTACAAGTACCTTTTAAAACAAGACTAGGACACTTTAGTAAATGCCTGAGAAAGTAAATAAAAGTTAGGTTCCTATCTGTCATGTGCCTTTGAAAATCTTCCCTTAGTATGCTACCTGGTCATATCTGAAAGCAACGTTTCACAACAATATAATCATATAGGGTGAAATTCACCCTTATGCAGAGGGACAACACAATGCCTCTCCAACTCTTCAATTTATTTTACACCATCCAAATAGACTGTGTATTTATCTACTGTGCAGAATTCTCCAATAGCTGCTGTATTAGGTACTGTTGTTCTGGCTACCCCTCTAAACCCCACAGATATATTTAGCTTAACTAGAAACTTCAGGTGTTTTGATATACAACATTCTGGACCAAATATTCAAATGTAAGTAAGTGTGTTGCAGCTGCAAAATATGTGAGGACACATGAAAGCAAATAATTGTGACCAAGATTTTTAAAAAGTTTGGCTCTTAAGTCCATATTTAGGAACCTAAATAAGTTGCTTGATTTTCAAAAGTGCTGAGTGCTGAACAGCTCCCCGTGAAGTTAAAGGGAGCTATGGGAGGCTCAGTACTTTTCAAAAAGGTCCCTAAATATCGACTTAAGAGCCTAAACTTAAGAACCTGTATTTGAAGAATTTGCTTTGTATTTTCAAAATGGGTATTTATGTCTACAATGGGGTACTTGCTCACAGGAACCCATTTACTCATGCATGTGTTTTGCAGGAGCCATTGGTGGTTCTAAGCTTGCAAATTTGCCCTTCTGTGTCATGCCCTCCAAGACCTCACACATTGGTATATGGTACCATTGGTATATGGTTTCATTGAATTTGTCTTTGATGCCACACTTGCAAAGAACTGTATATTAAAAATTCTTTAAACTACTTTTGGTTAAAATGTAAGAACGTCTCATTTTCAAATAATGTTGTTTGTTTCAAGAAGTTGTTTGTTTCAGTCACTCCGAAAATTTCTCCACTAGACTCTGCAATACCTTGGTTGCTCAGAAGAAGGAGAGCCAATGCAAGAGGGGAAAGTAATTACTTTTAAAGAAGGATAAACAGAACTCTGAGTTCTTCTGATTACGACTAAATCAGATTCTTTGAGGTAAATTTTCAAAGTGGCATTTTAGATGAAGAACTCCCATTGACTCTACCAAGCAGGTAAAAACCTGGCATGTAGGTGAAAATCTGGCATAACACTTTTGAAAATGTACTCTTGTGTATCTTGATATAATACAGAGTAAACAAAAGCACATATCAAATAACGCAATAACACAGCGGGACAAAGATACCCTAGTTCTATTCTTGCTGTGCACTGGGCAGGAAGTTTTCATTTCACACATCATCATTCACTGTTTGCTGCAGTGACTCTTCACAGTCAGAACATGCCAACAACCCACAAAGCAAAATATTTCATTGTGGTTTTCCTTCAGAAAAATAGAGGCATGGGACTTTGATTTCAATTACCTTATGTTATGGTGCGAGCAAAGTAGGAAATAAAAGAATCACATCTGCCAATTTGGTAACAACCCACCAAATCAAAAGCATGTTCCAGAAACAATTTTCAACCACTACAGAAATAGACATCTATAAGGTACAGATGGTATATATAAAAAGAAAAGGAGGACTTGTGGCACCTTAGAGACTAACAAATCTATTTGAGCATAAGCTTTCGTGAGCTACAGCTCACTTCATCGGATGCATGTGCATTCATCCGATGAAGTGAGCTGTAGCTCACGAAAGTTTATGCTCAAATAAATTGGTTAGTCTCTAAGGTGCCACAAGTCCTCCTGTTCTTTTTGCGAATACAGACTAACACGGCGGCTACTCTGAAACATGGTATATATAATTTATTAGGGAGACAATGGCTGTCAGTCAGTCTCGCTCTATTTAGTGAGTCACTGGTGCCATGGGTGAAAAAGAATGCTGTGCCAGAACAACTTGTCTGGTATTGATATACAACCATAGCTCACCATTTTCAGCAATGACAGTACAAATTCAGGGAAGGATATGAACAATACCACGTCAAAGGGATCATAATCAGTTCTAGTTAGAAACAATCAAGAAAACCAAAAATTCAGTGTCTAGCTCTGAGGAGAAGCAGGTGCAAGAATATAGTTTGTGTATTCTGGGCTATCATCCAAGTCCGCTCTCCTCTCATCCTTTTCCCTTTCTCTCTTTCTGCTTAGTACTCCCGAGAGTGAAAAAAGTTGTTATAAAACATAAAAGAACAGAATTCGAAACTTCTGCAACATGAATAGCTGGCCCATGACAAATGACATTACATAAAATGATGGCCATGAAAAGCAGGTGGAGGCACAGGCTTGGAACAAGAACATTGCTGGCAGAGCTCATGTTTGAACTAATGTTACCATTTTAATGTCATTTCTAGTAAACGATTCATAAAACTGCTGGCCTCAGCTGACCCCTATCACCGTGTTTCCTTTTATACATGCTTCTGAAAACAGCTTTCAGAAGCCATGTAGGAAAGTGTGATGTGATAGCGAAAAGCAAGCTAAAAGGTACCATCACCATAGACACGTGGACCAGGTGTCAAAATGGTAGGTTACAGCTCAGCCATTAAAAAGGGCAAAATTCTAGTCTGCCAGTTTTGATCTGCACTGTGCAAAGGCAAGTGACTCCAAGAAATGTTAAGAGCTTTGAAAGAGCCCACACTGTACCAATCTGCTGGTTGATTGACACCTCAAGTCTCTGAAAACTTGTATTAATGGTAAGGGGAAATTATGGTATTCTATGTACAGGAAACAATGGCTTCTATGCAGTACATATTTTGCAATCTTTTGAAATATCATCATCAGTGATCATTTCAGGTGTGTTGTTTTAATGTGTGACACGTGAGATCTTTGGATACATTGTCCACATCATGACCCACCTGCAGAAAGACAGAAACTTTCTAAACATAACAATAGTGACTCTTTATATAAGTGATTGCTATTAAAAATATTGCCACTTCGCATTTGAAAATAAAATCAGCTTTACTGGGATGTTTGTGGCATTCTTACACTTATTCTGTTGAATAGTATGGGAAATGTCAAGTTTTGAATAGGGGCTATTATGGTTATTATTTATACAGCAATATGCATCTTCAAAGCATTGCTAATTAATCTTCCCCCTTGTAGGTAGACATTATTACCCCATTAGACAGATGGGGAAGCTTGTACACAGAGAGTTTGTTACCTGACCAGACGCACACACAGCTAGTCCAATGTCAGGTTAGCATTTAGGAGCATGTAGCTTTCAGTCCTGTGCTCCATTCAGTAAACTATATTGCTTCAACAGCTCAAAAACGGAGATTCCCATCACATCTGGTGGTCTTTTAACATCATCAAAAGCCATGGACAGGAGACACGCTTAAAACACTTTACGATTAGTAATGGTTTTAGAGACATTTTCTATACTTAACACGAGAGGTAATAATATCTTTAGAACCAGAATGATTTGTTTTAATTACAGCTACTGTATACTTGCTATGATGAGTCCAAAAAAGAAAATGCAAATGATAACTTTTCCTTCACCCCATTCAAATCTGGTTGCCATTTAACACCCTTCCCTGTTTTCAGGTAATCATTTACAGATTTGGTGCTTTCTATTCACTGTCAATACCCTGCAGCTGTGGTTGGGAAAATGAGTTCCAAGTGAACGGAGATACTGTGGTAATATTACTGGTAAGAATGACCAGATGGAGCCGCACCAATTTATACCATCTGAGGATCTGACAACTGAGTTTCCCCAGCCATCAGAGCAGCTAGAATACTTCAGGTGGAAGAACACAGTGTTTCAGAGTGGTACAACTGACAGTTAATATTTATAAAACTCACTGAAGGTATAAAGCACTATATATGTGGTAACAATTATTTCCATCTCATGCAGACATAACATGATGGAAGGAGGTTCTCAAGAAATGAATTACTTGAGGTTATATTGTATTCTCTTTCTCTATCTCCCTCTAATCCTTTGCTTCCAGATTAGATACATCTCAGGGCACAGTGGGACAGATTTTAGTCTGATTTAAATTCAGAGAAACTTCACTAAATCCAGTGGAGCTACTCCAGTGCTACTGAAATCAGAATCTGCCCGTTGTCACTGAGACAATTGCAAACGTATGCAACATTTCCCCTCACTCTGAATAGGACAGGACTGTTTAGGTAAACAATTATTCATCTTGTTAATGTACAAGAATTTACATTAGGAAAGGTCTACAATTGTAGAAGAAGAACTTTTAGCATACAGGAGATTAACAAGTTTGCGTTGCTCCTCACTCATAAAAATTGCTTTGTATACATAAGGGGGATAAGGTAGGTGAGGTAGTATCTTTTATTGGACACCTCACCTACACTGTCTCTCATATTCTGGGATCAAGGCAGTTACAACAACACTGCAAACAATTTCTATACATAAGTTCATCACCCACTATCTCCCAAGAACTTAGCAGAATTGTTGCTAGTAAACAAAAAGACACTGCCTAACAGCCCCAAGCCAAATTCTGCCCTGAAATAAAGAGGAGCAATTACCACTGAAGTCATGATGGTAAAATTTGTCCCTTGCTCTCTTATAGAGACGCCCCAAAGAAAATGGTCACCTTTCTAAACTATTTTTAAATCGCCCATTAGAAGTTAACAAAAAATATATATCTTGCTACAGAATTCTATAAAATGATTTTAAAAACACCTCAAAATTCTATAGACTTTTAGGGTATTTTCTATAGAGTCCAATTAGGTTCAGCCCTACTAACTTCTATATGACTTTTCTGTAGGTGTCCTTTTAATTATACATCTGTCCTTCTAAGTGACACTATATACTGATGAACTAATACGTGGTCTGAACCCTGAGAATCATCTTTCAGATATGGAGCACCTTAGCCCACATGTATATAGCTGTTAGTTTTAATTATTCGGATGTTTTGCTAATACATATACGTAACTGGATAACTTTGTTATTTCAGTCCTCGTTTCTTTCTAGCAATTAAAAAAAAACAATCCAAATCACTCTCGGATTCAATCTCTATTGCCCTGTACCTCCGGCAGTCATTTACCCCAGTGCAAAGTAGGTGTAAAACACTACCATTTGGATTTGGTAGCAGTTTACAGTCACACTGGAGAATCAGGATGTCGACTCTGCTGAAATAAAGGTAATTTTAAGAGACTTTGCTTGCATATTAATTTGAAACATAACCTAAATATAATTTAACTGAAACTATTTATTATAGGTTACTTATTTTACATTATTACTTGTGAGTCAGTGACTGTGAAGCTGGGTTGGTATTTTTTTAAGACACTGCTGTTGCTTTCACTAACATGTGCCAAAGGCTAAGACTACTGACTGCTCTTTAAAACACCTGGGAAATGTCAGAAAAAATGAAGCCCATAGAGATTTGAGATGCTTTCACTTGAAACTCTATCCAAATAATGATTAATTACTAGTTATTCTGATAGTGAAAAAAAACGACTTGTAACTTAATAAATGTCTGCTAGTGAAATACGTGCTTTAACTATGGTATTCTGAGCTTGTAACCAACCTGATATACATGCATTTCATCTTAATTTATTAGTGTTCAATAGAAAGAAATATTTTATCATAAATTAGAGCTTCATCTTTTGGCTTAATAGGAAACCTGGGTCATCTTTTTCTTTTTCTTTTTTTTCTTTTCGATGGCACCTTAATTTTCTTCCTTTTATTGTGTTATTTTGCATGAAATGAAAAATTCAAAACTTTGGGTCTGTTTGCATTGCACTTTTAGGAGACCAGATCCTCCATAATTATCCAGAATGATTTTTAAGAAAACAGGGTAGAATTTAGTACCACAGTCACAAACCCAGTCATTGGGCTCTTCTATTCTAGGCTGATGCAATGCTGCCACCATATGGTAAGCCTCAGATGGAACACCAGGATAAAAGCATCTTTTAAATCTGATATGGTTTCTTCTTAACCATAGATTTGACGCTGCAAAACCTTATTACTACTTGCTATACTGAGTAGCAGGATAGCAGAGTGGCCAAATGATTTTATCACAAGCTTCACAATATCTGGTGTTTTTCTTAAAGCCCCAACTCCTGTAGGTATCTGATTACATGAGTTTCTACTTGCACTACATTGATGACATCTTCATCATCTGGACCCATGGAAAAGAAGCCCTTGAGGAATTCCACCATGATTTCAACAATTTCCATCCCACCATCAACGTCAGCCTGGACCAGCCCACGCAAGAGATCCACTTCCTGGACACTGTGGTGCTAATAAGCGATGGTCACATAAACACCACCCTATACCAGAAACCTACTGACCGCTATTCCTACCTACATGCCTCCAGCTTTCATCCAGACCACACCACACAATCCATTGTCTACCACCAAGCTCTACAATACAACTGCATTTGCTCCAACCCCTCAGACAGAGACAAACGCCTACAAGATCTCTATCAAGCATTCTTACAACTACAATATCCACCTGCTGAAGTGAAGAAACAGATTGACAGAGCCAGAAGCGTACCCAGAAGTCACCTACTACAGTACAGGCCCAACAAAGAAAAGAACAGAACGCCACTAGCCATCACCTTCAACCCCCAACTTAAACCTCTCCAACGCATCATCAAGGATCTACAACCTATCCTGAAGGATGACCCATCACTCTCACAGATCTTGGGAGACAGGCCAGTCCTTGCCTACAGACAGCCCCCCAACCTGAAGCAAATACTCACCAGCAACCACACACCACACAACAGAACCACTAACCCAGGAACCTATCTTTGCAACAAAGCCCGTTGCCAACTGTGTCCACATATCTTTTCAGGGGACACCATCATAGGGCCTAATCACATCAGCCACACTATCAGAGGCTAGTTCACCTGCACATCTACCAATGTGATATATGCCATCATGTGCCAGCAATGCCCCTCTGCCATTAACATTGGTCAAACTGGACAGTCTCTACGTAAAAGAATAAATGGACACAAATCAGACGTCAAGAATTATAACATTCAAAAACCAGTCGGAGAACACTTCAATCTCTTTGGTCACTCGATTACAGACCTAAAAGTGGCAATTCTTCAACAAAAAAACTTCAAAAACAGACTCCAACGAGAGACTGCTGAATTGGAATTAATTTGCAAACTGGGTACAATTATCTTAGGCTTGAATAGAGACTGGGAGTGGATGGGTCATTACACAAAGTAAAACTATTTCCCCATGTTTATTCCCCCACACACACACTGTTCCTCAGACGTTCTTGTCAGCTGCTGGAAATGGCCCACCTTGATTATCACGACAAAAGGCTACCCCCCCTCCCCTCCGCTCCCCTGCTGGTAATAGCTCACCTTAAATGATCACTCTCCTTACAGTGTGTATGGTAACACCCATTGTTTCACGTTCTCTGTGTATATAAATCTCCCCACTTTATTTTCCACTGAATGCATCCGATGAAGTGAGCTGTAGCTCATGAAACCTTATGCACAGATAAATTTGTTAGTCTCTAAGGTGCCACAAGTCCTCCTTTTCTTTTTGCAAATACAGACTAACGCGGCTGCTACTCTGAAACATGAGTTTCTCAGCTTTCTTTAAAACAAAAATAGAAAAAGTTTCTTGCCCTCCTGGGTGCAAAAGCCTGAAAACATGACACAAGTGCAGCTGCAGGACTCAGAAAGTAGAAGGCAAAGAAAAAGAGCCCAAAATGTACTACATTTTAACCCCATAATTTTTAAGCAATTTTCATGATTTTTTTTGGTGGCGGTCTGACTCATGATTTTTAAATACTTCAGGCTGGCAATACTGCAGGAGTAATGATTTAAGTCAATGGGCTGTTCACAATACTAACCATTGCATCTGATAATATTTGTGAGATTATGCCCTAAAAGGTTCTTATCAAGTACACAAGCAAAGCTATATAAAATTTTATAGGTAAATGTCTATCACATGTCCCCTGATTCTAATTTTATGCATATTTAGAGTTAGGAAGGGTCTGCTCAATATCCTGAGTGTGGACTAGTATGTAGCTGTGCCAATCGTCCTTTGCTCCCCATCATCCTTGCTCCTAGGGGTGAGTAATTTGTTATAACCCTTTACTGATTGTAGAACATCATTCTTCTGGTACCCGATGAGCTTTGCTGGCTGGATCATTTTGTAGGGACCACAGCCAAGGCTCCATCTCCTCTCTCTTCAATGGGATGGGCAATATCAAGTACACAGTCCTTGCTTTCTATTCTGCGCCAGGACCCAAGATTAAAGAGTTCAAAATAGAGCCTCCCAAGGGCAGAGAGCAGTTTTACTACCCTTTGCTCACTGGCATGGCCATATTAGAGCCACACTAAATCTAGCCCTTAAATGTGAATTCTTTATGTTTGTCTGCTGATGTCCATCTTGGAGTGTTTTTACATCCGCCTTAACAATACTGGGTCAAATTCAGTTCTTCCTCAGGCATAATTCCCATTGCAATCTATGCACGTCTGGACTTATTTTACACATGGTGCCAATAACAATTAAAAAGCTATTTGAAACAGTCATAACAAAGTCTAATTTTGTTATTAATTCAAGCCAGATGTTTTTATTGGAAAAAATATACACAAAACTTGAAATCAATGGGAATTTTGCCAGTTACATTAGTGGAAGCAGAACAGGGGCCCAGAAATCAAGCAAATTGATTCAGACTGAAAATTTGGCTGAGTAGAGATGGAGCTGTTTTCTTTAAATAAAAAAAAAGTATTAATTATCTGTTACTGGGTGTCATAAATATAAAGGGAAGGGTAACACAATACAGTATACAGTACTAATGAAATCCCTCCTGGACAGAAGCACAAAATCCTTTTACCTGTAAAGGGTTAAGAAGCTCAGATAAGCTGGCTGGCACCTGACCAAAAGGACCAATAAGGGGACAAGATACTTTCAAATCTGGGCGGGGGGTAAAGGTTTTGGTCTGTCTGTTCTGTGTGCTTGCTGGACGCAGATCAAGGAAACAAACAATCCAACTCCATTAGAATCAGTAAGTACTAGCAAGGGAATGCATTAGCTTATTTTTGTTTTGGCTTGTGATTTTCTATGTGCTGAGAGGAAGGTGTATGCCTGGTTTTCTTTTTGTAACTTTAAAGTTTAGCCCAGGGGGAAATCCTCTGTGTTTTTGAATCTGATTGCCCTGTAAGATTATCTTCCATTCTAATTTTACAGAAGTCCTTCTTTTACCTTTTTTCTTTCTAATAAAGTTCTGTTTCTTTTAGAATCTGATTGGGGTTTTTGTGTGTGTCCTAAAAAATCCCAAGGTTGGCCTGTGTTCATCTTGTTTATTCTCAAGCCTCCCCAGGAAAGGAGGTGCATGGGTTTGGGGGGATATTAGGGGAGAGTAGGAACTCCAAGTGGTCCTTTCCCTGAAAGATTGTATAAATCATTTGGTGGTGGCAGCGTTACCTAATCCAAGGTAAAAGGGCGAATTTGTGCCTTAGAGAGTTTTTAACCTAAGATGGTAGAAATAAGATTAGGGGGTCTTTCATGCGGGTCCCCACATCTGTACCCTAGAGTTCAGAGTGGGGAGGGAACCCTGACACTGGGTTATATGGTTCATATGTGAAAAAAAAAACAGTGTTTAGGCGGAAAGAAATCAAACTTCCAAACTCTAGTTAGAAAAATGCCTTTAATTTGAAAAGTGGAGGGTCCCATCCTTGTCTCACTGAAGACAGTAACAAAACTTGCATTGACTTTATTGGAAGTAAGACTGGGCTCACAATACTTTAATCTAAGAAGTCAGGGCCTGATCTTGCAAACACATGAGTAGCCTCAACTAATGCAACTAAGTAAGCAAAGTCCATTTATTTAAGTCTGAATACTGGTGATAATATAGCAGAATTTTTAGAAGCCTTCTTGATCTATTTTTGTCATAAATATAAAGGGAAGGGTAACCACCTTTCTGTCCACAGTGCTATAAAATCCCTCCTGGCCAGAGGCAAAATCCTTTCACCTGTAAAGGGTTAAGAAGCTAAGGTAACCTAGCTGGCACCTGACCCAAAATGACCAATGAAGAGACAAGTTACTTTCAAAGCTGGTGGGGGGGACGGACGGACAAAGGGTCTGTCCGTCTGTGTGATGCTTTTGCCAGGACCAGAGCAGGAATACAGATCAGAACTCCTGTAAAGAGTTAGTAAGCAATCTAGTTAGATATGGGTTAGATTCTGTTTTGTTTAAATGGCTGATAAAATAAGTTGTGCTGAATGGGATGTATATTCCTGTTTTTGTGTCTTTTTGTAACTTAAGGTTTTGCCTAGAGGGATTCTCTATGTTTTTAATCTGATTACCCTGTAAGGTATTTACCATCCTGATTTTACAGAGGTGATTCTTTTACTTTTTCTTTAATTAAAATTCTTATTTTAAGAACCTGATTGCTTTTTCCTTGTTCTTAAGATCCAAGGGTTTGGGTCTGTGTTCACCTATGCAAATTGGTGAGGCTTTTTATCAAGCGTTCCCCAGGAAAGGGGGTGTAGGGCTTGGGGGGATATTTTGGGGGGAAGACGACTCCAAGTGCGCTCTTTCCCTGTTCTTTGTTTAACACGCTTGATGGTGGTAGCATAAGGTCCAAGGACAAAAAGTAAAAGTTTGTACCTTGGGGAAGTTTTAACCTAAACTGGTAAGAATAAGTTTAGTGGGTCTTTCATGCAGGTCCCCACATCTGTACCCTAGAGTTCAGAGTGGGGAAGGAACCTTGACAATTGTTAACTTCTCACACTCAGTAGCTGACATTCCAGTAATCTGCTACACACCATCTATCCAGCTCCTCACTGTTGTCCCCTTCTATGATGACCCATCACCATTCTTTCCACGATAACTTTGTCAAGTTATTTCCATCTCTATGCCTGATGTGACCACAATATGTAAGCCTGCATCTGTTGATTTCTGAGAGCAGTCCACTTCTCTCTAATAATATTTCTAAAATAAACTTTTATCTCAGAGATACATATGAGTCTTCACTTGCACCATATCTAAAAGGTTTCAGTTTTCCTCTTGTCAGCAGTATTAGTTTCCCAGGATTCAGCTCCATAAGCTTTTTCACCAGTTGAACCTACGCGCATTTCAAGATGGCATGGTTTTTCCACACTTCAAGGGAAGCCATGGCTGAGCAAGTCATCCCTGTTCTTCTGATTTCTTCGGAGCTGCTTCCTTGGTTGCTCACACTCATGCAACTTGTACCATTGGAGTCAATAGACTGCTTAGGTGCATAAAGGCTATTTGTGTAAGAAGAGAGAATCTTTCTTATCTGGCACCCATTCATTTCTCTGGAATGGTATCTTTTTGCAGAAAGAAAAAGATCACAGTTGAAAGATAGTTCCGGAGCTTTTGGACTGTCTAAAATCCAAATACTTCACCTCATAAATTTTTATTCACATACACACAATAAATAAATAAAATGAAGATTACTAATCACCCAAACAAAAAAACCCCACTATTTTTGAGAAATTTCACAAATGTGGCCAAGAGTAAAATGATGCACTACTTGCAAGAAAATGTGAATTTTTTCACCTGTAACTATTCCCTTTCATATTTAGGGTAAAACCTGAAATAAAACCATAATGTCTCCATGAACCTTAATTTCCAAGGTTTCATATTTAAGTTTTTAAAAACATTTATAAATATCTAAACATGAGCCACAAAATTCAGATCTGTTCTTTAAAACCCCTCACTCTCCCTCCCCATAATTCTGTGATGTCAAATTTGGATTAGCTCATTACGAAACAGGGGCAAAATTCAGATCTGGATTCTAACTTTCCATCCCCCAAATCAAGTAAGGGATTGCTCAGATCTGGACTTTTGGTTCATGCTTATTTCTATTTGTATTTATCACATACATTTGGCGTCTTACTATGAGTATGATTTTTTTTTCACAAATCAGTCTTAATCTCCAAAATCTTTATTCATTGATACCATGATTTCAATGCAATTTGATATATAGTCAGCTACTTGGTAATAGCACATAACTTTGCATGTGGAAAAGCAGATGAATTTTACGCTGCCTTTAACTGAGTTTTGGAAAACTTAACTCACCTACTTATCTGGACTGAGTAATTTTTTGGACAGAGATCAGTAAAATGTTTTTACTTTTTCTTCATCCTCCTGGAGGCATGGGGGTAAATAAACTTCATGCCTAAATTGGTAAATGTTCATGACAATTTTCCAAAGCTACTTTAACTACCTATCCTGATATATAAATATTACCACTCATATTGTCCTCACTTGAGCTGCAATTCCTAGGCAGTGTTACTTAAGAGGTTTACATCTGTTCTGAAGTCCACTCAGTCCTTCACTATGCATTTCTTTGTTTTTGTGGGTTTAAGTGAACCCATAATGTTATTTTAATGCAGTTTTTTCTTTTAAAAAATATATGCTCCCATCAAGTAAATGTATTTGTCATGATTGACTTCAATGGATTATAATGACCTTTTATCTTTATTTCAGAGCTTTAGATCATGGTAGGAAGGGCTGGTTTAAACAGCTCCAGATAGGAATGTTTTCTAATTGAAAGTCTTCAATCCTCTTTAATGACATCATTATTATCACTGCTGAATGTGTTCTGCCACTTGCTTTTCCCTGTAAAATCCATTTTTTTTAGACAGGTCAGTGATATTTGTGTTTATGAAAATTAAGACAATGGTAGTATTTGAAACACTGTACCTTAAACCAGGAGTGGTGCAGGCACATGTAATCCCATTTTCACCCTGAAGTCCCCATGATGCTTCCTTGAGCCTTTCCTCAAGAGACTACTTTCACCGAACCCTCTAAGCAAGGGCTATCAACTGTGTGGCTTTCCCTGAAGTAGCTTAAATTAAGTTCACTATGCTGCAGTACCTGTTGCACTGCCAAAGCACTGTAATGGAGACCCATGACAACTTTTATAGCAGCTTTTATGATAATTAAGGGGGCTGGCTAAATAGTGTGAAAACGTTAGTGCATGTATAGAAGACCCTTTAAAATTGTGTGAAGTAGCACAGTCTCCTAAAAAACAACGAGGAGTCCTGTGGCATCTTAAAGACTAACAGATTTATTTGGACTAACACAGCTACCCCCGGATACTAGTTTCCTAAAGACCTTTTGATACTATCATCTGTACAGACCCTAAACTGAACGACAAATGTATGCCCCTATCCTGCTAGTACTTATGCATGTGCTTAACTTTAAGCTTATGATTCGTCCCATTGAAATCCTGGTCATTATTAAGTTATTAAAAATTAATTAATTAAGTTTTCATCCAATGAGAACTTTGAGAAGTTTGCAGGTGTAGGGTTGTGTTGGCTGGATGTTGTGTTCTTTTCCTTTCTTTCTCTTTTTTTTTTTAATGGAAAAAACTAAAAATTACAAGAATGGGGGGAAAAGCTGTTTCTTCTAGTTCATTGTTGTTAATGTGAGAAGCTGCGCAATGCAAATGGCTGCTAATTCCAGCCTTTGGAAAGCTAAAAGCAAGTTTTAAGGATTTTTTGTTAACTCCTAACTATACTTCCAAACAATGCTCTATATGTTTCGTCACTAATGGTATCTATACTATGCCCTATTTGAGTTTCATAAGAGTATTTAGAAAAATACTTGTTTCCTATATATAATGAAAATCTTGTTGTCTTTTTTCTGGTAACACTTGGTCAAAATAAATATTTCTAGCAGGCCTTGCTGTGGTTTGCATCATCTTGATTCATTTATGCAATGAAGCAGCAGGCTATTTAATTGATAGTGATTAGTGAACTTTCTAAATCAGTAAAACTTCAGTGGATTTAAGCTTCCAATAAATGCCAGCATCTATTTTTACACCATGGCTTCCATTTAACAGAAAGACAAATACATCAGTTTGCAGCTGCCGCTGTTGCAAACACCAAAAAAGATCTTGTATTCCTATGGTGAAGTAGGAGTGTCTCTCTGTATTATCACTTAAGTGTTTTGTTGTACATATTTTATCTGGCCTCCTCAAATTAGAAAGAGCAGGGATTTTTAATAAGGAAATACCCAGAGACAATTAATGATCTCCCACTAAAGTCTCAAAACAAAATTGCCTACCCTTACTTGCCCCCAAACAATTTACTACCTAAAATTGAATAGTACATTCTAGTGACCATGGGCCAATTTTTTTTAAATGGCTTCTAATTTTGTGCCTACAGCCATTGCAAATACAAATAAAATAATTTAGACATCTAATCACCTCATTCATTTGCCATTGCAAATCATGCAGTTACACATCTAAAGTCTTATTAGTTCCACTTACAATGTTCAGGCCACAAAACTACACCTGACATAAATGCAAAATTATAATAAAAAAAATCAGAGGCCAGCTTGCAGATCCTTTGACTATGTGGCTCTCTAAGAGAAATCTTCATGTATTTGTATGCCAGAGGATCAATATATATGGAAGGGATGGGGTTTCATTTATAGGAATAATCAAAATAAATCTCTGGTCTTACGAAAGATATCAGAACGTTAATAGCAGTGAACACCCAGGTGTATACTGATGCTCCTCTATTGCAGAGCAGAGGGAAATTAGCCCCTTCCAGGAGGTTTTCAACACCTTGCAGGATAGAGTCCTGTGTCTGTGTGCATTTCCATTATAAGCCCTACTATAAGAAGGTTTGAAATGGACCAGAAAATTTTCTATATTCTGTAGTAAGCCTCTGGGTGGGAGCACAAAGTATTTAATTATTTTCAAATTTGTTTTGGACCAGTTATCATTTATTCAAATATAAATACAGGCTCAGAAATGTTTAACTTGCATTGCTGTAAATGTGGTCATACTGGGCTCTCTCTCTCTCTCCATTCTGGAGGTCACTTGCACAGGATTCTTTTGGGAGGCAGATTGCAGCCTCTGAGAGCACATATGTTCTCAGAACCCTCAAAACTCTTCTAAAAATTCACTCATTCCATCTCACCAACAGGAAGTGAAGGACAGAGAGGATGGGAAGCTTATTGAGTAACCACAGGAGCTTATTATTGTTACCCTTGTCCACCCTGCCCTTTACACCTTTGTCTGATTATGACCCTCACTTGTTTCACTTTTAAGTTACATTTTACATTCTTTGAGTAAGGGATAGCAGCTTTTCCTGTTAAGATTGGTGCCCCATTGTGCTGAAGGGCCATACAAACGTATCAGGTGCCCGGTACCTGCCCCCAAGGTATCTGTAGGCTCAGTGGAGAAGACAGGGAATGACAGATAAACAATATATAAGTAAAAAAGCTAGAGTGATATCTTTTGATAGCTTATCAATTATAATATCACTTTTGAATCCATCCCCGTTTGCACACACATAACCCTTTCTTTCTGTACTAGTGCCACTCAGCATTTTCAACCATTCGTGCCCCAAAGTGCCCGCCTTCATCCTGCTCATCCATATCATATAGTCTGCCCCACAATCAATGTAAGATATGTTTGCTCAACCACAATGAGGAGGAGGTGCACAAGAAGCTTCCTAACCCAGGGAAAGCTGCTCAAGGGGCAGCACCTAACTGCAATCCTTGCATTTCTTGCAGGAGAAAGATGGCTGAAATAAGAAGTCAGGGACAAGTCCCCATCCCCTTTCTGACTATAGAATGGAGGTAGTCAGCTGGGATGAGCATTCTGTGTCATCCTAATGACTGATGCAAAATGCTCACAAGCACACCGACCTGTAGAGGGGCCACCCCACTATTGCTTCTGGAGCAGTGAGGCTTGGTATATGCTGTAATATATATATTACATATATATAGCATATACCATTATAGCATATATATATATATGCTTGGTATATGCTTGCTAAATGCTGCTGTATAGCCCAATATGTCTTAGTGTTTGGGAGAAAAACAGTGAACCAGTGCCAAATAGTACAGTGTAAGAGAATGTTTTTAAACTAGTGCTGGTCAGCGAAAGTGGGGTTTTTTTCTGTGGAAAATTTTGACTTTTTGGTGAAAAATTGAAAACTGAAATATTTTGTAAAAAAGGTTGAAATAGTTCAGTTTGGAAATATCACCACGGTACCTCATGGAGTTGTGGTTTGGATGCCTCATACTCCCATTTTCCTATATATACTGGCTTTTCTGCTTGCACAAAATCTCCCATGATGCCCCACAGTTGCATTTCTTCATGAGGGGTGGTGGTGCATCATGGGAATGCTGTGGACATGGTGCATCATGTGAGATGGAGTACAGCTGGAGAACCTTGCACATAAAGGAGAATGGGACATGAGACAACCAAACTACAACTCCCATGAGGCACAATGGTGGCATATCCAAATGAAAACACTTTTTAGTTTTCAGGCATTCATTTTTTAATGAAAAATCAATTTTCTGAAGAAAGCAGACACTTTTTGCAAAAAAAAAAAAAAGTAGTCAAAAACCCAATTTTCCATTGAAAAATTTCTACCATCCATAATCTAATGGACTTCAAAGAGGGTTCCTGCTCTCCATGCCCATCTTTTCTTAAGAGGAAATGACAATACCTGTGGACACTGAATATTTTTGTGCAGGCTCATACCATATCTCAGCAAGTATCTCTGTAAGATTACATTTTCTGTAAATCACACAGAAAAAGAGCTCTCATATCTTCACATACTTCACTGCCTGATGGTATATTGCTGTCCTGTTTAGCACAATCAATTAATCAACAAGGATTAGACAGCATGGATTAGACATGGATTTACTGGACATGGATTTACTGCACATAGATAGACACTTAGGCCTTGTCTGCACTGCCGCAGTAAGTTGACCTAAGTTACACTACAGCAGTGGTGGGCAACCTGTGGGCTGCGGGCCACACGTGGCCCGTCAGGGTAATCTGCTGGTGGGCTGCAAGACAGTGTTTACATTGACCGTCCACAGACATGGCCGCCCATAGCTCCCAGTGGTCGCGGCTCACCATTCCTAGCCAATGGGAGCTGCGGGACGTAGTGGCCAGCATGTCCCTGCAGCCGTCGCTGCTTCCCATAGCTCCCATTGGCCAGGAACGGTGAACTGCGGCTGTGCCTGCAGATGGTCAATATAAACACTGTCTCGTGGCCCACCAGTGGATTACCCTGATGGCCGCGTGCGGCCCATAGGCCGAGAGATTGCCCACCACTGCACTAGAGAGATATAGCTTATCAGTGAATAATGTAACTGAAGTTGATGTAGTTTAGGTCGCCTTATCATGGTGTCTACACCACGCTATGTCGATGGCAGACACTCTCCCACCGACTTACCTTACTCTTCTCAGGGAGCTGGAGTACCGGAGTCAATGGGAGAGCACTCTGTCATCGATTTAGCGGGTCTTCACCAAACCCACTAAATCGACCCCACTGCACCGATCACAGCAGTGCCGATCTACTGGTAAGTGTAGACATGGCTATACTAACACACTCTTGAAGATCTAAATCGAGCAAAACTGGTAAACATTCAAGAAACTTCCTCTTCGCTGGCCCTCTCCCCATAGCTATCAAAGTATTTGTTTAACAGGGCTAACAGCATCCTCCCTAGCTCCCTTCAGGTCAAGCCTTGGTCCAAAACCAAAGGATGGTAATGAGGGGAAAGGAACAGATCTAAAAAAAATGGAAAAAATAATATCAGGTTGCTGAGCACAAAATGTGGACCATTTGGAGAACATTGAGGTTGCTGACAGACAGCTGTAACCTGAAGTCCTGCTTCTTTCAACCACGGCAGTGCCTGTGACACCTAACAGGTAATCTTCAGACACGGATAAATGGCTTTAAAACAATGTTTCCAGTGCTCTGTTCATTCAAAAATACTTTTTTTCCCAACTACTGGAATGTGTGTCTTCCGGTTCATCTCTATTAGTTACTTTCATCCAGGCAGGGAAATTTCTCTCAACATTTATGCCCAATTCTTGCCCTCCCTAGCACGTTTTAGTATTCCAGAGCAGTGATACAATGCAGAATCTTATTCTAAGCCTTTATTTGTGTATTTGTTTTGCCCCACTTGTCATAAATAAATAAATAAAAATCATTTGGTTACATACAGTGATTTTGTTTTCATCAGTTCTTCTCTTAAATATTAATTTCCCTTATTTGGACATGTGAATATACAATCTTTGAACTGCTAATCAATTAACTTGTTCAGTGATATCCGCTAAAACAACTGTGGAGAGCTGAAGAGGCATCATTACCAGCATCAGCATATGCAGATCATGTGGTCCTGGTACAATATATGTGGCAACATTGTATGTAAAGTTATGAAAGTCCACTGTATGGTATTACTAAAACATGTTCCAAATCTGAGGAGTGGCCAAGCCAGTTCTTCAGAGACAAAGGGCAAGCTGATGCCTCAGCCAGGTGTAAACAAGCCCAGTGGGCCATTATCTGCTAAATGGACATTTTGTGGCAGGAAAGAGGGTGTGGGCAAAAAATCTACATTTTTAGCAGAGAAATAGCATGGGTTCCCCATCCACAGAGACAGCCTGTCATCATGCTCCCAGATGGATATGCTTCTCAAAGAGGGTAGAAGTCTATAAAAAGAAAGGGGAAACACCCCAAGGTATCCCCTCCTTCTCACTCTCTCTCTGTCCATTGATTCACTGTATCAGAAGGAACAAAGGAAGTAGCCATCAAACTGGGGAAGGGGTCCTGGCCTAAGAAGTTTGGCCAGTATGACTGTTGAGAGCATGTGGTGAGAAAAACTTTACTTTGAATTTAACACACAGACCCAGCTGAGAGTGACTTACATACTGGAGGCTGTTTGTGAGCAGTCCTGACTGGAGGCTACAGCAGCAAAATAGTGTAACGGGCAGGTTAGAGGACAGGGGGTCGCACAGCTACTCACTAATCTAGATTGTATCCTGGGCATGTCACAGCATCATATTACAAACTAAGACCTGGATCCTGCACTGAGCACTGTGCGGACATGTCTGCCTATATAGAGCTCATTGTAGGATTATACGTCATTGGGATAAACGTTACATGAAAAAGGAACTGCTCAATGCTCTGATATACATAGGACTTCCAAAAAATTGTTCTAAAATAAATATTTAAAACAAGTTCTTATACATTGGGTTAAGCAGGAGAACTGGAAAGGCCACCTTGGGATGGGCAGAGGAATGCTCTGGTAACATAGGACTGGCATTTTGGAAATACAGTCCTGATGCAGGAAAGAGCTTTAAGCATGTACTTAAATCCATCCCTATTTAGGGCAGCACTTAAGCATGTGTGTGGAGAATCAGGAAGTTATGTGTGTTTTTTTTTTTAAAATAATTATCATGGGCACCTCACTTTACCTGTGTGATATTATCCAACCTGACTGCCAGGAGTAAATCAAAGGTGACAGTAAAGGGGCAAATCCCCAGGAAATGAAAGATGTAGGTACCTGGCTTAGATGAAACATACCAACGCTTGCAATGAAAGATTAAGGGTTAGATAAGGGGAAATATGCATGTAAACTTTTATTGTTTTTAGTCTTTGCTCTGCATGCTTTGTCCCTTTGGATGAATAAATAAATAATGCTTTGTTATGAATAGCTGTTTTTGAGTCACTTTAATCAGCTCACTGGTCACAGGTCCCCAGAGCGAAAGGGATTAGTGCTAAATCCAGATGGGCCTGTCATGTTAAAATGGTTGGGAAACTAGGGGGCTGCCACTCAGTGACCCAGTTCCACATTGTTAAGCTGTATAGTTCTCCCAGAGAGGGGTGAGGTGAGCAAGGCTATCCCCAAAATGGTACTCAAGAGGGACTAAAATGGGTCTAAAGCCCAGTTTCCCCTGTAACTGTGATAACCTGCTTAACTTCAAGGATGTATTTAATTTCCACTGACTTCTATGGATTTATGTCCATGCTTAAATTTAAGCTCGTGTTTAGGTGCTGTCCTGAATAGAAATGCTTTCCTCAATTGGGGCCTTAATGAAGACATTTCTGAAGACAGGTTTAACAGCCTAGATACGATTTTTCCCAGTTTTTTAAAAGGACATTGCGCATCCAAAGTGTTATATTTAGGAGTAAATGCAGGCATAAACTGCTGGGATGTTAGTGCTGCCTTATTCTGTTGATCTTATTAGAGAGGGAAAATTATTATAATCAGTCAATATTCTGGCTGGGCAAGTAAAAGCCGCTCTAGTTCAGTTGTAGGTATCAGAATATCATTATTAAATATAATGTGAAATTCATGTGAAAAAATGAACAGTTTACACTGTTAGACATATAGCTAAGTTCCATAAAATCCTCTATATAAATCCAGCCTCCTACCTCGTCCTACAAGGAGAACAGCCACAGCAATATGGTTTTGGTCAGTGATCCCGAGGCTGGATTAACAATAATCTCAGGAAAAAGATAAAGAAAGAGTTGCAGGTTCCAAAGGAAGAAATCTGATAAAATTAAAGTGTAATAGACACTTCAAACTGTGTGATCTGACCTAATAAGTTATTAATAGGGAACCATTACTCCTCATACATTTTTTATTAGGAAGGCATTGCCTTTTTGTCAAGATTAGTGGATTATAAAATATTTGTGCTACACAATATAAATGACCCTACCTATTAATAAGTCTCTAGAAAGATATGCTTAAATTGAATTACATTAAGAAGAGAAGTGCCAACTGAAAATTAGGCATAATTAATGGGAAGACATAAATAAACCAAAGATAGAGGGAAAAGGACATTCTCTCCATTGATCATTTTGAGGATTAATTGCTGATATGCTCTAATGACATACCAACTATTACTGTTTTTATAAGGACCATTTCATAGAAGATGAAATTCATGTAACAATGAATATGTATTGCAATTTATTGCCAGAAGATAATTACATTGATCCCGTACCTCTAATTAGTCAGTATAATTTTGAAGGGCTAAAAACTACAGCTTAAAATGTAATATACAACAAAGGCTCATTAAACACTTTCACTGAAGCAGAATGGTGATTTCACTGATATTCAACTACTAGCTCTTCCCTGTGAGTTTGGAGTATGACTGCACAGGACAATCTGCACTGAAAGTAATGATGTGGGCAATATCACTTTATTATTTTCCATGGGTTGGAGCCAGCGATCCACTTAGTGCAGTGATACCTTAGAGATACAGGAAATTATTTTTACATCTCATTCACATAATGGATATTGTGAATTGAGTTACACAGTGAACGAGCACCCTGGATCTTCTCAATTTGCTAGCATATATAAGGTTTCCCCTGATGTCAAAGCACTGCCTCCAATGTGCTATCATGTAGGGGAAGTAAACATTTTAAATTTTGTGTCTCATACTCTTACAGAACTTTTAAAGTATTAACCATTAGCCAGAAATTTAAATATAAAACTTCATGGCTGAGCTATAATAAATTTTATATTAAACATGGCAAATTCAGAACATCTTTCTTTTTGCTCACAAGGTTAAGTTTTAAAAATGCTCAATATTCAATTTAATATAGTTATCAAGATAAAATAAACAAAACTTTATACAGCTTGTACTTGCTAGACCATGTTATTAATGCACAAAAACTTCATACAGGCCATGTTAAGGGCCAGGCAAAACCACAAGAGAAGACCATTCAGTGTTAATGTGTTCATTCCCATCCTTTATTTTTCCCCGTTCTACCTAGGTAATGCAGAAGTCTGAGAGCAGTGGATGTGGTTATCCATCGTGCCACAAGTGCTGGGATACGTTAGCGCCATGGGATACATTCAAAGCTGAATGGCAGTCTGAGAACCGAATTTACCTCAGTATCATTATTGTTATTATAATATATCGACATGGTGCTATAAATGTACACGTGCTTTACAGGAGAGAAAACATGTTTTGAGCCCTGCCAGTGCTTAAAAGATCTCGTTAGGTCCTTTCTTCCTATTAAAAAAAAATGGAGACCTCAGTAGAAGCATTGGACACATTCTGAAGCTTAGTTTCATTATTATTTGTGAAAGTCACCATAAAACCAATGTGTTCTTAAACAATGGATTATTGGCACAAAACCTCTTCATCTTGCCATGGGGGAAGCAAACACTGTAAAACCGTAAAATGCATATTTTATATTCTGTGTTAAACAAGCAGAGCAAAAACACATGCTAGAGACTTTACAAGTAGTTTCAATCAGAGTGGATGGGAGGCTGTTTAAACCTCAGTTATTATCATTATTATTTGTATTGCAGTAACGTCGAGGAACCCCAGCCTGAACAAGGATCCCATTGTGGTAGGTGCTGTACAAAGACAAAAAAGATGGTCCTGCCCAGAGATGTGTTCCTGTTCCTACTATAGTCAATGGCAAAGTTGTTGAGTGGCTGCAAAAAGATGCCCATTATTTTATTTATGCCTCACAGTATCCCAATAGGGTAGTTAGCATAGAATTGATCATAGAATTGTAGGATTGGAAGGGACCTCGAGAGGTCTTCTAGTCCAGTCCCCTGCTCTCAAGGCAGGACTAAATATTATCGCGACCATCCTTGACTGGTGGTTGGAGAATTTTAAGAGCAGGTTAGACAATGACAGAGATTCCACAACCTTCCTAGGCAATTTATTCCAGTGCTTAACCATCCTGACAGTTAGGAAGTTTTTCCTAAAGGCCATCCTAAACAGCCCGTGCTGCAATTTAAGCCCCTTGCTGCTTCTCCTATCCTCAGAGGTTAAAGAGAACAATTTTTCTCCCTCCTCTTTGTAACATTTTTTATGTACTTGAAAACTGTTATCATGTCCCCCCTCAGCCTTCTCTTCTCCAGACTAAACAAACACATTTTTTCAATCTTCCGTCATAGGTCATGTTTTTTAGACCTTTAATCATTTTTGTTACTCTTCTCTGCACTTTCTCCAATTTGTCCACATCTTTCCTGAAATGTGGTGTCCAGAACTAGATACAATACTCCAGTTGAGGCCTAATCACTGCAGAGTACAATGGAAGAATTACTTTTTGTGTCTTGCTTACAACACTCCTGCTAATACATCCCAAAATGATGTTTGCTTTTCTTGCAACAGTGTTGCGCTGTTGACTTGTATTTAGCTTGTGATTCACTATGACCTCCAGATCCCTGTCTGCAGTACTCCTTCCTAGGCAGTCATTTCCCCATTTCAATGTGTGCAACTGATTGTTCCTTCCTAAGTGTAGTACTTGGCATTTATCCTTATGGAATATCATCCTATTTACTTCATTCAGATCATTTTTCCAGTTATATATTGCTACTCCCATTTATGGATGGGGAAAGAGAAGCACAATGAGTGTAGCTGTAACCTAAAGATTTATCTGATGGAATTGGATCAAGCTGCCCATAAAACATCATTCCCCCTTCTCTCTGGATCTGCCAAGGGAACTCATTTGGTCTCGGGATCTATGCAGGGGAAGGTAATGGGAAGAGGGATCTTGGGAACAGAACACATTGTTCCCCTCCCTGCAACCCTGTGGGACATCTGCTCAGGTAAAGTTCTTCTGCACTGCGGTAGGTAGGTGCACAACCAACTACCTGTTTGTATGTGCAAATGTGGTAGGCCCCTTGACAAACTGAACCTAAGTGAACCTGTTAAAACATCATAATGTAGATATACTAAGGGGAAAGGAGCTAAATGTCTTCTTTTATAACCAGTGTTCTATTAAACCTGTACCACCTGGTTTAAATAAAATATTAGGATGATTCTGAGGTCCATGAGCCCCTTTTGCTATCCGGCTGAAAAGAAAGAGGACACTTTCATTAGAAATAATCCAACTGAAACAAAACACCCTACACTAATGCCCTAAAAACCTTATCTACTCTTTGACACGGTTGTAACAAACACTTTGAAAGTTCTGTGCCAACATTGCTCATATGTTCAGTGGATTTTAATTAGAGCTCTGAGAGCTTAGGAAAATTGGCCGAGTGAGCAAGCTTGCGTCTTTCAAAGGGCACCACAACTGACCTTTCATTCAGCTTACAATCAGAGGGTGAGTTTAATTACAATCAGGGCAAATAACGGAGACGGGGGGAAAAATCCTCATCCCCAGAGATTATTGAAGAAAAAAGTGATTAAATAGGTGTATAGTGAGATGAACAAAGCAATCCATGTTGTTTCTTAATTGCGCACTGGACACATCAATGGATAGGTCTTGTAAACCATTCTCAGTGAATGCTAGGATCCCATTCTAATAGTTGCCTTAAAAGGGTTTAGACAGAATAGAGGGATTAGACAAAGAAAGAGATTAGCAAGAGGAAAACTACAGCAGAGAGAGAAAGATCTCACTTTTTCTGCTGCACATAGGTGGTACAGCAACCCTTAGTTGTCAGACTAGATTTTGATTCTGCTAACTAGCTACCTACAAATGCGAAGAATCATCATCATACACACTTTCTGAAGCAGGTACAACACCACCTTCCCCCCTTCTCCTCCCCACCTTGCCATAGAATCATAGAATATCAGGGTTGGAAGGGACCCCAGAAGGTCATCTAGTCCAACCCCCATGCCACATAGGGCCACAGTACTGTGGAAGAAGGGCCACACTGAAAGACCACTCATCTCTGTTGGAGAAGGCAGCAATGATCTGTGGTATTCCCCTTACTCCTACCAGAAGATGACACTGCAGCAGCAGTTGCTTCAACCTTCCATCCTTACCTTGCTGCTTGCAGTAGATAGCATGTTAACACCCTTAGTTCTTAGATGGAGTCTGTTAGACTTCAGGAACCAGCAGTAGCTCCACTTCTTCTGGCATTTCCCTCTCCTCTTGGACCTATCCAAAGCGGGAGAGTAAAAAGGCAGTCTGCTTCCCCATCTCATGAAAATTAGGGGAGGAAAGAGAAGGCACAGCCAAGGGGAACCAAAGGGTCACAGTGGCGGGAACTTTGGCAGTGGGCCAAAGCATAATAGTGCATCAATGAGTGAGTGGTGGACGTAGGCACAGGAATAAGATAAGGAAGGAAGGGAAGATTAATGGGAATCTGAGAGAGAAGGAGAGATTGAGGGGAAAGGAAGGAAAGATTAAAAGAACACAAGAAAGGATGGAGATAAAAACATAGGTGAAGAAAGGCAGAATTATGAAACATCATAATAAATGGACTGACAGAGAAGTTGTACTCCTTGCAATCCATAGTGCAATCACAACTTCACTCCTGTAGTATATGCCTATGTCTCGTGATCAAGTCAAGGTTTCACTGTGGGAAGTACTTATGAAAAGTTTAGCATCTTTCGTCCCTTGTATGAGTTTGGATTTTATCTGCAAGTTTCCTATATGCTTAGTTTAAAACTTATCCTATTGACTTTAAATGTAAAGAGTCGATGGAACTGGTTGTTGGTGGAGAATGGCCCTTTCTGAAAGAATAGCATTGTATATTATTAAGTGGTTATGAAATGTAATAAATGCCCTCCCAGATATGTGAAAGGGAGATTGTGACACTGGCAGGCCAGATGCCAGCTCTTGCCAAGACTGCAGGCGTTAGCTAAGGACTGACAAATTCATAGCTGAGACCAGTGCACCTGTATGTTAGTTTTGCTCAAAATAGGTATTAGTCTTATAAAAATGTATTTAGTGTTTAGACTCTATGAAATGCTTTTAAGTTCCTGCATGTATTAATCTCACTTGTAATGTCTGTATTTCATGCTATGAGAAAGTATATAAGTGTTGCTTTATAACTTTGAAATTGTTTGCTCTGGGCTTGTGAACCCAGACATGGGAATCATCCCTCCTCCTTCTCCCCTGGCCCCCATCCAGAAGGACTATCCACATTTGAGTGGGCCATTATAAAATAAAAGCTTTGTTAATTGCCCCATCCACCCACATAGAAGTGCGTGCAGAAGGCCTAAGGCCTCATCCCATTGCCTGCAATGCTGGGAGAGGGAAATAAAAATAGTTGACAAGATTTTTCATCTCATTGTTGTTTGAACTCTCACAAGGCCAGAGAAACCAAACTGAAGCCAGAGATCCCCAGAGGTTACCTCCTGGGTCCACCCTGAAAGACATTTTGAACTGACTGATCACTACAACTCTCAAAAAGAACGAGGAGTACTTGTGGCACCTTAGAGACTAACCCATTTATTTGAGCATGAGCTTTCGTGAGCCACAGCCCGCTTCACCGGATGACTAACATGGCTGCTACTTTGAAACCTGTCATTATGCAAGGCACTACAACTCTGTCACTCTTAGGGTTTAGATGGCAAGTCATTTGTGTATATATGTTTGCTTACTTCACACTGTAGATAACTCTTTATTTCTTTTTCCTAGTTAATAAAACTTCAAATAGTTTCTTGCAGGACTGGCTACAGGCATTGTCTTTGTTGCAAGATCCAGAGTACCAACTGAGCTAGGGTATTGAGACTGGTCTCGGGAAGGGAAGCAACCTAAATATTGTATGATTTTTGGTGCGAGTGGCCATTTATCAGTAAGGCCAGTTTGCCTGAACGGAAAGATAGACTGGATAGTCTACGGGGACTATCTGTGACTCTCTGGTGAGGCTGTTATAGTGATCCAGGAGTTCTCATTTCTTACTGGCTTGGTGAGATCTAATTATAGAACATACCACCACTTTAGAAAAAAGAACAGGCGTACTTGTGGCACGTTAGAGACTAACAAATTTATTAGAGCATAAGCTTTCATGGGCTACAGCCCACTTCATCGGATGCATAGAATGGAACATATAGTAAGAAGATATAGATATATATATATACATACAGATAAGTTCGAAGTTGCCATACAAACTGTGAGAGGCTAATTAGTTAAGATGAGCTATTAATGGCAGGAGAAAAAAGCTTTTGTAGTGATAATCAAGATGGCCCATTTAGACAGTTGACAAGAAGGTGTGAGTATACTTAACTTAGGGAATTAGATTCAATATGTGTAATGACCCAGCCACACCCAGTCTCTATTCAAACCCAAGTTAATGGTGTCTAGTTTTCATATTAATTCAAGCTCAGCAATTTCTCCTTGGAGTCTGTTTTTGAAGCTTTTCTGTTGCAAAATTGCCACTTTTAAGTGTGTTACTGAGTGGCCAGAGAGGTTGAAGTGTTCTCCTACTGGTTTTTGAATGTTATGATTCCTGATGTCAGATTTGTGTCCATTTGTTCTTTTGCGTAGGGACTGTCTGGTTTGGCCAATGTACATGGCAAAGTGGCATTGGTGGCACATGATGGCATATATCACATTGCTAGATGTGCAGGTGAACGAGCCCCTGTTGGCGTGGCTAATGTGATTAGGTTCTTTGATGGTGTCACTTGAATAAATATGTGGACAGAGTTGGCATCAGGCTTTGTTGCAAGGAATACCTCTTTAGGATATCTGCCCTATTTTTGACTGGGGTAGGCACTCATGGTCATGAGCCACTCCAGACAGCGAAACAGAGATTGTAGTCAAATTTATTAAATAAATAAGTTAGACAAAATAAATACATCTAGATAAATCTATAATCCTAAAATGTATAAGACAATAAGTGTGTCTTTAAATTCCAGTATTCCCATATGGCTTGTTCTATAAGCCCAAAGTACTAATACTAGACCACCAAACAGCTAGAATCACAAGAGTCATTGAACATTGTGATTTGTCGCAATGTTTGACAATTGCTGAAACATAAGTGCTAAATATTAAATAATAACCTTGTGATGAACCACTGTGAAAATGAACAGAGCATTCAACAGCTCCCATAATTGCTCCTTTTATACCTACTGTGAGGTGGTCTAGTGGTTGCACATTGAGTTGCGATTAAAATAATAAGGACAAAGATTCAATGGCTCATACAGGGTTCGTTTTACACTGATTGCAAGATACACCTGAGCTTCTTTATTTAGGTAGGGGTAGTTCTTTGTTTCTACAGTTATATTTAGCAAATTGAAAAGAAAGCAAAATAGCATTTTAAAGATGCTGTCCCTATGTAGCAGCACTTACTAAAAAGCACAGTTCTTCTGCAAAAATATTGTGAACCTCCTCTATTGACCCTAGGAAGCAGGGTATTGTAATGCTGATTTCTTGTAGAATCCCAAGATTTCTCTTTTCCATGGGCTCAACTATAATTATAAAAAAGCAAAGGGATGTCATTTAAAGCTTGAGAGAAAAGCTGCCCCCTACAGTTTGCATGCACACAAGAGAACGAGGAATTACCTGCATTGAAAATAAATGTTTTGTGATCAAGTCATTGGTTGCATAAGCAGGTGAAAAATTAATTGATAGTCTGAACCCATCAAAGCTTGCTAGGAGCAAGGCTTCTTGTTCAACAAGCTTTGTGCTAGCTGTTTCATAGTTAAATAAAGTTAAGCTCAGAATTTGGCCTCTTGAACCTTTTAACTTCACAACAACAAAAAATGGGTTGTTGCATCACTTAACTGAAGGTGCCGCCTGACAGTTAGGTCCTCGCCAAGG
The DNA here is from genome assembly GCF_965140295.1 of Lepidochelys olivacea. Taxonomy (NCBI): domain Eukaryota; kingdom Metazoa; phylum Chordata; order Testudines; family Cheloniidae; genus Lepidochelys; species Lepidochelys olivacea. Next base: position 103,544,825 of record NC_140412.1, on the reverse strand, counting down.
CTCTGGGACAAGACCAGGGAGCTCCTCTCCTGTCCCAGCTTCACCCCGCACTCGCTTCTAGGAAAAAATCAACAAGCCTTCTTATCTTGCCTGTTGGTCCTGATTGGCTACAGCATTCTCCCAGCCCTCCTAGCCACTGGACAACCATGTCTTTTTAGTACCTAAGCCTAAGTGGCTTTTCTAGGTGGCAGTTTTCAAGCTGATGATATCTTCTGCAGCGACCAGTGAAGACCCGGTACACCCCATCACATGCCCACGTTCTAAAGTGCTGAGCATTCGGTGAGCTGTGCAAACCCTCACGTGTACCCATTGAACAAATCAAACCCACACACAAATATTTGTTTGTAGTTTTGCAGTTGTCTGCAGAAGTACTAGATTTGCACATACAAGTGGTACTTTGCTCTCACATATGTTTCACCGGCACAATGGGTGTAGTTACATTTTCTGCAACCCACCTGTCAAACAGGGCTCTGAAAATGTGTTCATCTTTCTAATAAATCAAAATCAACGCTGATGTAAGTGGGTGCAACTTCAGCTCAATTAATTGTCTATGAGTCTGTGAGTTGCACTCATCTGAGCCAATAGTCAATTTGGTCCAATAAGCCTAAATATATTCTTTCATTTTCTTTTTTAAACATAAGGAGGTATTCAATTTGTGTCCCAGTCAAGCAACCTGAACTTTTGCAGGTAAAATAATCACTGAGAGAAGACTATGGAAGAGACTATTTCCATTCTGCCATGTGTTCCTAGATTCTAATTTTCATAAGACCATTTAGGAGATAATTGTTACCATAGATTTTGAATTAATATTTTTTCCCCTAAAAATACTATGTCCAATCTGTTCATTTTGCACCCTGCACCCTCTAGTGGCAGTGAACAAGAATTGATAGTCAAAATCAAGCTCTGTGATGCTCTGTTGTTTTTATAAATGGCAGATTTTTCAAACATGCCAGCTTTAAAAAAACTATGCTGTTGAATCATGATCTATAGATGCATGTGGGTAATATCAGGCAAGGAGACCATCAGGCAAGGAGAAACAAATAAAAGTACAGAAGATACCAGTGGGAAGACAGGTCCATTATTTCATTTTAAAGAAAAGAAAAGATCTTTGCTTAGCATTGGAAAATGATCTCAAGCAACAAAATTTAGAACTGAATTTTAAATACGACAAAGTTCAGGTTTGTTTGGCTCTAGTGGATTGGATCCTCTCATCAGGTCTGTATGGGCACCGGGGTTTGCCTGCCTGAATTTAGTTATGGGATCAGGACCATACTTTGGTAAAATACCAGCCATTTGCAAAATTTAGATCTGGTATCAGGTTTGGATTTCAAACTATCCCAGCATTCAGGTGTGCTCAATTGTTGTTTTGCTTCAGGCACATTTCTATTTGTAGTTAAATTTTTAAAGGCATGTTAGCATGTACATTTTTTTAAAAAATCCTTTTTTAAAAAAAAGCTAGGAGCAACAGGACTAGTATGTTGTATATCAGTGTCTTCTTTACAGTGATTGGTTCACATGTGTATTTTAAATAATTTTTTTCATTATTCTCCTACGATCATTGGTCATTCCTTTAGGGGAACCCAAAAGCACTTTCCCCAAGCTCAAAGAGGGGGGAGGAAATCACATGAAAAGTCACACACATACAAGGTTAAGATAGATTTAAAGAAAAAGTACAGAAATGTAATCTGATGTAGGCTGATAGTGATCAAAAAGTTGTTAACATTTGATGACTGTCTGGCGGTGTCAATCAAGTCCTAGGAGAAAATTGGTCACAAAACCCATCATTGCAGTTGCCACTAATCTAGAGTCTTGTTGGCAGTTTTAGAAAGACCAAGGATGGAATGGGCATTTAGCTGAACTTCTTGATAACCTAGGGATTCTTTCTCCATGTCAGAATTGAAGTATATTGGTGAGGCAGTGTTGAGAAGCTTACACAACTGCTGCCTTTGCTATACAGAGTCCACCTTACTTTTCACAGCTGTCACTCTGGCTCCTTTCCATTCACTTAAACACTTTTATTAAATGTCTATCTACTTATATGGGCCCCACCTTTGGAGTAGCATCTGATCACTGTGTTACAGTTGTCCACGGATACCAAGATTTGATTTCTGAAATAATATTAAAATACACCAGCTGTTTTTTATACAAAAAGCATACATTTTCCAGGTTATTTGTGCACTTAGTCCTAACTCAGGTTGTTGTGATGGGGGGTTTTGTCTGGTTGGTTGGTTGGTTGGTTGGTTGTGGGTTTTTGGTTTTTGTGTGCTTGTGTGTGTGTGAGAGAGAGAGAATTGGTTCAATTTTCAAGTATCTTAAAGTACCTGCCAATCATGGTATGATTTCTGTCTCTCTTACTCCTGTCAAGGCATCTTGTCCTCATAATGCCATCAGCTTCCAAGCCTCTTCTGCTGCTGAGCACAGTAACCTTAGACACTGCAACATTCACAATAAATAAAGCCACAGAGCTTTAACTGCTGTCTTCCAGAAGAAGTGACATAAAGAAGGATGATTGCTCTAGAATGTGTTGTCCTCCTAAACCACATGATGCATTCAGAGAATTAAAATTTCAACAAGTCATTTACTGATAGCCGCTCTGTGAGTGCTACTTCACCGGCTTAAGTTACTTGTGGTTCCACAGACATTTATAGGACAGGGCTATGTTATGGAAAGCTGCTACGTAGAAGAAATTCTAATTGTCTTTCTCTGCCAATGTTTGTTCTGACTCAACAAGGTCAGGATTTTAAAAAAATAGTTAACTCTTTAAGAAACGTCCCCTAATTTTTAATAGCTGTGAGTGTTATGGAATAGCACTCCTCCTCAAGTCTGTTCTGACTAGCTAAAGTGCATTCACTCTTGATGGGCAGCATATGTAAATGAAACTACAGCTGCTCAGTGGTGGAGGCTTTTAGAATACATTTGTCTCTGACCAGGTTTTTTGAGATCCTTATCATTTCTCTGAAGTGAATAAGCTTTGGTGGAACATTTCTTGGAACAGAATATGTTTACCATCCAAGTATAACAAGGTGGTATAAGTTCCACACAGAGATGATAGCACTATCATCTTCCTTTCCAGAAGGGTGGCAGGTGGAGGGGGGGAGGGGGGCAGCTAATTAGTAGCAATAGAAAGAATGGGATACCAACAAAATGCAGATTTTACATAAATTGCAATTTTGCAGCTAAAATGTTGCTCTCTAAAGAAAGCTATTTCTCCTGTTTGTATTCTCAGAACCATTACTTTCTTTCTTTTCTATCCTTTGTTTCTATCCTTTTCTATCCTGCTGTTTCTCTTTCTATCCTTTGACTGTAACCAATTAATTTATAGACATATTTCTGATACTCTTTTCCCTTTAGGCTTCTTCTCTCTCAGTGGGTTAATTATGAGTTTGCAAAACTTCTTACTGAGTCACAGAGTTCTGTAATATGACCCCATGTGATTAAGCTTTCCTGGTCAGAAGCAATCCTTCTAAATGTTCTTTTTGTTCATGAGACCACCCCTGGCAGAACCAATGCGCAGACAGAGATACCCTCATGACAGTTTAGTCTCCCAACTGATAGCTAGTTTCTTTTGGAAGTCTTCCTTTGTCTCCATGCCTCACCAAAATCTATATTAAAACACATTTTTCTCACTTGCCCATGCCCCTTGATTTTTTTTTCCTTATGCTATTATTTTTTCTCTTTATTTCACTCTGCCAGCATGGATTAATGCAGAATCTATGGATTTGGGTTTGAAATTCGAGGGGCCCTCAGTGCTGGATCTAAAAATGCTTGTGGGATAATATGTCAATTCTTTTGGAAGAAGTCTGCTCAAAACATCAACAATATCATCAAGCAAACAATAGCTCTATTGTTCTTTGAGGTATTTCAGTAACAGGAAGATGCAGACAAATCAATGGGAATTCAGAGAAGATCTACAAAATTGATTCAAATGGCTGGGGCTGACATAGCTGTCTGAGGAGACATTTTTTTAAAAAAAGAGGGAGGAGAATTGTTTATATTGAAGCAAGGCTGTGTAAGTAGTAGCAAGTGAATGACATTTATAGAATGAAAATGTAGGATGATTATCAGAAGAAACTGCTTAGCTGCAGTGGGTGTATGAAGAATTTACAGACCTTTTCCACTTCTCATTTCCATGATCCTTCAAGTGACACAGAAGGTTGATTCTAATATTTTTAATGGGAGAGGGAAACTGAAAATACAGTATCTATTCTTCTCTTGTCACAAAAAGATTCACAGCCGCAGCTGGCGTAATTTGATGTAGACCCATAGATATCAATGGAGCTACAGCGATTTATATCAGTTGAGGATTTGGTCCTCAGAGCACAGTTCTCATCCTATCTTGTCCTATATTAGAGACAGAATTAATTACATATGACAGTTGTTAATCACACATACATTTCATCCTTATCCATAACAATTTTACATTCAACAAGAAATTCTTTGTCCAGACCATGGGAACATCTGTGAGTGCTAGGAGGGCTCCCCAACATGCCAACCTATTAATGAGCCACCTTGAAGAATAATTTATGGACATATGCACTACAAAAATCAATGATCTACCTGAGATACATTGATGATATTTTCATTCTCTGGACAGATGACCTAAACTTCCTCATAGTTTGCCACTACAACTTCAACCACCACCACCCATCCATTAAACTCTCTCTGGAACACTCCCACACTAACATCCATTTCTTGGACACCGCAATCAGCTTCAGCAATGGAACCCTACAGACTATACACAAGAAATCCATGGATCACCACACCAGCCTTCATAGTTCCAGTAACCACCCCAAACACACCAAGAAATCTTTTATATACCACAGAATATGCTCTGAGGAGAAAGTCCAGGATACAGACCTTTACACACTTAAAACCACCTTCACCAAACAAGGATACTCCACCAGAGATGTAGATCATATCATGAATGGGCCACCCAAATACCTCAAGAGAACGTGCTTCAATATAGAAATAAAACCCCCTCTGACTGCACATCTCTAGTTGTCACCTACCACCCCAAACTGGAACTGATATGGGGTATTATCTATCAGTTACAACTCATATTTGATCTGACCCCATCCTGAAAGAAATCTTTCCTGAATCTCCTCTTCTGGCCTTCAAATACCCCCCAATCTCACCAAGCACATCATAAGAAGCAAGCTCCCTACGGACAAGTACACACCAACTCAAAACAGATAAGACGCTGCCAGAACAGATGCAAAACCTGTAGACATATCTCCACTATTATCATGATCAACACCAAGCCCCAGCACAACTTTCAAGATCCAATAAGTCCTACACATGCCTATCACAACACGTGGTGAACCTCATCTGTTGAGGTTCAAATACAAGACAGAACAAAGCTTTAAGCAAGCAAGCAGGCTGGTGTGCTGATGGCTGGTCCTGTCAGCTTTCCACCCTCTCCTTTATTCTTTCTCTCCCCCCGCACATTACATTCTCCAACAGATAAAAGGAATACACTGGCTTTGTTTAACATTCTTATTTACCAATTTCTATCTACCGCATTCCTTGCTCTCGGGCCTTGAGCCCAGTCCTGGGAGGCTTCCCACGGTTCATGTCATCTGGGCGAGATTCCAAGGTTCATGCCCTTGAGAGGAGCCATGTGTGCACTGCTCCTACACAACACTGCGGGTGTGCCCTGAATGTTGCCAAGTGCATGAACCTTGCATGAATGCTACACTCATCCAGTGCACTAAGTGCCCCAAACACAATGTGACAATCACTATGCTCTCAAACATACTCACACAGAAAAATGGTAAAAGACAAAGCCACCATATCACCTGTGCATGACCACTTTTCACACAATGATCACTTTATATCGGACCGCTCAGTCCTCATCCTCAAAGGAAACCTGCAAAATATCTTCTTCAATAGATGAGCATGGAAGCTAAAATTCATAACTTTGCTAGATGCTAAAAATCATGGACTGAATAGAGAAACTAGATTTATGGCTTATTACAACAATCTATAAGCCACTTAAACGCCCATATCCCCACGGGTTTTTTTTCTCTCTTTTCCCCCTCTGACTGGAGAGTTGTTAACGGGCCAGTGCACCTTGAATGGCCCCTTGAAATATGTGTTAACTACTTATGCTAAATTATCTGTTCCACCTTGTATTTAGCTGTGACACTCTGAGGACATTTCCCAGACCTGAAGAAACCTTGTCTCTCTTACCAACAGATCTTGGTCCAATAAATGATATTACCTCACCCTCCTTTTCTCTCTAATATCCTGAGGCCAACATGGCTACAGCAACACTGCATACAAGTTGTTAGTCATGCCATGAACTATTGGAAGGTGCTCAGATATCATGGTGATGATGGTAGTATAAGAACAAGAAAAGAATAGAATCTCCTACCAAAGAGTACTGGCTCAAGCAGCAGAAGGTGGATAGCATGCAACTTTCAGAGAACTACTACCCAGAATAGGAGCATCAGTAAATTATATATAAACTACATGTCATTGAGTATCTCCATCCATTTCCTATGAACTCAAATAATTATTTTTATGGCACAGTACTCTGCCAAGTGATCAATGTGGCCTGATTTCTTTCTTTCTTAGGTTAAAAATCCCTTCTAAAATACATTTATAGTGAAACCTCTTCTAAAGGCTGTTAATGCATAGCCAGATATTAGAGAGATTCTTTGATCAGGGTATTGTAATGTGTAGCCAACATACTAATCCTGCTATGCAAAATATCCATAGATGAAAAAGAAACATATAAGATTGTAGCTTTAGAAGGCCTACATGAGCCACAATGGAAGATGTGTGTGAAGAAGTCTTCTGTATTATGATGCAAAGCACTTTAGCTCTTTAGTATGTTACTCTTATAATTGTTATGTTTCATTCCTCATAATTTAATTCTACAGATGGTATGTAACAAACAAGGCACAACTATATTTACAATTGCTCCTGGGCATTTACCTTCTTCCCAAACAATAATCTCCCTGGCCCGACCTTGACCTATAGCTAGACCTTGGCATTTAGTGATACTGTGGTTTGTGGTAGCAGTAACCGCAAAATAGGATCTTCCCAGTGGCTTCAAGCCAGAACGTTACTCACTAGCTAATGGTTGGATTGGAATGATAATAGATATGGGTGAAAAAAACGCTACATTTTGTGTTTGTGTTAGTGTGAAATAAGTAAGAATAAGCAGAGAAAACTACACTAGTAGGCCATAAAAGTTTACTTTGAGCCCACAAAATGTATAGTTGTAAAATAATGCTAAGTTACATCTGAGTGACTATGTCCACAAATATATAACATCTATGAAAGAACCATGAACATCTTTAGTTTAAAAACTGAAAAACGTGCTATCTGAAACAATTCTGCCATGCTATCTTGGTTTATGCTTTTTACTTCCCTCATTATACTACTGCAAAAACCTCATTTTTACAAAATAGGGAGTCAAATTCTGCCCTCAGTTACAACCATGCAATAGCACTGAAGTCATTAGGGTCATACAAACATAAACAAGGGCAGATTTTGACCCAGGATTTTTATTTTTAAAAGACAATTACAACACATACAGCAGTTTCCCCATCTTTGCAAACTCCGGAAGGCCATGGATGGCATCCCTAGCAAGCCCACCTAGCAAGAAGAATAGTCAGTATAAAAACAAAACAAATCCTTCACTCCTTGGTGATGACATATATCTCCCTGGGAAGAGATATCATGGGCCAGATTTTTCTACATTTACTCATTTGAGTAGTACTTTACCAGTAATCAAATTGATTTCAGTGGGGCTATTCAGAAAGTAGGTATTAGTCAACATAATAAGGTCACCAGACTCAGGGACCAAGAATGCAAGAATCTCACTTTCTCTACTTCATAATTTATGATTATTGTTTCTGTCCATTAACCACTCCACCTCCTCTCCCTTCCCCCCCCCACTTGTTGCTGTGTAGCCTGTGTTAACCCTAAAGCATGTCTAGGGGGAAGGGACAGATGAATCCAGGCCTTCTCAATCAGCCAAGTCCAAAATATAAACTATATATGCCTGATTTACCACGGTTTTATTCCATCTTCATACTGGTATGACTCTGCTGAAATCAATGGAGTTACACTGAGATAAACTGGAGTAATGCAATAGTAATCAGAGCCTGTGTCTGGAAATTTTGGATGAGAACACCATTTCATTTGGAGGATCAGACCTTCCAATAACTCATCTGGCATGTTAGAAAGGGGGTTTCTCAATCAGTGGCCTACTGTTCCAGGGTGTCCTATGATCACCAGTCAGTTTGAGCCCATCTCTATAATAAATATTTCTGAAAGCAAAATTTTGATATGACCATAGGAAATTCAAACATCTGCTTGATTCTGATTTTTAAGAGAGAACTTAACTTGCCCACCAGATGCTTACACTTTTCAACCTCAGCAGCACTCATGTAAAATATAAGGTACATACAGGATCAACACTTCATCACTATCAATTTCACTGATTACCTTTCATGCTTACAAGTCATTATTTGCTGGGATTTCCCTTTGTTAAAGGGTTTCAAAATGCTGATGTACTGTTTTCAGAAATATAGCTCCTAGTCACCGTATGTTTTCATTAACTTTCAGCTTTCTGTTTTAGCAGTGCATGTAAGGGAGACATTTGCCAAGAGATCACAAAATTTCAGTGTGCTTCAATACTAGCAAAGCTTATACATTCAATGTATTAAACTTTCATTTTGCCAAATACAGTATATGACAATTTATGAGACAATACCTAGAACAAATAATTATTTTTGTTCTCAGAGATGCATTTTCCAGTGGTTTTAAACTGTTGTGATACCTTAGAATATAAAACAATATTTTGAATATAGGGATGTGTTAGTGTTTTCACTTTATAGGAGATCTATGTCCTACCAAAAGTTGCTAATCATAGCTATGATGTCCAAGCGTAAAAAAAAAAAAAGTAATTGCACCTGGTAACAAATAACAACATTAAGTTTTTATTGTAAAATATTTTGAATGGATTTTCTAAGTATGATAAAAAGATAGACTACCTCAGAACATGAAAAAGACTTTAATTAAATATTTTGAAGGACCTTCATGTGCTATAAAAGTTGTTCTTAGGCATTTTCTTTACCCATTATGCAAATATGTCAACTTATTAATAATTCAAAATAGGCAATACATTAATAATTAGGATCCCCCATTACAAATCTGACCTTTAATTGAATTCTATAGAAAGAGACTGTGAAAAATGAGCCTCTTGATTTATGCTAAGAATAAAGGTTAAAAAGCATTTTCCTAGTAGATCTAATTTTTGTCATTATTGGCTGAGCAGAAATATTGAAATTAGAAACTTTGTTTCCCAAGTCAAACTCTTGTGGTTGTGGTTGTTGTTCTTGTTGCTGTTTTAGGTTTTGTTTTTGTTTGTTTTTTTGGAGAGGCCAATTCCAGAAAAAAACATTTTTAGTTTTGTATGGTTAGTAGTAGGGCTGTCAGGCGATTAAAAAAATTGATCAAGATTAATAAAATTAATCGTGATTAATTGCACAATTAGTTGCACTGTTAAACAGTAATAGAATACCATTTATTTAAATATTTTTGGATGTTTTCTACATTTTCAAATATATTGATTTCAATTACAACACAGAATACAGTGTGTACAGTGCTCACTTTATATTTATTTTTATTACAAGTATTTGTACTGTAAAAACAAAAGAAATAGTATTTTTCAATTCATCTAATGCAAGAACTGTCATGCAATCCCTTTATCATGAAAGTTGAATTTACAAATGTAGAATTATGTACAAAAAATAACTGCATTCAAAAATAAAAAGATGGAAAACTTTAGAGCCTAGGAGTCCAGTCAGTCCTACTTCTTGTTCAGCCAATCGCTCAGACAAACAAGTTTGTTTACATTTGCAGGAGATAATGCTGCCAGCTTCTTGTTTACAATGTCACCTGAAAGTGAGAACAGGGATTCACGTGGCACTGTTGTAGCCAGCATCACAAGATACTTAATTGCCAGATGTGCTAAAGTTTCATAGGTCCCTTCGTGTTTCAACCACCATTCCAGGGAACATGCATCCATGCTGATGATGGGTTTTGCTCGATAACAATCCAAAGCAGTGTGGACCGACACATGTTCATTTTCATCATTTGAGTCAGATGCCACCAGCAGAGGGTTGATTTTCATTTTTGGTGGTTCAGGTTTTGTAGTTTCCACATTGGAGTGTTGCTATTTTAAGTATGCTCCACACTTTGTCCCTCTCAGGAAGGCACTTCAGATTCTTAAACCTTGGGTTGAGTGCTGTAGCTATTTTTAGAAATCTCACATTGGTACCTTTTCTGCATTTTGTCAAATCTGCAATGAACATGTTCTTAAAATGAACAACATGTGCTGGGTCATCATCCAAGACTGCTATAACATGAAATATATGGCAGAATGCAGGTAAAACAGAGCAGGATGCATACAATTCTCCCCCCAAGGAGTTCAGTCACAAATCTAATTAACACATTTTTTTTAACGAGTGTCATCAGCATGGAAGCATGTCCTCTCCAATAGTGACTGAAGCATAAAGGAGCATACAAATGTTTAGCATATCTGGTATGTAAATACAAGTTGCAAAGACTGGCTACAAAATTGCCATATGAAAGCCTGTTCTCACTTTCAGGTGACATTGTAAATAAGAAGCAGGCAGCATTATCTCATGTAAATGTAAATAAATGTGTTTGTCTTCACAATGGGCTGAACAAGAAGTAGGACTGAGTGGACTTGTAGGCTATAAAGGTTTACATTGTTTTGTTTTTGAGTGCAGTTATGTAACAAAAAATCTATATTTGTAAATTGCACTTTCATGATAAAGAGATTGAACTACAGTACTTGTATGAGGTAAATTGAAAAATACTATTTCTTTTGCTTATCATTTTTACAGTGCAAATATTTGTAATAAAAATAATATAAAGTGAGCACTGTACACTTTGTATTCTGTGTTGTAATTGAAATTGATATATTTGAAAATGTAGAAAAACATCCAAAAATATTTAATAAATTTCAGTGGGTATTCTATTGTTTAACAGTGCAATTAAAACTGCAATTAATTTTTAAAATCACAATTAATTTTTTTGAGTTAATCATGCGAGTTAACTGTGATTAATTAACAGCCCTAGTTAATAGTAAAACAAATGAAAGGTCATTAAATTAGTGATACAATAACTGTAGAAATTTCACTGGCTTGGAAAAAAATGTCAACTCTCTTTTCATTTCCATTATCCAAGTTATCCAACTGGTTTCATGATCACATAATTCTTGCTTAACCTTATTATCCAAAAGTCTTAACTTATTATCCAAACATATTAACTCACCATATAAAATAATGATCATAGTACTAGTAGAAAAATTGACACCAAAACAAGTGGAGAATGAGGCAACATTGCAAGGATGTTTATGGTCCTGAATATTTGGTTTCCTTTTCTTAGTTTTAATAATTCTTGCTTAGAAATGGTGTGCATATACTGCAATTATATTTTCACACAGTGTCTTCTTTCTCATAATTCTCAGATTCAACATAGAAAACCAGTAAATATGAATTGAACAGATTAGGAAACTTGTTTGGAGACACTAGGGAAGGGTTTGTGTATTTGTCTGGTTGCATAAAGCTAGAAGTAAAATAGGAGTATTTTTCCCTGTAAAATACCATTAGTGTAAAGTCTGGGAATGAGCGCTTCTATGTTGCTTTCCAGGAGGTAGAACAATCAAAATAGAAACAGCTACTGAGGAATACATTGCCACTTTTACACAAGACCCATTGTGTCCTGTGCTAGCATATTTTGGATTTTTAGTTCCTCTAATAAATAGTGACCTCCAGTCCAATGAACATTTCTTCACCTTAGTGATAATGATATTTCAGAGTCTTCTAAGACACATGACATTCAGCAAATTGCTAATAAGAAGCTTGATACAGAGTAAAGGATCGACTGGTGGATCAAGAGTACTGCCTTGTACATTTTCATAATGCCACAGCAGGAGCAATAACTCCCCAGACATGCTAACACATTGGTGCAATGCTCTTTAGAAAGTGACAGATCTGAGAAAATGTCATTTATAAGGCTAAATAACTGTCTATGTTTGAACAATTTGGGTAGCTCTGTATCAAAATATATTCCAACGATGATTAAAGGACTGTAAGAAGAGATTAGCAATGAGTGTTTTGATATTATTAGTTTGCAGTCACCTACAGTTATTTTTCTACACTTATGAATTTATTACTCATTCAAATTATATTTAAAGGGCTGGTTCTCCACTGCCTGGCAAGTTGTGTGGTCAGCTACATGTATGGGAAAAGAGCACAAAGTGTGTGGAAAGTACTTCCACACTGCAAGTGAGTGGAGAGTATGGGAATGTTTCTCACACATTTTATATTCACTTTACAATTATCATGCAAAGCATTGGTGGATCAGGTCAAAAGTTTCTATCTATTGCCCGGGGTGTTTTCACAATAATTAAAAAATAGAAAATATCACAAGCCAAATCAACATAAATAACAAAACTCTTTGCAATTTAATACCAGGTATTTACATACTACAATGATATTCATCACCTTTGATCAGCTCCCCTTAAAAGAGATGAGCTCCAGAGTGTGTTTCAAAAGATTAACAGTTCCAGATTCTTTCAGACCAGGAAGTGACTGAGGAAGAATGGACTAGAGTCCTCCTTACATCACTCTAGGAGTGCAGAAGGGCCTGACTCCAAGTGGCTGTCAATTTAATTATAATGTAATTAATGAGACTCTGGCCCAGAGAGTTTCAATGGCTTGCCAATTGTTACAGAGGCTGATGGCTCCCCTATGAAGGATCACTGTTGTAACCCAGGGTGAAAAATTTAACAATGCAATGCTGGTAACTGCACCCTGAGACTCATTAGGAATTTGGGGATGTTAATGGCCAGGCTGCTCCCAGAACAATTCAGTTGTTCAGAGGCTTGGATTAGGTATCGCCTGCCCAGGCCTGGAGGTGGAATAGAGATTGTGTTCATCTGGAAGCACTCTGGGAGTGAGAGACAACAGAGCCTCTCTTGGGACAGGGCAAGATGCCAGGCCTGAGATTTTTGCTAAAGGGGGTTCCCTGGGTACTATTTGCTACATTCCCTTCTTCCCACCTCCACTTCAGAAAACAGGATTGCACTGGGAAAATATCTGGCTCCTGTGTCACCAATCTCTGCTCCAGATAGGAAATTGTTTTGCGGGGTCCCAGCAATCTGCTACCACTAAAACTAGGCAGGCCACTCATCCAGTATTAAACCAGACAGTCCTGCTTTTCTACGGTTTGTCCCCCATCTGGTACTCTGACAAACCCAGATGTGGATTTGTCTGCTATCAGGCAGGGGACACCCTTTTGAAGAGCATGCTGCTCTGCTCCTACCAGCATGACCTTACACACATGGTCACACCAGCAGGGATGAAGTGGCTACTCTTAAACATGGTGCATGTTGTGCAGCATAACCTCACACACACTGTGTGTCTGAGTTCATGCCAGCAGGGGCAGGGTTATGCCAGCGGGAGCAGACTCATGCCATTCCTGGAAATACCCGAATGTCCAGTATTTCAGAAATGAGTGAGTGGCCACCATAACTTTAGCCCAATCATGAAAACATTTACACATGTGAATAGTTCTTTTGAGTTCAGTTGGACTACTCAAATGCATAAAGACCCTCATGGCCACAAGTGTATGGAAGAGTTACAAAGCAATCCCACAAAAATGGGTGACTGCATGACAAAATGGCAGATAAAATTCATTTGTGATAAGCACCCAAAGTAAGGCACATTGGAAAAAATAATCCCAACTACACATACAAAATGATGGTTCTAAATTAGAAATTACCACACAAGAAACAGATTTTGGTGTCTTGGATAATTCCCTGAAAACACCTGTTCAATGTGCAGTGGCAGTCAAAAAAACTAACAATGTTAGGAGCCATTAGAAGGGATAGATAATGAAACAGAAAATATCATAGTGCCACTATATAAATACATGATACATCCACATCTTGAATACTGCATGCAGTTCTGGTCAACCCATCTAAAAAAAAAAGGTATATTACAGTTGGAAAAGGTACAGAGAAAGGCAACAAAAAGTAACCCCATTGACATCAGTGATGATGGGTAAGTGTTTACCCAGGGTGAATGAAGGTTGCAAAATCTGGCCCTTTGACAGTATCCTATGTTTTATGAAAACAAACTGCAGTTCCAAAATATTTATTAGAGAGAAAAAAAAACCAAGTGACAGTCAATGAAACCCATGACCCATGAAATATTGCTCACTAGTACTTAGGTGAAGTCACTGGGATGAACACATATTGAGTAAAGCAAGCAGGATATATCCTTCTAAGTCCTTTTCCTCACCTGTTTATTTATTTTAAAATTTTTCAGCGTTGTCATTGGGATTGTATGGAATATAAATCAGCAGACAAATCAGCCCATACTTTAGAGTAAATTAACCTAGAAGGAAGGATGCTGTGAGTTGCAAAGACAATTCTCCACAGAATCAGAGCGAGAGTTGAATTATCCTCCTGAGGGACATCCCTAGTGTGTGTGTGGAAGGTCAGACATTGTCTGATGATTTTGCTTGCCATTTCTCACACCTATTTGCAGAGCTATTCACTGCTGGTGCTGTTTGCTGCTATCGCTGAGGGCTGACTGGTAGCATCTGCTGCTCTTGAGCACTATACAGTTCTAATCTTCAATGTCTAAATAATCAGTGCGGAAATTATAATCATTATCAGTAGAGGACTTCTGGATCACAAATATGTCAGATGGGTAGCTTTATATCTTACGTATTAAAATATATGATAAATGACCAAATCAAGGAACATCACAAGAGTTAGAAGGGGAAAACTTCATATTATTGCAAGTTGTGGCAAATGGCTCTTTACATACTTCAGGTAGCGAAAGGGAAATATTTCAAATGCACCAAAGGAATTTCGGAGCACAACTATCACTGACTTTCTAGGATTGTGCTCTTGAATCCTTAGATGCTTTTGAAAATCTCCCACTAAATAATTAAGTTATATACTTGCTAACAGTGAACTCTTCATATAATAATTTCTCTCTTTGTAAAACATGCCACTTTTACTCTGAAGCAACACAATTTAATGATGTATTCATATAAATAGACCCATAATCTTGTGATATATTTCTGGCATAGCTATAGCAAAATGATTATACTGTTATAGCTATATTGAAATAAGCTCTCTATGTGGACACACTATTCTGGAATAAAAATTATTCTGGAATAATTATTCTGCTATAGCTATGCCGGTCAATTTCTCTGTATACACGTGTCATCAATCGCTTTTGATAAACTGGGGCCTAAACTTGCATCCTTTATTGTCACAAGTATCTCCTTTGACTACCGTGGGACTTCCTGTGTGAGTATAGCCTAAGGATTAGATCCATAAAGCCTGAATCTGAGAGAGTCTGATCACTGTCAATTGCCACTGAATGTTACTAGATCCCAGAACCCTGCTGGATCAGACACCTAATTTGTACCATAATACTTGTTCAGGTAACAGAAATGTATCTAACTATGTTCTTAGTCAACTGACACCATAACTAGTTAGCAAATAAAAAAAATTGAAATAAAATATGGAAGTATGGCAATCATTTTAATGTTTAGGATTTTAACATAGTTGTATTCCTGTTTCTATTGCCAAGTGTATTTACCTTGACTTTGTAAATGTGCTGTCATACCTCAGTGAGACAACCTAGTGAAATAAAGCATTTAACAACATAAGAGTGTGATTTTTGTGACGTGTTTTTCACTGCTTCCATCTGTTTTTTTTATTTTCCGTAAATCAGCTATTCAGTTCTATTACACTGCAGACATGACATTTTGTGAAACTGCTTCATGATTCTGTTAAATAGGAACAACTGGTAGCCAAGAAAATTAACTGGCTAATTTACAACTAGTGGCTTAGATGACAAAAACATAAACTAACTGAGCAGAAATGAAAACAACTGCAGTGTAAAGTAGCTACAGCAATTTTCAGTACTTCAGCAACACAGAAACTGTGAGGAAAAACTTTTATGTTACAGGAATTGAAACAAATAATAGAATAGCATCATTTTTAATCTGCAAGTATATTTGATTACAAAATTTAGATAGCTATGAATGGAATCTCATCCAGACATAAGAGAAGTCAGCATTACAAAAAAAAACCCACTCTCCTATGATGGATTTCTAGGGACCCTTTAATAAAGTGGCTAAAAATGTTTACATATTTTTGAATCGAAGAGATGATGCAAAGAAAAGTGGTTCCAGGGGGAGGGCAATACAGGTAAGACACCCATAGCAGCAGCATAGCCATCTGATAGGTACAGAATCATAAGAACAGCCATAGTGGATCAGACCAATTGTCCATCTAGCCCACCATCTTGTCTTCTGACAGTGGCCACTACCAGAACTTCAGGAAGAGTATATAGAACAGGGCAATTTTGGAGAGAACCTCCTGTCTTCCCCTCCCAGCTTCTTTCAGTTTGAGATTTTAGGCTGTCCTGAGCATCAGGTTACATCCCTGACTAGGGTGACCATATTTCCCAAGAGGAAAATGGGACACTGAATAAGGCTGGCCTGAGCCCTCCCCGTGATGCTGGCTTGAGCCTCTTGCCTGAGTCCCCCTGTGCAGGGCTGGCATGAGTGACTCACCCAAGCCTCCCCCACATACCCCCCCCTCGCAGCATGGGGCTGGGGCTGGCATCACTGCACCCAAGCCTTGCCTGCCCCCTGCACAAGGCTGGGGCTGGCGTCTCTGCTCACCCGAACCCTGCCTGCCCCCACCTGAGCCCTGCCTCCCCCCCCCGCGTGGGACTGGCATTGTCACTCACCCCACGTTCCTCTGTATCCCACTTTTTTGACAAAACTGTGCAATTGTCCCATTTGCTCTTGCAACTTGGCAAGAGCAAACAGAACAAATGCCCCTCTTGCCGGAAAAGCCGGGACAACCAGGACAGAGTTTAAATAAGGGATTGTCCTGGCCAAAACGGGATGTATAGTCACCCTATCTCTGACCCTCTTGGCTAATAACCATTGATGGACCTATCCTCCACAAACTTATCTAGTTCTTTTTTATTTTTGGCCATCATAACATCCCATGGCAATGTGTTCCACAGGTAAATTGTAAGTTGTGTGAAAAAGTATTTCCTGTTGTTTGTATTAAACCTGCTATCTATTAATTTCATCAGGTGACCCTAGTTTGTATTTTGGGAAAGGGTAAATTACACTTCTCTACTCAGCTTTTCCACAGCAATCATGATTTTATAGACCTCTGTCATATCTCCCCTTAGTAGTCTCTTTTCTAAGCTGAAGAACGGTTGCAGTTTTTAGTCTCTTCTTGTATGGGAGCCATTCCATACCCCGATCATCTGTTTTGCCCTTATCTGAACTTTTCCCAGGTCCACAGCCAAAAATACTGTCTCAAGAGCTTACAAAAGGAGCCAGATGTCACTGGAGGAACAGTGTGTTTAACTGCCACAGTTTTTGTGTGTCTGTGGGTCTTTTAATGGACACACTAATGGTATAAAAATGATATAATGGGTTTGGAGTGGTAGAAGTACCCTATTTTTGTAATTACCATGTAGGCTGACGAATGAAAAAGTATGTATGCTGCTCTAATTTGTATTGTATTTTAAATAGTCTCCCATGAAAATTATACCTATAGATAGTGAAACATCTGATTCTGTTCTCCCGTCTACCCTGTTACTTTTTCCACAAATGGCGTATTTTTGAAATTATTATTTTAGTCAGGCTTTTCTGATTTTTCAAAGAAAAATATTTTTGATACTGGAAACATAGGTTCTAATTTCATTCTGAAAATACAACTTTATTCTAAAAAGTAAAAAAGGGAAATGAAGAAAGCATCAATGTTCTTGTTATGCCTGTTAGGAAACAATCAGACTACTATAGAACTATCTAGAAGCTTGGAGGACAAGGGAAATGGGTAGAGTTATTGGTGGCTGGAGTAAGGAGCATGGCTAATGGGTGGAATCAACTGACGTTGGATATTGAAACAGGGAGTGGGTGAAGTTTTGAACTGACACGTTTGTTAGAATCTTAAAACTTCTGAAAGGTTATCAAGAGCCTGGCTAGCATGGTCCTAGATAAATCTCTTATTTTTCAGTCTTCACTATGTTGAATTAATTAGCTGGTCATTTCTCATTCTAACTGTAGTAAATGAAAAGTTGATGATCAGTTTTACAAACAAACTATTAAAGTTCAGCGTTGACCAAATATCAGCCTATATTTCTGTAAACAGAGTCAGGATGAGCTCCACCCTGACATCTGGTGGTGAGTTGTGGCAAGTTGTGGAAAAGAACTTTAGGGGTTGATCTCATTTGCATAGGCACACCCACCCTGCCTAGCTGCCCAAATAGTCACTTTGGCTGCTGCGGGATCCCCAGTTTCTCTGTTATTGGGGCAGGAAGAATAAATTGTTATTATCCTGATTATGTGAATCAAGGACAGTGGAACTGTAATTGGCCTTTTGTTATGATGGAGGGACTTGCCAACAACGAAGTAGCACTCGCTAGGCAAGGGGCATGGGTTCCAAAATGCAGTTAATTGAGAGAGGTTGGGGTAGTTATTACTCATGAAGCCTCATGGAGAGGTGGGCCGATCGGCTTTGGACTATGTAAGGTGCCCTTTAACCCTCCCATCTCCACCCAGGTTGGGAGGTAAAACTCTACAGATACATTTTTGAACTCTGGGGCTGATTGACCAGGGACAGAGACTTTTGGGTTATTGGACTTTTTGGACTTTGGGTGACTTTTGGGTTGCTAGACTCAAGGACCAAAGGGAAAGGACATGGCCCAATTTGCTTGGGATGGGTTTTTGCTCATGGGTTGTGTCACGAATCTTGGTGGTGTTCCCCCAACATAATGCCACATTGTTTCTCTCTGTTATTAAAAGGCTTTTGCTACACTCAGACTTTGCTTGCAAGAGGGGAAGTATTGCCTCTTAGAGGCGCCCAGCGGGGGTGATATATATTTGTCCCAGGTCACTGGGTGGGGGCTCGAGCTGCTTTTGCATTGTGTTATTGGAATGGAACCCCTAGATACTGAACCTGGCCCTTGTTGCTGCCAACTCTGATGGGCAGAAGGGTTACATTTCCATGCCTGTAATTGAAGGCAGTATTGGAAACAAGTGATTGAACAGATAATATTTTTTAATCACTAAAATGACTTACAGAGGTATCAAACTGTCCTATTTCACAATTGGAACCCATGACCTTTGTGAGGATCATTTGCATTACACATGTGGATTATGCTATTTTCTTTGAGGTGGGGAAGAGGTTTTTGGTCAAGGACATAGATCACAAACTGTGTTTTTTCCCTTCCTTCATCCGCTATCAATGCAGACCTTTCGCTGTCCCAAGGTAGGAGTTCAGGAACTATAGCTATCCCTTGGGGTAGTTTGATAGTCACCCAGTGCCTCATACCTAATCCTTAAATACATCATGTATTTCACCAGTCTGTGCACCAAAGAACACTCTCCCACCATAGAAATCTAGCCCTTTTACTTCAGGGCTTCAATTTTATTTAAAAGATATAATTCAAAATAAAACAGTTCAACAAAAGTTCAGCATATCAATCATATCTTTTCCCCTGCCCCCGTGTCTTCTGTAGGAGCCTAGCTATTCTCTACTGTATTACAGTCTTCAATCCCATATGCGGAGGAGTCAAGGTGAGCCTCACTGCATCCTTCTTCCTATTCTGCTCCCTGCAGAATTGTACTTTACAGATCATCTGCCTGGGAGTCACTTCTGAACTGGGTTCTTTCCCCTGACTAAGAACTCTCTTCTTTACAGCTCTCACTAGCAACTGAGCTCTTGCTGGTTGTTATGAGGACCAGGTGATCTTCTAGCTATCACTTGATTCCCAGCTTCAGACTATCATCTGGGAGGGAGCTGATCAGCCACTCTGACTGGGGGATTGTAGCCAAAGGGTTTCCATCTGCAGAACATGTGAAGTGAATACAATGTTTCTAAATTTCTGCAACACTCCAAAGTCCAAAACTGGTCCTTATATAGACATGCAGTCTCTCCAAAAATGTATAAATACTTTTCTAATGCTAACCACTTCTTCTTTTTTCTCACTCTGACATATTACAAATGTTTGGTTTTTTTCCTCTTGTTTCATTTACTTACAGGCTCAGCACTTTTTATCCTGCTTTGAGGCAGCCTCACCACTGCCACCAGCCCTGCTGGTGACCACATGTCTGCAGCAAAAAGTTAAGAATTAGGAAGAATTATACGAGAAAAGTTAGTGAAGCAAAGATGCTAAAGTTTGACAATTTGCAATTCCACACCCAATGAAATCTCTGCAAGAGCTTTAGTGTCCCATGGATATTAAATGCTTCCCTACCCATTAAACTCTTGTGCATAAACCTGACATGATCAGTCACTATATCTGTCTATATCAGTCTAGATAATTATATGACACTCATTACCATAGTAAGGTGCTCATGCAATGCCTGTTGAAATCAGTGCAAGTCTTTGCGGAGTGCTGGA
This sequence comes from Lepidochelys olivacea, assembly GCF_965140295.1. Classification (NCBI taxonomy): domain Eukaryota; kingdom Metazoa; phylum Chordata; order Testudines; family Cheloniidae; genus Lepidochelys; species Lepidochelys olivacea. The sequence goes on along the minus strand of NC_140412.1, from coordinate 103,524,307 downwards.
TCAGGGATTATCTGAGCAAATAAAATACAGTTCATCCAGTTACGGATGACCTGCTCCTGATGGGGGGAGTTATCCCCTGTTGTATTGAACTGGGTAAAATGATTGCACCAGCTACACCTCAAAGGTGAATTTTGCTTTGTAGAGCCTTATGAGAAGACCTCCTGTTCCTATAAGGGAGGAGCCACAGTGGGAAGCTCATCACCATAATACCACTGAAAACCCTTCCCCTCATCAGCTACTCTTTACCTAACCTCAGCTACAAGAGACATTTGATAGAAGAAGATACCAATTCCTGCAGTCAGATGCTGATACCAATGTATCTTCATAAATTATTAGCAGTTAAACCACAATCCCAGCCAAGAGGTCAGGTCAATGGCCTTAACAGAGTACCACAGAACTGCTACATACTTGTAGAACTCTCTCAAGCACATAAGATTGGATTAAAGGTGTCTCTTTTTCTTGAAGAACAGTAAACACTCTGGAAGTGTTTCTTCACTTCAGTTATCTTGCTCTCTTAGTCACTTGTACAATTTATTTTACTGACTTTAATCACTGTGTGAAATCATATAAACTATCCAACAGCTTTAAAAGCTAGCGCTCCGAAACACTGTAGCATATTTTAAATTCTAACTCTCCTACTTGCAATATGACTCTTCAAACCAAGTTGTAAGATCTTTGGGCAGGCACCTTGCCTTCCTATCGGTTTACAAAGTGCGCAGAGCAGGAGTCAGGTGGGGAGCTAAAACTGATTAGGGCTATTGGGTGCTGCCATAGTAGAAATAATAACTTAATAATAAGAGTCATTCACCTCCTGGTCTAGTGATAAACGTCCATTGGTGAAGCACCAATTTTCAGGTACTAGCACCTAGCAACACTGTCCTCTCACATTAGTTTGTTATTGTTTAATACCCTTAACATTTAAAAGAATACAAATATAAAAAAATGTACTATAATAATAAATAATAGTAATAATAAATAATACTAATAACACGATGAATTAATAAGTTAGGTGCACATATAACCCGCAGCGTGAAATTGTGGTTCTTTGTCCTGGTCAATAGATGAGGTTAACAACTGCAATGGCTGCCAGTGAGAGGAGCTAGTTCTTTAGCTCAAACAGCAGAAGCTCATTTACTGTGAGAAGGCCTGGGTTCACTCCACCATTTGGCCTCAGCAGGGCCAGTTACACAAGTGTTTGTATACATGTAATTATCTACTGTATGTGTAACATAGGTGCATGCAACTACATTGATGCCATTGTGTGTGGTTCATTCTGAAAATCTGGCCCTGTGGACCAAATTCTAAGGAAAGCTATGGAGCCACATGAGGACCTATTGAAGCAGAGACTGTGTGCACTGGGAAGGGAGAAGGAGCAAACATGCTCAGGAGGATTCTGCACCCTCTGCATTCCATGGATATCATATTTGCAAGAGGTCTATGCTAAGGAATCTGGAGGGGGAAATAGTTGTGTCACCTACCTATGAGGTAGTGGCCTCAGGATCTGTGCACATGCTCACATATTGAAAAACCTCACTTAGGAAGGGAGCAAGGTGTTGTTTCCATTGCAGAACCATCCATTAGTGAGCTAGGTACCTGGGTGCTCTACCACGGCTGCACTTATTGTAGCAGAGAATTCCTTCCCTATAACCTTCAAGGTGCAAGACTTTTTCATGAGTACAGAGATCTTTTACTCAGGCCTTGATTCCTTTTTCAGGACTAGGCCATTTATGATGACAGGAATTTGCATTGTAAAGTGCTCAGTATTGTACATGGCTCCTATTTACAAAAATATCATATTATTGATTTGTTTATAAGGCAGAAGTAGGAAAGAAAAGAAATTTTGTGGGAGGAGGCCATCTAGTGATCTGACATATATTTGCATGCTTGACTGTTTGCTACTGTATAACTCAGCTAGACAGCTAGCTAGCTAGAGAATAGTTTCCCTAATTTAAAGTGATTGGTGAAGCAAGGGGAAGAAGCCATCGGCATGGTTTGCTGTAAACTAGAAGATTTATGAACTCAGGTTTTGATAAGTTTACCAAGCAATAACATCAATGATTTGTCTGGAATTTATTGCTTCATTCTCAAGACAACCACTTGTGACTGTGCATTACCTGCGTGTAATGATTATTTTTACCTATTTTCCATCTGTACTTACAGAGTATCTCACTTCTGAGGTATGTATTGTACCTGCTCTTATCACTAAATTCTACAATTTGCTTATATAAAAATCAATTAAAATTCACAAAGTGTTTCATGTTTCTGTCTTAGCCATTCAAATTTAAACTAATAGTTTAAACTAATAGTCTCATGGCAGCTGCAGTAGCCGCTAGTGTAATGATGCTGGTAGTGGCAGAAGTTGCTTTTTGAACTACATGAATGTTCAATGCTCAGTGCTTCAACTTTGAAGTTGTAGTGCTAATCTTTTTGAAGTTCAGCTGAAAGCATGACAACTCTCCATCCTGATGTTTGACATTAGCAAGTTGCATATTTATGCTACGTCTCAGCCTGATGGAAGCTAGAATAGTCATTCTACAGCATAATCACCCCCAAACTAGAGTTCATAACAAATACCATCAGATCCACAGCTATAACAATCCTCCCAGACACAGCAACAATAAATTATTTGAATATGTGGTCACTGTCATAACCTACTGTTACACTATATACTATTTGGAGAGAAATGCTAGATAAAGACAATATAAAATGAACATAGAAAACAGGGGAGTATTTCAACATTTGAGTTTGGAATTACATGTATTCAAGAGGTGCATGTCTCTAGATTTTTCCCTCACTACTATCTCCACAGTGACAAAGTCAGCTATAATGGCTCATAACACATCTTCGGATGTAAAATCCTCCTAGGTGTTGATTCAAATTTCCCCTAAAATAATGTATTTATATTGTGAACTACTTAAGTCTAATCTGTGCAACATTAGAGGAATTCACACTTGCATTTTGGAAGAGATAAACAAAGATTTATCACTATGCCTCAGTTGTCTCTCACTGAGATATACCTTAGTGAGAATATATGTACATTAGTGATAGTTGTCAGTGCACCTGGAGGAGCAATATGTTCATAGATATGCTGGTCTGTAGTTATGAAAAACTATTCAGATTTTTATGAAGCCAATGTACAGAGCTGAGGACAGGTCTCATGTGCTCACTGTAGTGTGTGGTTTCAGAGTAACAGCCGTGTTAGTCTGTATTCGCAAAAAGAAAAGGAGTACTTGTGGCACCTTAGAGACTAACCAATTTATTTGAGCATGAGCTTTCGTGAGCTACAGCATCCGATGAAGTGAGCTGTAGCTCACGAAAGCTCATGCTCAAATAAATTGGTTAGTCTCTAAGGTGCCACAAGTACTCCTTTTCTTTTTACTGTAGTGTGTGTTACTGAGGTTTTTGTCTTCCAGGATGAGATGAAGCCAAGAGGAGAGGGTATTGTTGCTATGTGAGAGCTCAGTGCTAGTTATGAATTGAAAAGTAACCCTAAACTACGGACTAAGTTGATCAGTTCTCCTAGTAGTTCCTTGTAGATGTTGAAAAGGACTGGAGGGAGAATTGGTACTTGTGGAACTCCATCAGTGAGGGGTCTGGTAGTGAAGCTGCAGTTTCCCATCACTAGTCATTGAGAGCATCCCTCCAGGAAGGACTCAAGTGATTTTCGTACAATCTGCCGCCTCTTTCAGTGAGACAGCTGAATCTCATGGCCAACAGTGTCAAATATTGCAGAGAGGCCCAGGAGGATAAGACATTGTCTGTCCTGGATTCATTGGTAGGAAAAGATCATCTATCAATGCACTAAGACAGTTTCGTTTCCACATCCTGGCCTGAATGGCCAGGTCCAGGATGTTACCTTCTGTTAGATGGGCTTTTAGTCAGCATTTGGTTATCTTACTTAGGAATGGGAAATTCAGTACTTGGCATCAGTTGGCTAGAACCCATGTATCCAAAATGGGTTTCTTCAGTGTTGGTCAGAATATTGCATCTTTGAAGGAGGAAAGTAAGATTCCTTCTCTGAACGTTGCGTTGGCTATTTTGGTTAGGAGTTGTACCAATTGTTCATTATTCTCTTTCACAAGACAATTAGGCCTGCAACAGATTCACAAGTCACAGACTGGGACTCCATTAGGGTGTCCAGAACTTGATAAATGAATGGAATGCTGGGAATGCAGAGCTGCTGTTTGTTGTTGGGTATAGGCAGCATGGATGCCTGCTGTCTGAGATGGCTTCCTGAACATAGAATCGTAGAATCATAGAATATCAGGGTTGGAAGGGACCTCAGGAGGTCATCTAGTCCAACCCTCTGCTCAAAGCAGGACCGATCCCCAATTAAATCATGCATGATTATTTCAACAAAGTGGAATGATAGTTCTTCACAGCACTTGGGACTTGGCTCTGATGCAAGTTGAAGGCATTCAGGACTGATGTTGAAACAGTTCCTGCTTCTGAAGAATACAACAAGTAAGCTTGCATTGCGTTAGTATATTAGCTGTGCTGTTTTCTGAAAATGGACAATTAAAGTTGTGACATTAAACCAGTTTTAACCATGAAAATTCAGCATTAGGTCTAAAGCTTTTGGAGCATTTTAAATTTTTGCAAGGCGCATTCTTTCTGCCTTCAGGTTACATGTAATAACTGAGTGCCTCACCATCTTTAATGCGGTATCCTCATAACACTCTTGTGGAGAACTGAGGCACAGAGAAATTAAGTGATTTGCCCAAGGTCACACAGGAAGTCTGTGACAGAGCAGGAAATTTAATTCAGATATCCCAGGTCCCAGGGCAGCACCCTGACCACAGACTGGACCACATCTGGACAACTCCAGTACCTTGATTGGAGGAGCATGTAACTAGCAATAAACAGTCCATGACTCATGCTGTTACGCTGAGCTAAGGTACTGATTGGTCGTGTTAAATTTTAGTTTTCTGACTTTGATCTATTTGTATTGTTTTATGTAATGTATTTGCGGGTGTGCTGCATCCATAATGGCACAGTAGCAAACTGGTAAGTAATTGCCTTTTCGTTTATTAGTATTCAAAAGAAGTTAGTTTGGCTCAAACACTTTTGGTAACCACCCGGTTTGGGTTTTAAAAAAATAGTGACCTTTCTTACAGAACCCTAGTAGTAATTGTATTTGCCATGCAGAAGTAAAACAAGTGGGCAGAAAACACCTTGTAATCTTGGAAAGTTTGATCACATGTACGAGTAGCTCAGATAGAACAAATTCATTTTCAGTCAGTAGACATGGTAACAGGAAAAACTAACACAGTTGTGGTGATAAATATTTTTTGGCGCAAACTGAATAAATATTTGCTCAGTGTTTTCTTTTTTCTCAGTGTTTGTTTTTATAATATACTACATAGTATTTTTGCACCATTCATTTGAATGATTTTCTTATTATTAAGATTAAAATTCTTCCCTGGAACATTACATAGTAGATTTTAAAAGGCACAAGGAAACCTCCTAAAACCAAACATTTAACTGGAACTGAACATTTGTTCTCCTTCTGTTAGAAGTGATGCATTATTAAGAATTAACTGAAGCCCACCTTCAGAAATGTAATTGTTATATCTTCAATGGAAATATAATCATACAGAAGGGAAACTTTTATTTCACCTCATTGCACAGCCCAAAGAGAATGAATTCTTCAATTTGAGTCTGAAGCCATTCTTAAAGAAATCAGTTGAAGACTGTATTATTGCCTATTATAAGACATGAAATCCTTCAGAGTGAGTTGTAACAATTCACTAAAATTAATACCAGTATACAAAGCATATGATTATTTATAATACAAAGAAACAGATCTAATCTTACTTCACTTTAGTAACTGAAAATCCACTGAAGTTGGTAATAGCAAGCATGCAGAATAACTTTTAAGGAAAGGTAATTCTGCATAGTATTCGGCTTATTACCATAAATTACCCTTAAACCTCCCTGATTAATGAAATAAAAAATCCATTTCCCTTTTGTTGACAATTTCTTTGGGGGGAAGATGGGAAGTTTCTTTGTCAAGCTGAAAAATTTCTTTCAAAAGTTTGCTAAACAAAATTGGCAGTGACACTGCTGTGATTATTACAGTCAAGGTTCTTATTTTTAATATTTTCATCCTGACAGATTTATTTCTTCCTAAATCAAAAAAATTTCTTCTCAGAATAAAAAATATATAGCTTTCTTATATTTCCTGATTCTGAAAATTACTAGGTGCCAAGCTGTGAACATAAGGAAATTGAAGACCCTTGAGGGTGACCTTAAGAACCACAAAGGTGGGGAATTGTGATATAGTGGTTTAGGCAATTTCATTGCGGCTGCTTGGCTCTGGAAAAATGAGAAATGGGTTTTCTATTACTAAATATAATGAATTTCCTTTCTGTCCTGTCACAAATTGTCAAACTTCATTAAAGAGAAAAAAGATGTGGTACATACATATATAAAAGGGGAGTATGAATATACATATTTTAAAGTGGAGAATGGCTGCTTATTCATACATGTGTAGTCTTTGTCTCTTGCTATGTGATCTGCAGCAAATATTTTTAGAATTTAAAAAAAAATATTTCAAAATTTACATTTTATATATATATACATACACATGCATCAAGATAACCAGAAACAGTTCATTACTATAAAAAAGATATGGTGACACTTTGTTCCACTGCATAAATACAGCACTATGGCTTCAGTTCAGCAATGCACTCAAAGTCAAGTTCCAGGCAGAGTTGAAGGAGACCTAAACACTGCAAAGGAGACCTGATTTTTATTTTTCTAGCTATGCCTTTTCCCCACTCCTTGCCTCCTCCTTGCCTCTTCCATCTGCCCTTGTTCTTCATAATTGTGCAATTCATCTGGTGATTTAGCCATCCTATATACCGGCATGAAGCTGGTCCATTCTTCTCCCTCAGTTGCTATGACAAATATGCGGGTGATTGTTAATAATTATTGACCCTCTATCTGTCACGGTCATGGTGTTGTACTGTAAATGGCGATAGATATTTTACCATATGGGTCTGTGTGGGGAGCAGGGCTTACCCATCTAGGGAAAGAGAGAAGGCTCTTTCCAATAATGGCCTATGAACTTACATTTAAGGGTTGTTAATAGACTATGCCAGAGCAAGCAGCCTTAATGGCTCTAGTCCAATGTTGAAGGGAGCACTCAGACTAGATCCAACAGGAGAGAACTAGGTGTCTGAGTCCCATGTAAACACAGGAAGATCTGGGTTTGCTAGGGGAATGTAAATTGGTTCAGTTCTCTTTTCCTATAAATAAAGAGGAAAGCTTATATAACTTTGCTTGTAGTGAAGCATAAGACTAGATGAGACTAAGCATGTATAAGCTTTATGTTGCTTTAAAATCTTTTTTCTACTGTTTTTTTTTTTCCAAACTGCTGAATACAACTTTGTTGTAAGAAGGCTGTTGGTCAATATCAGTAATTACAGGTTCCCGAGGGAATGAAACACCATTCCTTGACACCCAGCTTGGCCTGCAAAATGGTAAACAGTTGATATGCAGAGTAGGGAACCTGGGCCCCAGGCTAAGAATGGAAGACTCATGAGATTCCATCCTGCCTGAGGTAGTAATGGCAAGAAGCTGACAATCCAAGGAGAGTGTAGTTGGAGTAGAAAGAGGAAAGACTCACAGCTACACCCCTAATTCTGAAAGTCAGAATTGGCTAACGTATATTGGACTAGAGTAGGGGGTCAAGAGCCAGTCAGGAGAACACCCATGTGTTAGAGCTACAAATACTAGAGCTCCAATGGGGCCACTTGATTTGAGAGGGAGGGAAAGATCAAAATTGGATGAAGGAGAGAAAATAGTAGGAGTAGTGGTAGGAGGATGTAGTGGTTAGCAGGCACAGGCCACCAAACAACCATCAGCTGGTAAATTTTAGTTTATGCTGATGATTAATTTTTCATCACTGCTGTCCTGGACTGTCTTCAAAGTGGTGATGACCTAGAGGTGAAAGGCTCCACATCCCATTAGCAGTATCCTGAGACAGTGAGCCATCCAGTCCTCCACTTTCTAATTTCATAGACTTTAAGGCCAGAAGAGATAGTTATGTTTAAGCACCAGCCAGAGGTCAGCCTAGATAATTTGTGCCAGAGCTTGCTAGGGCTTGCTGCATTAGTTATGAAAGTAAAAAAATTACTTGAGCCCCAGCACCTCTTTCATTACAAATTAAGCACTGCCTCTGGTATAACACAGGCCTTAAAACTTCGCCTAGTAATTCTGGCATCAAGCTTCTGTGTGCGCTATAATATATCTTTTAGAAAAAAAAAACATCCAGTCCTGATTTAAGACAACAAGTGATGGAGAATTTTTAAACAAATATTTATCTTGATAACTGAACTTCTACATTTATATATATATGAAGTACTATGTCTGTTCTGTCTGCCCCTGTGCATTTCTTCAATTGTCCTGTTACCCATCTGTTTGGTAAACCAGCTTTTTATAAACATAAAAACCAATGTAATTTACAAAAAAGCATTTCTTGAAATTCAAAGCCAATAAAAATAAATAGAGATGTTATCAGTCAAGAAATGCCAGCTATAGGAATATACATTCAGGACTCAATCCTGCATTCATTGAAGACAATGGCAATATTCCCATTGACCACAGTGGTGCAGAATCAGATCTTTATTTTTTTGTAATGTCTTTGAATTATCTGTTGCTTTGTTCCCTGAGCATGAGAGAGCCTGTCCATGTTTATTGGTCTCTTTATTTATTTATGCGTTTGCCGGATGACCTGCATGCTATCTTATTAATGGAGAGTCTGATTCAGCAACAACAGATCTGTTTTTGCACTGTGGAAATTTACACCAGGCTTCAAATCAAACAAAGTAGGGAGTGTAAAGGCAGACATAGTTTGTATTAGAGAGAGTAAGATCCCAATCCTGCAAATACATATGTGTAGGGGTTACAGACTCAGTCCTAAACAGGAAGAAATTTGAGCCTGCAGCCCATCAGTGTGCTAGGGGTTAAAATAGCTACAATGGACAATATATTGCTGCTATTGAAGAGACAGGCCATTCCAGCTGTTTACAGTTTGAATCTACAGATGGTATTATTTCTTTTCAACAGAGATATGTGAATATCAGCTTATAAATGACCCTTTCCTTTCTTATAACTTGCTCTTTGAGCCAAGTTTTTAAAGAAGGCAGCTTGAAGTCTTCATGCAAAAATATACATGCAACTACAGGCCTATATATGTAGGGCATAAGCTACCACCTTATCGACTTGTATATGCAATCATTCCTTTTGCATATATTGTACGTGCAATTGCATGACTCCCAAGGTTCTGAAAACATACATATGATTTTGATCTTTCACCCATGTAAATGTAACTCCACTGAAGACAATAGAATTACATGTGAAATGTGCAACTAGAAAATGTTATGTCAGTGTATTCTGACTAGTTTTTACAACAGTACTAATATCAGCTGGTGTAGATGGGCACAGCTTATTGCAATAAATGGATTTATTTACAGCAGCTGAGAATCTGGCCCTATTTTATAGTTAATCTCACAAAAGGAAAAGGGAGATTTAAAGAAAATTAAATTGACCAACAATTGATTAACTAATTGTAACAAATTTTATGTATCAACACTTTATGAATTGCATCTCTTTTTAATACAGCTGTAAACTGTTAGTACAGGAAATGCTTCTCATGAAGTTATGTACATGTGCATGGAAGAATAAATTCCAAAAGCCACTGTTAAAAGTTGTTTTAAGATACTTCCTAGTGTTATCTCGAGAGACCTCTAGCGGAGAAAGAACAGCAAAACTGCACTATGTTAACCATGACATTGGATATGTCTACTGTTTGACACATAGATTAAACCAGGATAATTAGGGAACCTCTGAACAGGATAATCAATTGTATTCATGATGTGGTGAAGGAGTGGGAAGCAGTAACTATGTATAGTGGAATGGAAATAGATAGTTTGCACTGAGGAATTAAAAATAAGCTATGCAGTTGAGCAGAGTTGAGCAGAGAAATTCTATTTCACAGATGATTTCAAAATATGTTTTAATTCCAAATAGGACAAAACTTGAACATTTTTAAATTCTCTGTGAAAGAAAATTCTGAAAAAAGATTTGGGTTTGGGTCATTCAAAATGTTTAAATTTTGAATGTTTTTATTATATATAATATAATGCAAAATAAAAATCTGACATGAAGTCACTTTTAAAGGAAAAATCAAAATGGTTCATTCTGATAATGTCAAAATGGGACACTTCATTAACATCAGAATTTCACCCCACCCCCAGTGAAAGTCTGGTGAAATTGACATGATTTTGGGAAGTGTTTTGATTTTGACAGAACTGGCTATCCTGATGGAATATGGTTCTATCAACATTTTTCCAACCACCTCTGATTCAAAGGCTTATCATTATTATCTCTGATTCCCCTTATTCTGGCAATTTACAATTAAAATCACGTTCTCTATCTCTCTATCCTGAAGGATGTGGAATTCTGTGGTGAGTGGGTGGTAATGCCTAATGGTTAGTCAGGAGTCTGCAGCATGAGTCAAAGATCAGAGACAGAAGCAGGCGTCAACCCAGGGGTCAAAGCATCAGGGGTAGGGCATAGGAGCAGGGTCCTGGAATGACGCAGAAGAGCACAAACCGGGAACAGATGACAGGACAGGAACAGGGTAAGGGGCAGGCAGTAGGAACAGGCTGAGAAGCAGAGCTCAGGAGGCAGGCAGGCAGGCAGGGTCCATAGTAGCAACCAGCCAGTGATTCACCTAGTTAATCAGGCAATTTCCTGTTCCTGTTTCTGGTTTAAGCAGTGGGTCCTAGGCAGTAGGACTAGACATCTGCCCCAGTCAAGAGCTTTGTGGGTGGAGCCCTGTGAGCTCGAGTTACATAGCCCCATTCTCCAGGGGTTCCAGTGTGATGGTGGCCAATGTCTGAAAACTGCTTGAGGACCCATGGCCCAGGTTTGAGGCCCGTGATTCCTCACAAATGCATGGTCTCTGAGACAGGTGTCAGTTCCTCACCTTGGACACCAAAAATGCCACCTCCCTACCTTCCCAGGATGGCATGAATTCTGAGGTTCACCCTAGTGTCACTGTGTCATCAGAGGCATGAATACAGTCTATTTTATATTAACTTTTGCTCCTTTTGATTTTGCAGTAACGAGGAGAAAACATGGTAGGCTGTAGCTCAGCAGTGGATCTCTTATTTCACAAAGGGAACTGGCAACATCAAAAATAATTTAAAATATCTTTAGAATCTAAAGGATATTCCTGTAAGACAACAATATTTTAAACTAGCTCAGACTTTAGGTTTTAACTACAGTTCTTGACAAGTGTCTCTTTTAAACCATTGAAAGTATATTGTGTGCCAGTATAAAGAAGCAACCTCCAAGGTGGCTTCAATGAAGTTGCCTTTACCTCAGGACCTAATGCAGCAGAGCTAATGCTTTATAATGGAGACTGCAATCCCTTGAGCTTTATGGAGTTTTCTTTTTCATGAAGCCAAGAAACATTCTTCTCCCATATTTATTGGGGGAAGGTCTTGCAATGTGTCCTGAAGAATGTCCAACTCAGACTCCTCATGATTTCCAGTGATGAGTACCATAGCTAAGGACTCTCCATGGGGACCGCCCAGACTATGGTTGTCAATCGTAAGGGATTAACCCTGGATTCCATCAGCCAAAGCATCCACATTGATGTTGTAATGGGTCAGAGAAAAAGAGCCTCTTATAATGGGATAACAGACAATTAAAGGCTGTGGATGTCAGGGCCCGACCGTACAGTGCTGAAGTACCATTATTACACAAGTTAAGGTCAGTAGGTTTCTTTCCTTTCTGTACACTCAGTTTCCAGCTCCTATGTCATTACTGATTATTCAAAACTGTGAATTGAAAGAACATACAAGGTTATTGTGCACTCTCTAAAGCAAAATCTGCTTCCCAATGAGAGTTTATAGAGTACATAGGGCTGTCTATGTAGACATAGGCATATTTTTTCAAACAGTCATGTCAGGCATTATTAATATAAAATTAACTCAAGATTTTAAAGGTCATATTTGGATGGGTTCACAGCTTATATTTCTCCCATTCGGAAGTAGAAGCCCACTTGCAGAACACCTTGCATTATTACAAAGAGCGAGATCAAACGATGACATTAGCAGGCTTTTACTCAGGGAAAGATGACAATTTTACCAAGAGCAGTGGTTATAATCATCACATAGCTGGAACAAAGAAAGGTGTCCTTTAGCCTCCAGAAAATACATCTTACCCTTGCTGAGACAAGAGGGGCACTGTCTTTTTCTTTCTCTTTGGAGATTTTCAAAATACAAGAAAAAAAAAAAGCATTATTACTGTGTAAACTTGCCTGTAATGGCCTTTCTTCAGTGGAGCTACATGACTAAATGAGGTGAAAACTTGACCCTCAGTGCTTTGCTGATGAACTAATCCTCCATAACTGGGAAGAATTAGTAGAGGAAGCAAAAGTGGATGGGAACCTGGGAGGCAGTGACCATGAGATGGTCAAGTTCAGGATCCTGACACAGGGAAGAAAGGAGAGCAGCAGAATACAGACCCTGGACTTCAGAAAAGCAGACTTTGACAACCTCAGGGAACTGCTGGGCAGGATCCCTTGGGAGAATAACAACAGGGGGAAAGGAGTCCAGGAGAGCTGGCTGTATTTTAAAGAATCTTTATTGAGGTTACAGGGACAAACCATCCCGATGTGTAGAAAAAATAGTAAATATGGCAGGCGACCAGTTTGGCTTCACAGTGAAATCCTTGCTGATCTTAAACACAAAAAAGAAGCTTACAAGAAGTTGAAGATTGGACAAATGACATGGGAAGAGTATAAAAATATTGCTCGGGCATGCAGGAGTGAAATCAGGAAGGCCAAATCACACCTGCAGTTGCAGCTAGCAAGAGATGTTAAGAGTAACAAGAAGGGTTTCTTCAGGAAAGAAACAAGAAGAAAGTCAAGGAAAAAGTTGGGCCCCTTACTGAATGTGGGAGGCAACCTAGTGACAGAGGATGTGGAAAAAGCTAATGTACTCAATGCTTTCTTTGCCTCTGTCTTCACGAACAAGGTCAGCTCCCAGACTGCTGCACCGGGCAGCACAGCATGGGGAGGAGGTGACCAGCCCTCTGTGAAGAAAGAAGTGGTTCAGCACTATTTAGAAAAGCTGGACGAGCACAAGTCATAGAATCATAGAATCATAGAATATCAGGGTTGGAAGGGACCCCAGAAGCTCATCTAGTCCAACCCCCTGCTCGAAGCAGGACCAATTCCCAGTTAAATCATCCCAGCCAGGGCTTACTCAAGCCTGACCTTAAAAAGCTCTAAGGAAGGAGATTCTACCACCTCCCTAGGTAACGCATTCCAGTGTTTCACCACCCTCTTAGTGAAAAAGTTTTTCCTAATATCCAATCTAAACCTCCCCCACTGCAACTTGAGACCATTACTCCTCGTTCTGTCATCTGCTACCATTGAGTACAGTCTAGAGCCATCCTCTTTGGAACCCCCTTTCAGGTAGTTGAAAGCAGCTATCAAATCCCCCCTCATTCTTCTCTCCTGCAGACTAAACAATCCCAGCTCCCTCAGCCTCTCCTCGTAAGTCATGTGTTCCAGACCCCTAATAATTTTTGTTGCCCTTCGCTGGACTCTCTCCAATTTATCCACATCCTTCTTGTAGTGTGGGGCCCAAAACTGGACACACTACTCCAGATGAGGCCTCACCAATGTTGAATAGAGGGGAACGATCACGTCCCTCGATCTGCTCGCTATGCCCCTACTTATACATCCCAAAATGCCATTGGCCTTCTTGGCAACAAGGGCACACTGCTGACTCATATCCAGCTTCTCGTCCACTGTCACCCCTAGGTCCTTTTCCGCAGAACTGCTGCCTAGCCATTCGGTCCCTAGTCTGTAGCGGTGCATTGGATTCTTCCATCCTAAGTGCAAGACCCTGCACTTATCCTTATTGAACCTCATCAGATTTCTTTTGGCCCAATCCTCCAATTTGTCTAGGTCCTTCTGTATCCTATCCCTCCCCTCCAGCGTATCTACCACTCCTCCCAGTTTAGTATCATCCGCAAATTTGCTGAGAGTGCAATCCACACCGTCCTCCAGATCATTTATGATGATATTGAACAAAACCGGCCCCAGGACCGACCCTTGGGGCACTCCACTTGACACAGGCTGCCAACTAGACATGCAGCCATTGATCACTACCCGTTGAGCCCGACAATCTAGCCAGCTTTCTACCCACCTTATAGTGCATTCATCCAGCCCATACTTCCTTAACTTGCTGACAAGAATACTGTGGGAGACCGTGTCAAAAGCTTTGCTAAAGTCAAGAAACAATACATCCACTGCTTTCCCTTCATCCACAGAACCAGTAATCTCATCATAAAAGGCGATTAGATTAGTCAGGCATGACCTTCCCTTGGTGAATCCATGCTGGCTGTTCCTGATCACTTTCCTCTCATGCAAGTGCATCAGGATTGATTCTTTGAGGACCTGCTCCATGATTTTTCCAGGGACTGAGGTGAGGCTGACTGGCCTGTAGTTCCCAGGATCCTCCTTCTTCCCTTTTTTAAAGATTGGCACTACATTAGCCTTTTTCCAGTCATCCGGGACTTCCCCGGTTCGCCACGAGTTTTCAAAGATAATGGCCAATGGCTCTGCAATCACAGCTGCCAATTCCTTCAGCACTCTCGGATGAGAGTCCATGGAGCCGGATGCGCTGCATCTGAGAGTGCTAAAGGAGTTGGCGGATGTGATTGCAGTGCCATTGGACATTATCTTTGAAAACTCATGGCGATCGGGGGAGGTCCCTGACGACTGGAAAAAGGCTAATGTTGTGCCCATCTTTAGAAAGGGGAAGAAGGAGGATCCTGGAAACTACAGGCCAGTCAGCCTCACCTCAGTCCCTGGAAAAATTATGGAGCAGGTCCTCAAGGAATCAATTCTGAAGCACTTACAGGAGAGGAAAGTGATCAGGAACAGTCAGCATGGATTCACCATGGGCAAGTCATGCCTGACTAATCTAATTGCCTTCTATGATGAGATAACTGGCTCTGTGGATGAGGGGAAAGCAGTGGACATGTTGTTCCTTGACTTTAGCAAAGCTTTTGACATTGTCTCCCACAGTATTCTTGCCAGCAAGTTAAAGAAGTATGGGCTGGATGAATGGACTATAAGGTGGATAGAAAGCTGGCTAGATTGTCTGGCTCAACAGGTAGTGATCAATGGCTCCATGTCTAGTTGGCAGCCGGTATCAAGTGGAGTGCCCCAAGGGTCAGTCCTCGGGCCGGTTTTGTTCAATATCTTCATAAATGATCTGGAGGATGGTGTGGATTGCACCCTCAGCAAGTTTGCAGATGACACGAAACTGGGAGGAGAGGTAGATACGTTGGAGGGTAGGGATAGGATACAGAGGGCCCTAGACAAATTAGAGGATTGGGCCAAAAGAAATCTGATGAGGTTCAACAAGGACAAGTGCAGAGTCCTGCACTTAGGATGGAAGTGCACCATGAACCGCTACAGACGAGGGACCAAATGGCTCGGCAGCAGTTCTGCAGAAAAGGACCTAGGGGTTACAGTGGACGAGAAGCAGGATATGAGTCAACAGTGTGCCCTTGTTGCCAAGAAGGCCAATGGCATTTTGGGATGTTTAAGTAGGGGCATTGCCAGCAGATCGAGGGACGTGATAGTTCCCCTCTATTCGACATTGGGGAGGCCTCATCTGGAGTACTGTGTCCAGTTTTGGGCCCCACACTACAAGAAGGATCTGGAAAAATTGGAAAACGTCCAGCGAAGGGCAACAAAAATGATTAGGGGACTGGAACACATGAGTTATGAGGAGAAGCTGAGGGAACTGGGAACTGCAGAAGAGAAGAATGAGGGGGGATTTGATAGCTGCTTTCAACTACCTGAAAGGGGGTTCCAAAGAGGATGGATCTAGACTGTTCTCAGTGGTAGCAGATGACAGAACGAGTAGTAATGGTCTTAAGTTGCGGTGGGGGAGGTTTAGGTTGGATATTAGGAAAAACTTTTTCATTAGGAGGGTGGTGAACTGCTGGAATGCGTTACCTAGGGAGGCGGTGGAATCGCCTTCCTTAGAAGTTTTTAAGGTCAGGCTTGACAAAGCCCTGGCTGGGATGATTTAGTTGGGGATTGGTCCTGTTTTGAGCAGGGGGTTGGACTAGATGATCTCCTGAGGTCCCTTCCAACCCTGATATTCTGTGATTAGACAGTGGTGAGACATGTCAACTGTGGCAGCAGCAAAGATGGGGTGGTAATGGCAGCATATTAACTGTTAATAACATCATTAATTTATGCCACCTCCATATCCAAGCAACAGTGTCCTCTGAACCCTCTAGTACAAATCTTTTACCTTGCAAACTTCATTGGTGTATCTGGTATTCCCACAGAAATAGACAATATGCAGCACTCGCTAGTGGACCTTCCAGGCACTGCAACACACCCAGAAATTTCCGCATGGGGGAAGAAGTTTCTGTCTCTGGTGTCCTCAGAGTCAGGCTCCAGACCACCAGCTATTTGCCCCTTCAGTCCTATCCCCCTTTGTGGAGCCTGGAGGGGTTTAGCCCCCAAATTTTCAAATACAGAAAGCAAACCCAACTCAATATTGAGCTATACATCAGCCTTTCTGTGAGGTGTCCCTGCCCTTTCCTCAAGTTTGATTTCCAAATAGTCCCTTACTCATGGGTCACTCACTTCTTTGTGTCTAACTGCTCCTCCCCAGCTAGAAGGCCCATATCTCTGCAGGTAAGGCTCCATCCTCCTTCCTGGCCAGTCAGCCCTGAAATGAGCTAGGCCCTCTCCTTTTGTTCCCATCAGGCTTGGCATTGGCTGCAGCGATAGTGGAATAGGACTGGCTCGGCCCATAGTCTCTCCTTAACCCCTATTCTGATGGTGTAGAACCTCCCTGTCCCATCATGCTGCAACTTGCATAATGTGGGGCCCATTTACTTAGCATGAGAGGCCAAATAGCATTTGGCATTTCACAATACCTAAGGTAACTATAAGTATATGGTGGTTCCACTGACAATAATCATTTTTTAGTGTACAGTTGATTAAACAAGGATCTATTTTTCTCTTTTTCCAACTCTTCAGTGTAAAACTTTGCTGGGCTTCCATCATTAAAATGTACCAAATACTATAAATACGGATTCAGGAACCTTAACCAAAGCTCCTATTGATTAGTGTACCAGAAAGAAGGAAAAATCAGACAATTGATTAATTGGGGATTTTCATAGAAATCTCTTTGCTCTCTTTCCAGCAGTCTAAGGACAATTCTGGGATATCACAGGAGCACTTACTGAACTGCCTCACCTATTACTTTCAGGTTTCATCTCTAATTTTTACTATTGCCATGCAGTTGAGATACTTTTCTTAGGGTTGGCATCAGAATAGGGAATTTCACCCATGGAATGTGTATTTGGATCAGGTCTGCATACTTTTGGTATATGGAGCAGGATTGCCATTTATATACCTCCGCATAGAATTGCGGGCCTTTTCTGCTCAATCACTCAGATGCTCAGGGTTATTTCTGCGGACTCACAAAATGGTGCTATTAGCTGCAAACCAGGTGTATAAAATTGTCTCTCTGAGGCAGTGATAACTATGGGCAAAGGTAGAGGGTTCTTATAGACAAAAAGCACAATGCAGGAGAAATAACATTTAAGTTTTGATGTTAACAATAAAGACAAACCAGTGTTACACTACTTGCAGGATATGCATCTGGCAGCTACTGCCAGCAACGGAGTTGAGATCTCCTACTTCTTTCTGTGCTGCCAGGAGACAACTGCAGTTTCTTCCTCTAGCCACTGGGTTGCTATGGTGCCAGCTGTCAAGCACTCAGGTGACCTGTCTGCCTCTCCCTACTTTGACATCTGGCCTGAAAAGAGCCCTGGAGGTAGAAAGAGTTCCTAGCAGAGAGTGCAAGGATTGAAGCAGAGAGAGTGGGGGAAGTAAAGGGGGGCAGATGGGAAGCGTTTCTCCACACCCAGAGCAGCCCCCAATACTCCCATTGCCCTAACAACTTTTCCCAGATTGCACCAAGCTCTCCTACCAACTCAGCAGCCCCTTCTCCCCCTTAACTATCCCTCTTCCAGGCTTTCACCCTGCAGCCATGCAATCCCCATTCCCTCCCTGCAGCCCAGTGACTTCCTCATCATCCTTGGCTGCCCTGATTCTCCCCAACCCATGGCTTCTGAGGTGTGTGAGGAATAGTCTCCCGCCTCAAGACCCCTGCTCGGAAAGACCCTGCTGGGGAAATCAGTGACTTTTCCTTACTGTCAGAACACGTTACATATGTGACTGCATGAAACTTAGAAGCAATACTTAGAACTTAGTTCTAAAAACTTAGAAGCAATTGTGAAAGGGGTTATTAAATTTGTACCATAGTTCACGAGTGTAGGTACTGCATTATGAGTGGGATGAGCATTCCGATGATTTACAGTATGATTTAGAGGAAGATAGTAAATGTTGCACATTTAAAAGCTTGGACAGAAGCTTTGCAATCGGCCAACCATTTTGAATGCATATGAGAGAACATAGTATTTAAACTCTGAACCTGGCAAATAAACTGTGCCGGAGCCCAGTAATTTTTTAGAAATGATGTATTGAGCAGATGTGTGGCTTGGGAAGGAGAAGATTAAAATGTCCAAATTATCTTTATTTGCTATCTCCCTTATATGCTCTTTCCCTGTGAGAGATTCTTCGCTAAAGAAGTTCTTTCCACTTGCCTCCTGGTTATAAATTATGCTCATCTAATCTGAGAGCCAATATAATATTTTGTGAACAATTGTAATGAACCAACACTCCTCAGATTTTGCATATTGGGTACTGAATGTACAGTGAATTGTTTTGTTCACAATCAATCCACAGAGTAAATAAAAAATGAAGAAAAAACCTGGGAAATTAGAGTAAATAAGAAAAATTGGAGGAAATCATTCTCTGTTTGCAGCCATTCCACAAGCAGGGGGAAAAAGCCAACATGAAATACAAAAAGCACTCACTGCAAAATGCATTGTTACACAAAAACAGTACTTGTAAATATTTTAACTCTTACAGCTGCTTTTTGCCTCTCTAAGAGGGTTAACACTTAATATAATAATACCCACCTCTTATTGCGCACTTTAGATCATTAAATCTCAAAGCACTTTTGTCACAAAGGAGAGCAGTATCATTATCTTTATTTTATAGATGGAGAATCTGAGACAGAGGAATGACTTGCCCAAAGCCACCTAGCAGACCTGTAACCCTGCTGGGAATAGAACCGAGGTCTCCTAAGTCACAGCTCAGTGCTCCATTTAACTAGGCCACATTGCCTCTCTCATAGCTTTCCGAGGGGAGGTGATATGTGTTTACATCTGCAGTCCTCAGGAGGCTGACTATTAATGATACATTTTCATCATCTTGTTGAATGCAACAAGAAATACATTCCAATCACTTTTTTATTTTGTGAGCGAGGGAAAAAGTGCAAGCCTGAAGTACAGAATGCTAAAGGAACTATAAGGAAATGAATGAGCGCTGTCAATCTTCAAGTCAGCTACCACATCAGAATCTCTACATAAGCAGATCTAAACATCTGACCCTGTTTTGTCTGTACTGAGCAAAGTCATCTCGTAAGTTTAAAGTACATCTGTCTTACGCTCACCTCCCAGGAGATGGCAGTAGTCCCACAGTATTGCATAGATTAAGAAAGGCTGCTTCCTGCTAAAAGAATCACATTTGTTGCATTGAAAACTTTTGATATTTTTATGATATAATGAAGAAATATTAATATTACTTTGCAGTTCACATACTGTGTATAGTTGGCAGCCAAATTATATATGTATTTGGTTTATTTCTTTAATATTGGGAAGAAAATGTAAATGAAGATATGTCATAAAATCTACTATTAGTATATTTTTGAAGGACATGGAATGTAGTAGATTTACTTCTGGGCTTGATACAATAACATACATAAGATTGGGTGTATTGACCTGTCAGCCATCTTTGACACACCTACCATTTCTTCATGAATCTTGTCCTTCCTTGGCTTCCATGACTGTCCTCTCCTCGTTCTCCTTCTACCTTTTTATTTGCTCCTATGGAAAACCCCTCTAATCCCTCTCCAACTTTCTGTCAGGGTTCTACAGAGCTCTGTCCTTGGTCCCCTTCTCTTCTCTCTCTACCCCTTATTGATGGGTAATCTCATCCACAGACACACATTCAACTACCATCTGTATGCTAATGATTCACAGATCTACCTCTCTACTCCAGACCCATCTCCTGTCCAAATTAAAATCTTGGCCTCTCTCTCTGACATCACCTTTTAGATGTCTAGCCATCACTTCAAAATCAACATGGCTGAAACAAAGCTCTTAATCTCCCTGCCCCCAATCACTTGCTGTTATCTTCTTTCTCAATCACTGTGGACAACACAATCCTGACTGTCACTCAGGTCCATAATCTGGGCATCAGTTTCAACTTGGACTTCTCTCTAGGTCTTCACATCCAGGCTCTGTCTAAATCTTGCAGATTTTTTTCTGCATAACATCTGTAATGAAAATTGTGAGCTTCTCGGGGCAGGGACCATCTTTTTGATCTGTGTTTGTACAGCACAATGGGGTTGGTCCAAGACTGGGGGACATAGTGCTATGGTAATAATAAAATAAAAAATAAATAAATAATATAAAACTATTTTGCCTCAGGAAAGGATGCAGAAGATTTTTGTTATTCAACTCAAGTTTGCTTTGAGCTAACAAACATTTAAGAGCTCTGTAAGTCATGGTGATGGACTGGAATTGAACCTTTTGGCTAAGAGCCGCAGAGAGTCTCACCTTCATGAACAGAGACATTTACGTCCACAGCTTCCTGTGATGAGACGGACCTAAAGAAAAGCTTTCTGTTCCAGTATTGCAACTCTCACTGCAGTTGATGCTTCTCTTACAGCCCCAGCTGCTGGAGTCATGTGATGATGTGAGACCCTCAGCTTCTATTTTTCTCCTTCTTTAAGAAAAATAAGTTTCTAGCCCTCATGGTTTCAGAGAAAGGCTTGAAAACATGAACCTAAATGCCCAAAAAACAGAAGGCAAAGAAAAAGACCAATATTTTAAAAATCTCATTATTTTTGCAGGGCAGAGGACTGACTCATGATGTTTGAAATGTTGGGATTGGCAATGCTGTTATTTCCTTGTGAAAGGAGAAGAGGAAAAGTATGAAAAAATTCCTCCTGACTGATGCTGCTCGAATTGCTGAGCTTGTCAGCTCACTTTGCAAGCCTTGCCTTTGTTTTCTTTTGCGTTTGGCTCTTTTTATCAGCTATTGATAACTTGGGGAAATATTTTATCTGGATGTTTGTGGGCCTATGTGTGTCTGTACATGTGTTGTATGCTGGAACATGCCCCCTTTTTAATGTATTTTTACAGTACCTTACACGACAGGCCTTGATTATGACTGGAACTTTGGGGCACTTCTGGAATAATAATAAAATAATAATGTCTTTGTTTCTACTTTTGCTGTTTTTGAAGGTCAGTTGCTTCCAGACAGACTTTTCAGAGTCACTGGTTTCTATCTCTTATCTACAAGCCAATAATTCATCTCATTATGATTAAATACCTTTTTTTCCTATACTTGTAATGTGAATTGTGTAGTACATTAGAGCTATTTTGAGGACAATAGGGGAATTGTAAAGCAGCATTTGTGAGTTAGACCCAGAAATTACTGGGTCTAACTTTGATTACTTCTCTTCTTCCTCCTATATTCTCTGAGGTAAGTTGATTTCCCAACATAATGACTTGGGTATGCTTCTAGGATGGTTAAAGAACAATTTTTAAAAAACCAATAATCTCTTTCTTAACCTTATTTCTAAAGGAAAAAGAAAAATGAGTTCAAATCACTCTCCTGTACTTCTGTTCCCAGATGTTGAATGCATCTTCATCATCTTCCACCAGTACTGGAAGAACTATTGAAAAGGCCTAATTTTCCTCCAAAAATCCCTTGAAATGTCTATAGTGCTAAAATCAGATGTAGAGGATGCTGTCACAGCCTGAGTAGACTGCCTCTTCTGAGACCCCTTTTCCAATCCCATGAGTACATCCTTTTCAAGTAACAGGCCCATACCTCCATGTTTCTTTGGGAAGGGGCCCCATGGCCCAACCACTCCTCACCTGGGTCTACGGATTAGACCCCTCAGTAGTCAACTGTGATCCTAGCAGACCCAATGGAGCTGGCACCTGTGAGAGTTCTTCTTCACAAGCCTGCAGACAGTGATAGTATGTCATGACACAGACACAGCTTATCCAGAACAAATTATGATTTGTTATGCCCCAAAGGTACACAGTACTTAAAGTGGGATTTAAAGTAACATATGTATTGTTTTACCTATGCTTGCCTCCTGCTCTGTTGGGGACCAGGTTGTAACCTGCTTCCTGCAGTCCCTGGTTCTCGGTCCATTTCTGGGTCAGCCTGCAGCATGTTCTCTCTGAAATAGCCTGATGGCATGCTGATATGGAATTCCTCCTTCCCTTTCTGCAGGGGCACCTCAACATATCAGTGTATTTTGATCTCCATATTTTCAGCCTTGGCAAACAGCTGTGTCTCCAGAGTCCAGGCTGAGGAGCTTCATGGCTATAAACCTGGCTATTGTTTGAGGAGATACCCTTATCTAGATCATTGTTTTGCCTTTCTTGCATGGTTCCTATAACTACCCCATTATAGACTTGGGCAAAAATCATTAGACATCCTGTCCAATGGCCCTTAGGAAATCCAGATTCAAGAGTCTAAGGGCTTCAGTCTCTTGGCTATTAGAGATGGACTACGTTGTTATGATAGTGGCTCAGTTTGGCCCTGGTTCAAGCAAGATACTTAAAAGTATCCTCTACCTGTAAAGAGCCACACTGCCCAGATATTTTAAATTAGACATGTGCTTAAGTACTTTGCTGAATTAGGGCTTTGGCGATGGTGGTGGTTCACTAACATGGGTGTTGCACCTAATTACAACAGACGTGAAATTGGCCCTATATCCTGGCATGGGCGAGGCTACTGGTGGACATGAGATAATGATGAAGATCACAACCCCCATGAAGTGATTGTTTATTATTCAACTACAGAATTAACTAGAGGATGAGTACCACACGGTAGCAGCAAAGAGAGAGAGAAAGAAGATTAAGGGTTTACCAGTACACTGGGGGAATTGGAATTGGGGAATGGGAGGAATTCACCCATCTGGATTCAGAATCCCGATGCTAACTCTAACCATGCTCTTATAGCTGAAGTGGAAGTTCAGGACAACTTGAATTTTTAAAATGCAGATCCTAACCAAGACTAATGAGCAATCTAATGAAAGAACTGCAAAGGTATGTAGCAGCACACCACCAAGGGCCTGATTCACTTTTCAGTTGTTTTAGTGTAAAATTGGGGTCATTCCATAGAAGTCAGTGGATTTACAGTGAGAGAAGCCTGATATAAGTAAGAGAAGAATCAGTCCCCTAATAAACAAGTGCTGACAAATATACAATGCAAACAATCAGGCCCCAAATCAACAAGGCAACAAATATAATAAATATTGTTCTGATTTTTGCACAGACAGGCACAGGTGGTGAACACAAGTAGTACCATTGACAGCAGTTCATTCAAAATATGGACAAAAAACTTGGCAAATGCTAATACCTGTATATAAAATATAGGAGCTCAATTCTCCTTACATTCTTTGTTTTCCCCTACCAGCATAATTCCTCTGATAGCAGTGACTTATGCCCATGTAAGGGAGAGCAGAGTTATTATCTTTTATTTATTTGCATCGTAGTAGTGCTTAGAAACCCCAATCATAGAGCAGAACCCCATTGTGATTGGCACTGTGCAAACACTTAACAAAAAGACAGTCCCTGCCATTGACATCAGTAACACCAGGATTAATTATCTACAGTGTCTTTCCA
The DNA here is from genome assembly GCF_965140295.1 of Lepidochelys olivacea. Lineage (NCBI taxonomy): Eukaryota > Metazoa > Chordata > Testudines > Cheloniidae > Lepidochelys > Lepidochelys olivacea. Next base: position 103,500,385 of record NC_140412.1, on the reverse strand, counting down.
TTACCTCGACACTGATCATTTTCTGCTCCACATGGTGGATCCAGGAGTAGAAGTATGAGCCATTCATTCTCTGTTACTGTAGAGCAGAGACTGAAATATCATAGCTGTTGCAGAGCACCTCTGCTGCTATTCTTTAGCCTGGAGGAAAGAATTTATTTTCCTTTCCTTCAGATCTTACATCAATCCCAGTGCATACACCACCTACTCGGCTTCATGGTGGGAACCAGGATTAGCCAGTAGAAACTGATGTAGACTCTCATCTTGCATTCATACTGACTGCAAGATTAGTCCATTAAACTTGAAAATTCAAAATAATAATATTTGTGATTTACCTAACTCCTTTATGGAAGAATCTTATAAAATGTAAAATCAATTAAACCAATAGGGTCCTATAGAAGTGTAATAGGGTACTACGCAAATCACCCTGACACCCTAAAGAATTTAATAGAAAATTATCTCCTTTCATATAGAATTCTATTGCAAAGATATAATTCTCTTTGAAGTGTTAGAGGATGATTAAAAATATGTATAGAAAGCTTAATATTCTCTATTAAATTCTATAGTTTATTTCCATTGGGACTTAGAGTTTTTAATCAAAAATAAACCTCCCTAGGCATTTTGGAAAGATGAGTTTTTTCCTTTCTTTTCCAAAAAGAGGTGATGTATTCTGGATTAACTGTTTAAAGGCTAATCTAAAATTACTTCTAAAAAGCATGGTGAAATCTAAAAGCTGAGTAGACATAGGTATACATACATACATGTAGAGGGATGGATACTAGTAATATTGTAGAGAAGCAGTCAAGCTGAATCCCTTGTGCCTGCAGGGGTGCTGGAACAATTTGTATAGTGGAGGTGCTGAGAGCCATTGAACAACACTGTAAACCACTTCAAGCCAGGGGGGTATGGCAGCACCCCTAGTTCCAGCACCTACGTGTGCCTGCCTACAGCAGTATGGTATTGTGCTTGGTCATCAGGAGTTGGTCATCAGCAGTTTTGTTAAATAATTTTGTTTGTAAAGCCTTAGCACAGGAAGCTGATGAAGTCTTCCAAATCTTCTGAAACCCCTGTGGGCAAAGTAATCTTGTCAGCAACGCAAGTTAATGTTTTTTGTGCAATTTGCTCATCCTAAGGAGTATGGATTCCATTTCCCAAACTCGCCCCTGGAGGTTTAACAAGAGCCAAAGAGGCCCATGAATAAACAATCAACAAAAGCTTTCTTTAGCTTTGTAGTGAAACATAATGTATTTACTCTTTTACACAAAAATATTGCTTTTTAAAAGAAGAGTACATGAACTGTTCAGATAGAAAATCACAGAATACCTATTAAAACAAATTATACTACTAGAGCAAGAATAAAAATATAACATATATGACTATGAAATCATTTGTTAATATTTATCAATAATAATAAATTATTTGTACTCTGTTATGCCCATTAGCCCTGATCAGGGTTGAGAACTCACTGGTGCTGTACAAGCACTTAGGAAGGCACAGTCCCTGTCCAGAAGAGGTAGCATCAACAATAGCATGCCTAGTAAATATAACACTTTTGCACTCACATAGCAATTTTCATCTTCAGAGTGGTTTAGACATATTAACTAATGAAGGTGAAGGCCACATAGGGAGTTGGTAGGACTTGAACTCATGATTTTGTGGCTCTTACTCCTACCACACCATTCTCTTTTATAGAACCTGCTCCCAGATTCCATAAGGAACACTGGATAAATCATTGGATGCTGGATCTAGAAAACAGCAAATAAACCTTGATAATAATATTTAATGAAGGAATGAGACTAAGCAAGGAGAAGAAGAAGAAGAAAGATTGGAACAGAGACTGTGGCTACCTCACAATTCAATTCTGACTGAATTATGGAGCACTAATATAGCCAACAAGTGACTCACTCTGATTCCTCTTGTCACAGATATTCTATAGACAGTATTGGGGTGGCGGGGGTGAGGAAGAACATAAGAATGGCCATACTGGGTCAGACCAAAGGTCCATCCAGCCCAGTATCCTGTCTACCGACAGTGGCCAATGCCAGGGGCCCAGAGGGAGTGAACCTAACAGGTAATGATCAAGTGATCTCTCTCCTGCCATCCATCTCCACCCTCTGACAAACAGAGGCTAGGGACACCATTCCTTACCCATCCTGGCTAATAGCCATTAATGGATTTAACCTCCACAAGGAAGAGAAAGAGGGGGAAAAAATAAAGATTCAGGCCCTTAGTGTTGCAAAGAAAAGCTTGAAAATGTGCCCCAAGTCCACCCTATAGATTTAAAAACCACAAGGAAAATAAAAAGAACTTAATCCTTATTTAAAAACAAAAAAACCCATGATTTTTAAGCAACTCATGATTTTGAGGGCCTGATTCATGATTTTTTCAATGCTTGGAGTTGGAAGTGTTGGACAAAGCATCTGTTTTAGACATGTGTATCCGTGATTTAGCATTGTCCAGAGCTGGACTCAAATCAGAACCACAGATCTGAAACTCCTAAGGCTTGTTTTAGTCTTCATCAAACCAGCTACAATTAGAGATGTTAAAAGAGTGAATGGGAAACAGTTAACAAATTTTAGTGTGAAATGGAAGAAACAGCTGAGAAGAAATAAATCTTTCCATTATTCTCTGATTGGCAAAGCATAAATGAGATGACCACTTTAATGGGAATGTTCCAAAGAGGGGAGATTAGCCTTAGCAACTGTACCTGTTAACTAGGACAATATTCCACAAAATCATTCATTCAGTGTCAAGGTATCAAATGTAACCAGGTTTAAAAGGTTCTTACAAGTCTAAGATCTATTTTTCCAAAGTGGTAGAAAGGTCCTAAGATCTGGATCTACTGTATCCCAGCAGCATATGTAGCCTATGCTATCAGGCAGTCTCTTTCCTGCTTTGCCCTGGGCAAGAAGGTGGCCCTGTAACCAATTACCTGTTCCCGCTAGGACAAATCTGAGCTTTTCCTCTGGAATAGCATGCTCATCCTCCAATGGGATTAGACCTGGCATCAGGGAGTGAGCGGTGGAATTTTCTGCCACCTCTCTAAACACCAGGAATCTGGAAGTGGACAGGCAAGCCTCTCCTCTCTGCCTACCCCCACCATGAGACAGAGTCAACCCCTTCACAGCACTGCGGCTGATGTGCTAAACTGCTCCAGTAATGGGAAACTGTTCTGATTTAAGATCTAGGCAGGAATTTTCAAAGGAGCTTATAGGAGTTTGGTCTTCCAAATCCCATTGTATTTCAGGATGATTTGGGGGCATTTTCCTCCCTTAGGCTCTTTTGAAAACCCTACCCTTTGTAATTTATACTAGCTGTATGTTCTTGTGTACATTTAGAACATTCTTTGTGTTCTAAACGTAATCTGGCTGTGCACAGTATAATAGCAACCAATGGTATTTCTCCCATAACAGTCTGTTCTTTCCTTAAATGAAAATGCCTCAGCTCAGCAAAATGAATAAGTAAATAAAAATAATAAAGGTTAATAATGTATTGCTCTTAAAACACCATAGAAAATTAGGAAAACGTAATCGTTTTTTTCTTTTGCTGCTACAAATGTGTGTTTAGAGAAAAAAAAAGACCATTATAGCAGGCTTCAAAAAAGAACTACATAAGTTTATGGAGGATAGGTCCATTGGTTGCTATTAGCCAGGATGGACAGGGATGCAAAACCATGGTGTCTGAAGTGTCTGACATGTCCCTAGCCTCTGTTTACCAGAAGCTGGGAATGGGCAATCAGGGATGAATCACTTGATGATTATCTGTTCTGTTCATTCCCTCTGAAGCATCTGGCATTAACTGCTGTTGGAAGACAGGATACTGGGCTAGATGGTCCTTTGCTCTGACCCAGTATGGCCGTTCTTATGGTGTCATTTTCCCTATATTAGCCTTGAATGCTTCTTTGCCCCTTGCATAATAACTTTCAGAAAGTGATTAATTGATACAATGAACAGCTCACAGGAGTTGAAATTATATTTATTGTCAGGAATGACCATACGTAGTCTTGTTACTGTTTTTATACATGCATTAAAATAGAGTTAACTAGAATATTCTGTATTCCATAAACAAGAATCTGCCAAAGGAATGCTTTCCTTCCCTGCCCACCTACACCCCATCCCCACATTAAATACATATTGTTAGTAGAGAAAGGAAAATTTCCAGGTCAAGCTGTGTCAGGTGTAGAAGTCACTGGATGAAATTGAATGAGCTACAAAGCTAAATTGGCTTAAGGTCAATTTGCACATTTAATGCTTGCGTTTCTGTAACATGTGAAGATATTTATGAGAGGAAAGGAAATCAAAGTGAGGTTTGTGAGGCTTAGACATGCATCTTTGAAAAATATTTCTAATTTTCCCTTTCAGAGAGCCAAGTTTCCTGATGTGTTAAATTGGCACTGAAAGATTCTCTCTCTCTCTCTAGCCGCTTAATTTTTATCCCTGTTTTCATTCTTGTTCAAGATGCAGTAAAGTTGATACAAAGCATCTATACTCTCCCACACTAAAGGATTTATATTCTGCCTGGTTTCAGTTACCCACTTAAGGCAGGAGAGTTAGCAGTGAACAGGGCCTAGCCCAGTAAAGCTTTGTAAGTGTTCTTTCTGGAACCCACATCACAGCTAATTGATATCCTCAGAAACTCATGAGGACAAACAGAAAAGGAGGACTTGTGGCACCTTAGAGACTAACAAATTTATTTGAGCATCAGCTTTCATGAGCTACAGCCCACTTCATCAGATTACTTTGTGTAATGACCCATCCACTCTCATTCTTCAACAAAAAAACTTCAAAAACAGACTCCAAGGAGAGACTGCTACATTGGAATTAATTTGCAAACTGGATACAATTAACTTAGGCTTGAATAAAGACTGGGAGTGGATGGGTCATTACACAAAGTAAAACTGTTTTCCCATGTTTATGATCACTAAAATAATAATAAGGAAACTAGAGGTGGAACAAAAAAATATTCTCGAAGGCGACCTTTCAATAGTGTAGGTAGAAAATCATGTCGGCACTTCCATACTCTGTTCCCTAAGGAACCCCAAAAATTTATACATGAGAAGTTTTTTCTGCATTTTCCAACATTGCAATCTTGTCTTTTAAGACATTATTCTCCACCATGAAGGATGTGGGTATTTTATATTGTCCAGGAGCCATGGTGTCCGTTTCTGCAATAAGAATTGCCACTCCTTACCATTTAGAACCTAATTTTCATAATGTTGAGAAATACTTTCAAACCATGTAGTCTTTTATGAAGTAGAAGACAATCAATACAAATTAGAAGTAATGAAGTGTATAACATTGATAAGGACTGCAGACATCAAGGGGAAATGGCTAGCAGGGTCAAGGACATTAAGAAGAAAGTTAAGTACATAAGGAACAAATAAAATAAAAAGAGTGCTAAGGTTTTTCCAATATTCAAAAAGAGTAAGCAAGATGAAAGTATAGGCCAGTTAACCTGATATCAGTCCCAGGCAAAATGAAGGAAATTCAATCAATGAATGTAAAGGTAGGAAAATAATTAATGCCAGTCAACATAGTTTTATGGAAAATATATCTTGTCAAACCTATCTGATTTCATTTTTCTAATTAGATTACAAGTTTGGTTGTAAAAAAGTAACTATATAGATGTAATATACTTAGATTTTCGTGACTTTTTGACTTAATCCCACACAACAGTCTGATTCAGATACTGGCACTGTACAATATCAATAAAGTATATGTTAAATGGATTAAGAACTGACTAGTCTCAAAAAGGAGATGTCAGTGGAGAATCATTATCGAATGTGAGTATTTCTTTTGGGGTTCCACAGGGATTTGTTCTAAGCCTGATGCTATTCACTATTTTCATCAATGATCTGGAAGTAAATATAATATCATTGATAAAATTTGTGGATGATACAAAGGTTAGTGGAGTGGTAAATAATGATGAAGACAGGGCAGTCATACAGTGTAATCTGGATCTCTTAGTAAGATGCTGGGCCCATTAAAGCAAAATACAAATAATGTAAGGTCATACATGTAGGTACAAAAATGCGGCCACATGTACAGAACAGGGGACTATATCCTGGAAAGCAGTGACTGAAAAGAATGTAGAGATCACAGTGAACAAACAACTGAACATGAGTTTATGGTAAAAGGACTAATGCAATCTTTGGATGTGTAAAGAGGGAAGTGATGCCTCTTTGAATGACTATGCCCAGTTCTGGTGTCCACATTTTTGAAAGGATATGCAAAAATTAGAAAGGGTTTAGAGAAGAGTCACAAAAATTATCTGGGGGGGGGGGGGTGAGGGGAAGCTTACAGTGAAAGATTTAAGGAGATTATGACTGACAGATCATTTGATTACAGTGTATACCAGCTTTCAGGTAGAGAAAACACATGGTATTAAAGGGTTCTTTAATCAAGAGGAAAAAGGCATAACAAGAACAAATGTCTGGAGATTAAAACCAAACAAATTCAAATAAGAATTATGGCACACATGCTTAACAGTAAGGGTGATTACCCATGGGAAAAATCTACTAAGGGAAGTGGTGGATTCTCCAACTCTTGCAGTCTTCACAGCAAGACTGGATGCCTTTCTGGAAACTATGGTTTAACCAAACAGAAATTATTAGGCTCAGTACAGCTGTAACTGGATAAAATTCATGGACCTGTGTTATGCAGGACAGACAAGATGATCAGATGGTCCCTTCTGGACTTAAAATCTTCGAATCTATGAAAAACTGAGTTAAAGCTTTTATTGATAACAGTTTTTAGAATCTGTAATTATCATCTAGGTTTCAATAGCAGGGTTGTTAGAAGATGCTGTATAATAAGTTTCTCTTTAAAGAGAATATAAGTTTATTTAAAATATTCCCCATGGTCTCTGTGGAAGTGCACACTGGGCAGCTGCATGTGTAATGTGTGGCATAAGAGTATGCTTGAAGTTAAGCATATGTTTAAGTGCTTTCCTGAGTCAGGATCTAAAGCACTTACGCTCTTTCTTTCTTTAAAAGAAAGGCATGAGGACAGTGTGAAACTAAAAGAATACATGATGGTTGCCATGAATTGGACACTAAGCTATCCCCAGTTTAAAAAATAAATCATATTAGAATAGCTGTTTAAAGGATACATGAAACATACAGTTAATCATACGGTATTGACCACAGTATTAAGACAAGTAATGAGGACACCAAAAATCACAATACAACAAGCAAATATTCCAGTTTAAATAATGTTCAAGTATTTCAATCAATATTATAGAAGGCTATTTATCAGATGCATCCAGAAGTTTTCCAAATGTGGACTGTAAAAAACAACAAAATCAATTAAAACAAAATAAATATATATATTAAGCAGAAATGGCCACCAGCTAACACTGAGTAATAGAAAACCAATAGTTTCTGATAAGAGAAGAATACCTGTTGAGAATGTTACAGCAAAACACTTTGCTGTGAGTTAATTGAAACATTTTTTGTGACTTTCTGAAGGAACATTCACTTTTTTCATTTGAAATCAATAAGACAGAGCGAGACCTTTTACTGGCAGTCTTGACTTTGCAAGGATAGTACCAGAATGTATTAATAATGCCATAAATTAGTAATGTCACTCAGGAATTGGGGGACAATGCCACAAGAGATAGCTGTTAAATACAAACCACCAAAATAGGGATATGGACAATTGATTGAAGGCTCAGCTATCCTAAACTGACCAAGACCACATGGTTGTACATGAACTAAACTAATAGAATATGTGTTCTGTCTCTGAACAATTGAGTCGAGAGGTTTTTGAATGTTTACCAGATATTGAAAATTGCAGATTAAAATTAGCAAAACTTTTCTCATCTCAGCGTTATGAGACACATACACTCACCAAACTAGAAAAATCTCAGATGCAGCTTTCACACTATCATTTACTCCAACCTTTTAGTTACCAGGCACTGAACCAGAGCAGAGAGAGCGAGAAAGAGATTAAAATAAAATTGTTCCAGGCTTAGCCCACTAAACCACATTGCCCTTCACACTGTTGTGCCAGCAGCCACATTGGCAGTTTAGCAGTTATAATTAAAAACTCTGAAAAAGAGCGCATTGTCAAGAACTTCTGTAATGCCAACCAAAATAAAGGCTTAAATAATCTTCACTTAGCAAATGTGTCTGTATGGTAATGTTTTTACAGTGTTGCCAACTCACAATTTCTTGGCAAGTCATGAGAGTTTGGTGAGAGCTACAGCCAGTCTCATGATAATGCAAGAAGCTTCAACCTTCTTAGGAATGTCAGCTCTGTCTTGAGGAAAAATCCAGACTTGCCGTCTTCCCCACTATCCTGCCTCATGGGAAAGAGCACCCAGGACTGCTGCAGGAGGCAGACAGAGATCTCCTCCCTCCCCTTAGTAGATCTCAAATCATTTTACAAAGGAGGTCAGGATCATTCTCCCCATTTTACAGATGGGGAAACTAAGGCACAGGAGGGGAAGTGACTTTCCGAAGGTCACACTGCAGGCCAACGGCAAGGAACTGAACATCCAGATCCCCTGAGTCCCAGCTCAGTGTCCTAGCTACTAGGGCACACTGCAAAAATATTCAGTTGTGCACTTAGTGGCGCTCATTTCATACCTGTTGAACTGGGAGCTTTGGTTATTTTGTGTGTTTTCAGAGAAGTTTCTCTACAAATTTAGTTTTTTACTTGAAAGGGAAATAAAAAGTAATTTATGTATTCTTTCTTCAGATAGCAGTAGATGGCAACGTAAGCTACTAGCAGCTAGAGTATGTACTGTAATGTAAGGCTGGAACTCACTGATATTTGGATTTGGCATCAGTGTTCTGATTTCATTGAGGTAAAAGTCTGTTTGAGTTTATTCCTTTTGAAGTAGGCTTCATGGAGGGATTGCTCAGCTTTGCACTGTCAAACATATACCTATAGATATCAAAGGCTAGATTCTGCACTGGACAGCCAGAGCTGTGCTAAAGGGGTGTTAAGTGCTTTGAACTCTTCTGATGAAAAGTGCTAGGTATGAGCTATGTATTATTAATTATTATTATTAATGGAATGTGCCAGTCTTTAGAGCGGTCTCAGGGAGATAATTCCTACTACCTTCTCCTCTGCAACCAAGGGCTCCTGTAAAGATAAGCCAGTGGAGACCCACCGTGCAGGGCTGACGAGCACGATGGGGGAGCCTGGGCAGGTAGTACAGACCCTCTGCATGCTGCTGAGTTCAATCCACAGAGGCTTCTGCGAGCACACCCAGGAGAGATTTGGGCACAGAGTCCAAGGGGCTGTAGCCCTGCCGCCTGTGCGGGAGAAAGCTATTTACAACGTGGCTTCTTAATTATAGTAATTAAAAAGCTGACTATGTTATTAGTGTCCTCCAGTTAATACCTGTGCCCTAAAGAATCACAGGGAGGAGGAAATATCATTGAACTGACACTAGCAACATTCTTGCTTTTTCAAATCTCACCCCCATGACTAGAGTCTAAATTACACCTTTCATTAATTACCAGTGAAGTGATAGGAATAGGATGTGTGGACAGAGAAATAAGGTGATTACAGAAGCATCAATAGGGACAGCAGTGGTATCTCATTGACTCTGATTTAATGGTTTGATTAATCACTCACTGTTGGCACTATTCTCACTTAAGACCCAACAGGTTATTAAAGCTCACAACAGGACATGAGATTCTATAGCCATCTTCATCTCTTACTGAAGTCACAGAAGCATTACAGACTGAGATTAATTTTACTGTTTCTTACAAAGGAATTGTCAAAGCAAAACCTGTGTTCAATTTTTCAGTGCTTGAAGTCCACACACTATGCACAGTTAAAAGTTTGAATACCTCACCTGAGCTACTCTTACTTTTTTCTAAAGATTATCTAACTCCTGCAGTTTCTTTGATAGATAAAACTATGGGTTATTGTTGTTGTTTTTCCCCTTTTCATCTGTGGTTTTGCTTCTTTCCAAAGGCATGTCTCTGAATTTTCCTGGAATCATTCTCTTAATAATTCTGTTTGTCTAAAAATGTAGATGTCACACTGAGGGGCTGAAATTCTGTTTTCAGTAACACCAATGTAACCAACAGCAGAATTTGGGCTGTTTCCTGGTGCAGCTTTAAAGAATTCTTCTCATTCTTTGGTGTTTGTTTACATTTTTCTGATGTTCGCTGATAGTTTATTGTCATGTTTCCTGACTCTATAATAAAAGAGGATACAGTGGGGACACAAGAAGGAAATAGATTTCTAAGTCTGGGCTGATACTGTTTGTGGCTCTGGCTTGGCTCCTGCCATCTGCCTCATCCTCATAAAACCCAACTAAGACTTCATCTGGGGCCAGGCTTAGGTACAAAAAAAGGGAGTGTGTCTGATGCTGTTTTTCTACAGGTATAAAAGACAGAGCACGTCAATCTCAACTGTGTCTCATTGCCCCTTGCCTGTTTAAATTCCTGTCTTTGGCTCTTGATGCCAAATATTTAGGTACCTGGCATTTTCTTGCCCATTTGTACTTACCCTTTCTGGATCAGATTCAGCATTCATTACTCATCCAGTTTGACTGTCACCTTCTCCACAGAAAGATTGTAAAATTCTGACTCCTCACTGTATCCAGCTCTTTCATTTAATGTGAATTCTACTGATTTAAGGCACAGAAATCTTATCTCCCTTGGCAACTGTTTTCATTACCTGCCCTTGGTTTCACTACCCATAGCTTTTCTGAGGTAGGGATAGACATGACTACTTCGGATGCTTCTACAACCCTCAGAATTATTATTATCTGTATTACAGTAGTTGCCAGAATCGCCAACCAAAATCAGGGCTCCACTATGCTAGATGCCATACAAATTTTAAGAGAAATCCCCTGCCTCAAAGAGCTTATAATCTAAATAGACGAGCTAGACAAACTGTGGGAAGGGAAATAGAGGCAAAAAGAGATGAAGTGACTTGCCTAACAGCACACAGAAGGTCACCAGCCAAGCCAGGAAAAGAACGTAGGTCTCCTATGTTCCAATCCAGTGTCCTGTCCAGTAGGCCACACCACTGCTCAGACCATGCTGCCTCTTGGTTATTATCCCTCTGGTTTATATCTCACCATCACTACCCCTCATGAAGTGCCTTCTTTGGGAGTACTGTCAGTTGATATTCTCCTCAGAATTCTGCATCATCTCACTGCTGTCAGCCACAGGAGAGAATATACCACTATGTAAGATACTCCCTCATTGTCCTCCAAAGGCTGAGTGCATTTTCTCTACAATACAATTTTCTCTCCGGTGTGTGCTGTCCTGGAAACCAAAAACCAGTCACAGGAATTGACCCCAGCACAGACATTTGTGGGAGACATGGACCAACAACTTATTGACATACAATATGTTAGTGGGAACTGCCCTAGGCTAAATATGATATATTTAAAATACAGCAGAACCTTAGAGTTATGGACACCTCGGGAATGGAGGTTGTCCATAACTCTGAAATGTTCGTAACTCTCAACAAAATGCAGCTCCGGCTCCAGCAGTTCACACTTCAGGCCAGGTTTCAGAGGCAACTTCCTTGCAGGCAACTTCTTTCCCGGCAAGCTTGTTCCATCTTCCGACTAGTGGGGGAGAAGAAACAGCGTGTCCCCCTCCCAGCAGGGTATGTGTGTGTGAAAACAGTGCCCCCCCCCGACCAGAGGGGGTGGTGAAAACAGCACCCACAGCTTACAGGAAAGCAGCACAGACTCCAATGTTGCTCTGGGCTGGCAGCAGGGGCTCTCAGCTTTGCCTGAGAAGCTCAGCGTCTTCAACTCCAAGCTGTACGTGGGTGCCCGACACATGGGCGTGGTGTTGGTGGCAGGGGTAGGGACAGGCAGCCTATATGTGTCTACCTTTAACATGTAATACAGGCACAGTGCAGTATTTTTGTCTTCCCCCCACTCAGTCGGTGACTCTGGTGTTCATATCTTTGAGGTTCTACTGTAAGTTGAAGAGAAACAGAAAAGACGCTAATGGAACACAGTTTCCATGACTACTGGTCAACAGCTGGTACCTCTGGACACAGCTGCAGACTTATTCTTATGATTTCAGGAAAGAGCCTGTTAAATAAATGCTACTGCTAGACATTGTGGTCTTATGATTCCTGGGGGAGGAATGCAAAGAGTATATAGAGTTTAGGTAAAAAAGCAAAAACACACAGTCCACAATCCACTTCATTATTTAATAAAACATAATGAAGAAGTGGGAAAATTTAGCTTTCACAGATTATTATTTAAAAATCTACTGATAACTAAAAATAACTCCACTGTGTAGCAAATTCTATAAACAGATCATGCTGCATACATCGTGGTGGAAGTTTTTAATACCAATTCTATTAATCTTTCAGATACTTTTCTGCATCATGTATTTTTACTACACATAGGGTTCTGTTCTTCCATTGTTTCTGTGTGTAGCTTTCACAGAAAATAGTGGGAGTTACATGCATTCTAGTGATTAGAGCTGGGAACTAGGAGCCAGGAAATGTAGGCTCTATTCCTTGATGTGTCGCTGACTGACCCAGCACAAATCCTATGCACTACTTAACTTCCATGTAAGCCTTCAAAATGAGATTTAATGTCAGTCTAGAGTGCTGAAGTCAAGAAGCCCATGTGAAGGGTCTCCCCTCCTGTGCATAATATTGTGTATGGGAGGTGGTGGGAGACAGAGTGTGTTATGAAAAATGCATGGGAGCTGTGTAGCTGACAAAGCTCTCTGGCAAACTTTCAACAGCTCAGTTCCCATTCATAGCTTTTTACCACTATTTTCCAGATAAGTTTCTGAATTGTCTCAGACAGAGCAATACTGTAGCTAAGATGAGGGATGAAGAGGGGGACCATAAGAATATCAAACTGTAATTAATATCTATTTTATTCTGTGTCTCATATGTTTAAAAAAGAGCATGTCTGAATAACTTCAGGCCAAAATGCTGTCTGCTGGCCACAGACGACACATGCAATCTTAAGCAGAAAGGCCTTTCACTGGGGCTTTTTGCGAATATGTCCCTATCAGGCTGATAAGACAAAACAAGGTTCATCCTGAAAGAGCACCATCAACTTAACTTTGGCCCTACATTTTGTAAAAGCGTTTATAAAACCTGAGACCAGTAGAAATATTTCCATGCTGGGTTTTTTTTTTTGTTTCTGTTTTAATTACAACAAAAATAGGTTTTCGTGAAAGGTAAATGGTCCCATTTGAAATTCAACTATGGCACCAATGAAAATTGAAAGCAAAATTGACAGTGAACAAAATTAAATTGAATTCCTGGATTTTCATTGTCCCATGGGACAAGTCTATTGTGAGCAGCACAAAGCAAAATGAAAGTAGACAAAATGCACTCCACAACTGACATGCAACTTTCAGTTCCTGGCTCATCACCATCACAAGCATTATGGGATGGCATCTGACATTATAGAAGGGCTGTCTGCTGTCACTGTATTGACCCGTGGTCTAAATTACATAGTAGAATGGCAGGCAATAAAGGTGAATGAGCTTACGCTGATTAATGCCTATAAGCCTCGATCAGTGAACTGCCCACCTCCACTCTGCCTACCTTTCCAGGTCCTTCCATCTACTGTGGCAATTTCAGTTCTCACCATGTCAATTCAGTATGCCCCGAGAACAATGTAGTTGGAGACATTCTAGTGGAGTGGGCATCAGCCACTGATTTACAACTCATCTGTGACCCAAAGCAAACACCAAGCTTTCATGGTAACAGATAGGCAAGAGACTCTAGCTGACATCACCTTTTCATCTTCCGGGCAATTCCCATCAGTGCTCCTAGAGTGGAAGTTTCTTGACATCTCAGCACTGGCCGTCTTTGATCAACACGGGCCTACAGATAAATAGCTTACAGAAGGCCTAGTAGAAGGTGTTTCAAGCAGAACTAGAGATATCTGTAAGCAAACTGGCAGTGTTGGACTGGACATGTCTAGCCAATATAAATTAGTTCAGGCAATGGCTAAGAAATTGATTTCCAGAGGTTGTCATTGACAGTACATCCCTGAGTGGTCATCAGAGGCAATTAAACTTGAGCAGGAATTCAGATCTGCTGAACAAACAGGAGGCCATTAATAAGAGCAGAGAACTCATTCAACTGCTGGATCAAACCAGGTGCAATTGATGGAGAGAGACAGTCACAAAGATAGGCTCGGCTCATTCTAGCCAGAAAGCATCGCGGACCATCAAAAGACTTTCTGGAGATTCCAGCCTCAGCAAAAGGAAGTTTCCAGTCACCACAAATACTGTTGCATTCCCTCTAGTGATTAATGGACATATATAGAACTTGGATAAGTCTCTCATCCATGGAGACAAAAATGAGGTTACAAAGAGGTAGCAGATCCTTAGTGTGGATTCAAACTTTATGCTCTTTTTTCAGACAGAGATTTGGACCAATCCATAAAGCTTATGAAAAAAGGAAAAGCTCCAGGCCTAGATTATGTCCATAGGAATTTCTTACTTCATCTAGGCCCAAAAGCTGGCTTTTTTCAGTTCCTCAACTAATGTTTCCAGGGGCAGCTTCATCCCAAAAAACTAGCAGCGGGCAAAGATCATAGCCATTCCAAAACCAGAAAAAATACTTGAAGATCCCAAGAGCTCTCTCTTTTGCATAATGTATAATCTTATGGAAAGACTGATTCTGATGTACATCAACGAGGTTATTGAACTACAACTGCCCTTTGTTCAGCATGGCTTCAGACATTGACAGTGTGCCGAAGATCAAGTCATTTGCCTAACACAAGTCATTGAAGATGCCTTAGAAAAGGGCAAGAAAGTTGGTGCAATTCAGGTGGATCTGTCAGCTGCATATGACACTGTCTGCCAAGTTGTTTCAGACTATTCCCGGGAAACCCATCATGTGGTTCATCATGGAAGTGATAATGAATGGGAGCTTCATCTTGCAAGATGGAGACAAAGTCAGCAGTGTTAGGCATCTCTGTAACAGACTCCCTCAAGGATCTGTTCTAGCTCTTCTCCTTTTCAACATCTATACTAAAGATCTACAACAACCAAGACCAGTAAGTACATACATGCAGATGACATCTGTGTAACTGATGCTAGTAATGATCTACACAATAGTGACGGGTCACTTGGCTAGGACACGAAAGCTCTGGCCACTTACCTTTGTCAGTGGAGACTTGCATTACATGAGTTTAAGATGATGGCCACAACCTTCCATTTACATAACTGCCTGGCCAGTCTGTGTTGGGGAACATTCACTCCCTTTACAGTCATCATCATCATCACGTTCCCATTATGCCTCTGGTGTTCAGGGCAGCGACGAAGCTCCTCCATTCCTGTCTGTTTCTGGCAAGTCTTTCAATGGTTCCCCAGCTGTGCCCCAGGTTTTTCAGTTCAGCTTCCACAGCTCTTTGCCATGTTGTTTTCAGACAGCCTCATTTTCACTTGCCTTCATGTGTCCATCTTATTGCTATTCTGGTGATGGAATCAGTTTCCATCTGAAGCACGTGGCCAATCCATCTCCAATGCCTCCTGGCAATTATGGTGCTCATATCTTCTTGGTGCCCTCTGGTTTCCGTGCCTTGTCATGCTGGGACACCTTGCGGGCTCTAACGATCCCCAGAGTCTGTGTCGGCAGGGGCTTTTTGCTCCTGGCAGGTTCAATCATGATGGTTGGTCTGTGGGAGAGGGGCCAGACAAAACAGACACCCTGGTCCTCCAGGTTGGGGATTAGGCACAGGCCTAACAACCCTGTCCCATAAAAAACAAAATATGTTATGGAAACAGCGATGGAGAAATCGACCATTACTGTGTGTGATGGCCTTCAGGAGTCAATGACTCTTTACAATCAGTTGTTGCTTATTTAGGAGTCAAACTGGACTACAGTCTAACATATTGGTCCCATCTAGAACACTTAAAGAAAAAGACCACTTTTGATTCAGAAGCTATCAGGGTGCCTGGAACCTCCTGGGGAGCAGAGGCAAATGTTTTACAAACTTCAATTCTGACACTGGTATTCGTTCCAATGGAATTTTGTGCAGCAGTTTGGGGCAGAAGTCAGCATAAGCATCTCATTGATGCAGAGCTAAATACAGCCACCTGTATCTCTAGTGGTTGTCTTAGTCACACATTAACATTTAATTTATATGTGTTGGCTCATATAGCTTACCCAAAACTTAGCTGAGATGCCATCACCCTTAAAACTGCATGGGAGGCTATGACGAATGAAAACAGCCCACTGCACATACGGCTGACAATGGTTTCAAAAGGTGAAAATAAGCAACACACACTTCCTACAGGAAAATCTACCCCCTCCAGAAGAAAACACCTACAGCGGCAGTTCCTGCTGACTTGCCACAACTGGCTTTGCAACATTCTTGTGCAGTGGCCATTCATGCATTCATCTCAGTGCTGCCAGCCCAATGCCAATCTCAGATGAACAACAGCATATCAGGGCTGACAACTATGTCTCTACACAGTGGGAACTCTGGGATAGACAGACAGGCATGCTGCTGAACTTCAGGAGCCCTAACTAACTATTTGCCACCTGGGATGCAGATTCTGGACTAGGCTTAATAGGCTTCTGACTGGAACTGCCACAGTGGCTGCCACAATGCAGAAATTTGGCTTAGCCTAATTTTCACAGTATGACTGTGGGGCAGCGATGCAGATGGTCAGATATGTGGGGGAGGAGGGCACAGTTACCTTCAATGATGCAGCTCATGAATCACCACCAGTAAGTAATCAGACACAGCCTGTTGAACTTATCTACTGATGCTACAAGCATCAGAACAGAATCCAATTCCATTTCCCAGTGCTTTGTGGTCTTTGCAGTAGTAAAAGGAGTAAAAAGCAGTAGAAGCTTGTTTTTATCATGAAAGCAAGCAAATGTGATACATACAGAAGGTGTCAGAGTAACAGCCGTGTTAGTCTGTATTCGCAAAAAGAAAAGGAGTACTTGTGGTACCTTAGAGACTAACCAATTTATTTGAGCATGAGCTTTCGTGAGCTAAGTGAGCTGTAGCTCACGAAAGCTCATGCTCAAATAAATTGGTTAGTCTCTAAGGTGCCACAAGTACTCCTTTTCTTTATACAGAAGGTGAAATCCTGGTCCCACTAAAGTCAGTGGCAGTTTTGTCATTAATTTCATTCAGGCTCGGATTTGACGCAGAGTAGATCTGATCAGAATGAAGCTGTCAGCAACTTACATGCCTACAGTTAATCACCAGAATGAAAGTGTAGGCAACTTACATGCCTACAGTTAATCACCAAAAAAAGGATGATGAAATTCTGACTACTGATTATCTTGAATGGAAAAACACATTCTGATAGGACTTTTTTGCTACTGCAATTAATATAACTTATGACCCATCTTTTCCCTTTCTCTTCAGTGAAGATTTTGAGCCTCTAGAGAGGTAGGTGATTATATCTCAGCAATATTTTATGTCCTGCTTTAAGTTTGGAGTTATACTTCCTTGAAGATTTTTTTATAGAGAAGGAAACTCTGGTTTATATCTCATTACACAAGTTTAGAGCTATAGGCTACTGCATTATATTGAAAAAGCAGACAAGCAATGTTTGACCTTAGTTGTTTTTACATGCGCTTTGTTATCTGGCCCAACAGAGATCTACAGCGCAAATAAGTCCTTTTTGGCATGGTTCAGGTGTTCTCAACTTTTTTTGTTTCTGAGGCCACCCCAGCATGCCATAAAAATTCCATGGCCTTCCTGTGCCACAACAACTGTTTTTCTGCATATAAAAGCCAGGGCCGGTGTTAGAGAGTAGCAAGCAGGGCAGTTGCCTGGGGTACCATGCCACAGGGGCCCCCCACAAAGCTAAGTTGCTCAGGCTTCGGCTTCAGCCCTGAGTGGCAGGGCTCGGGGCCCCAGGCTTTAGCCCTGTATGGCGGGACTTCGGCTTTCTGCCCTGGGCCCCAGTGAGTCTAATGTCAGCCCTGCTTGGTGAATCCCCTGAAACCTGCTCATGGCCCCCCAGGGGACCCCAGACCTCTGATTGAGAAATGCTGCGCTAAGTGACAAACAAATTGGATAATAGGCATCTCAAAATCTCTGCAGCATGCAGTTAGATTTAACAACCTGATATGCCAACACCTCTTTCAGTTATGCTGGATTCTATTAAAATGTTTCATGTAACAGAAAATGACATTTTAACTCACGCACGTTCAGGTGAATAAATATGCTGAATTTTTTAAATGAGGGCAACAACATTTGATTTACACAGACCGTTGTTCAATTAAAGACATAAACTGAAGAACTTTCATAACAAATATATGTCCTCTCTAGAAAATAGGTAAAGTTAAGTCCACTATGTAGTTACCACAATATGATATGCTTTCTAAATGCAGAACAATACATTTTATTTGATGCCAAACATTTCAAATATAAAATGTATGCCAAAAATTAAGAGAACAGTTAAGCCTTATAAAGACATGACATTGTAGCTTTGAACTCAGCCACCCTGGAAAAAGTTTGTAAATTACTAAAGTAAATAAGACAAAATTCTAACTAGCTTTAATCACCTATTCGTTCATAAAAGCAAACATAGGTGGAATGAAATGGGAAAGAAGGGTTGGCAGGGACAAGTTTGGCTTAAGTACATGTTGATTAACTGGAGCATATAAAATGCCAACCCTTTTCTAACACTGCTGTTTCACAGCTATCCTGGCTTCCACAATTTAGGAAAGCATTTGATTGACTTCAGTGGACCTTAAGCCAGCACTTGCCATTCCTGAATAGCAATTAGTTCTGTTTAGTTCCAATTTATAGCATATTTTGTTATTGTATATTGCAAATCATTTAAAAATTATTGCATAATACAATTAGCTCTTTTTAAAATGTTTTAATATTGATTTCAGTTACCTTAGTGCTTTTATTTAACTTGATTAGAAACACTGGCCTTCATGTAATAGAATTCAGGCAGTACATTACAGATGAATTTGGCATGAGTGAGAACTCCAAGAAGTTGTATCCATATAAAAAGAGACATTAGCACAGCATGAAAAGTTAAGCGGATAAATTCCTTACTGGACAGAGTGTGCTGTGATTTTGTAATGAAAGTTAGCAATACATTGGAATGAATTCTACAGTGTTTCTACATGACATACTTTTCCTTTGCTATGATGCATTGATTGTGTTCATTATATATTCTCATTACTTGTTTTATCATGCTGTGTATAAATCTGTTCTTAGGAGAGCTAAAGATGAATTGATTCAAGAGTTATATGAATCTAGTAAATTTCACATCACAAATAAACTCTTATGAAATCATTGAAGGTTATGTTGGCAAAACGAATGAAATCCTGATCCTAGTGAAGTCAGTGGCAACATTCCCTTTGTGCCAGAATTTCACTCCCTTGTGTTTCAAAGCCAGTAGATTGAAATTCTGCTAAAGTGTGAAGGAACTTTATGGATTTTGGTGGAATTATATTGTCGTTAATCAGAGGAGAATTTGGCCCAACATCTTCATGCTTTGCCCCAAACCGAAGAAAAGGGTGAATTTGCCTTTTTAATATTTTCTTTGTGGGGATGGCAATGTATCACAAAGATGAGCTGGAAATCTCTCTTAGTGTTCTGAAGCCCAAGAAAACTGGTGTGCATTGTAAAATGGTTAACATTTGCTTAGGACATGAAAATTAGGACATGAAAACATCAAGTTGAAGAAGGCAAACACTTGAAATGAAGAAAATGTCTCTGTAATTCTCTTTGTAGCAGTACTTTATAGGTGCTCTAGTTCCACATCAGGATGCAGAATGGATTCTCATTTATTGCATGAGATATCGGGGAGTATATTGCAAAAAATAAGGTAATTGTTATAATCCCCGATTGTGCAAAAAGCAGCAGCTATCAACACAAAGGGCAGATGCTATAATAACCGCAACAACTTCTATAGCAGAGGTGTTCCATCAACACCTCCTGCCCCCACTAAGTGCCACTTGCATCATTCCTGGGTCAGGGAGGGAGCAGAGTATTAGTCCACTTGCCTCAGCCTTGTCATTTTCTTCTACTACTTTTCAGCATATGAATGTTCATTCCAAGAGGCTTCTGAAGCGCCTGCTTCAGATGAAAGAAAAGGAGGACTTGTGGAACCTTAGAGACTAGCATTAGTAGCTTCTGTTCATTCCAGGAGATGATTCAATCTATACCTTCTAGCTTTTATGGGTAGTCTCTGCCTCTGCACTGACTTAGCGCTAGTATTAGCAGACACAGTGTGAAGGACTGAGTAGCTGCGGGCACACAAGACTAGCCAAACTATGGAACAGCCAAAGAGGAAGTGGAGAAAGGAATTAGATGGTGGCAATGACCCTCTGATGGCTTCGTGAGCTGATTCAGGAATTCCTTGTCACCCAGAATTGTCACCAATGCGTGCACTGCCCATTACAGCTACATTTTTGTGTAGATTGTGTTGCTTCTCCTTTAAACCAATTCATGTTGTGTTTGTAATAATTAAAATGGGAAACACCGCAACATGTATTTTACTGTACTATACATTCAGTTCTAAGGAATAATGCTTTTTCCATGGAACAGGAACCATTAGTTTTATTCTTTATATTGTAGTGGTGCCCCAAATTTGCTAGGTGCTGTATCGGTGAGTAAGACAGAGGGTGTAATCTAAAAAGGTACTAAGGTGGATAAATCCCATTTTTAGGCATAACTGTGATCCACAAAACTCCTGCTCAGCTGCCATGTAAACTCATTTGGAGCCTAAGTTTTTTCCTTTCAGCATGTGCATTGCAGCTGTAACCCACACACCTCCTGGGTGTGGTGCTCTGTCCCATCTAGTGGCAGGGAGACCACTTAGAGAGAGACTAATGAGTCTGCTTTACAGCCTTAGCTAAGAACAAGATGGCTTTTAGTTTATGCAGTAGAAGCTCATGATCTAAGCTTCAGAGGTCCCAGGTTCGATCCCGATGACCGGGCTCTGTCAGTGTTACAAGTGGGGGCTCGTCCGGGATTTCAACTGGGAAGTCTCAGAAGCTCAGGGCATACTTCCTCAGGTAGGGGAAGTATGTAGCCCACATACCTCCTGGGTGTGGTGCTCTGTCCCATCTAGTGGCACTGAGACCACTTAGAGAGTACTCGCAAAAAGAAAAGGAGTACTTGTGGCACCTTAGAGACTAACCAACTTATTTGAGCATAAGCTTTCGTGAGCTACAGCTCACTTCATCGGATGCATAATGTGGAAAGTGTGAGCTGTAGCTCATGAAAGCTTATGCTCAAATAAATTGGTTAGTCTCTAAGGTGCCATAAGTCCTCCTTTTCTTTTTGCGAATACAGACTAACACGGCTGTTACTCTGAAACCTGTCATTAGAGAGTACTGAGTCTGCTCTACAGCCTTAGCTAAGGGCTATATGGCTTGAGGCTCATGCACTAAGCTTCAGAGGTCCCAGGTTCAATGCCGACAACCAAGGGTCTGGCAGTGTTATACAGCCTCACTCTAGGCATCCATCTCCTGCCCAAGCATGTGTCTTGATGTTTCCTAAGAAGCATCCAGATGCCTATCCCCTGCTTTAGCCCCAGAGTGATTAACAAACCAGACAAGATATGCAGCTGAATTTTTGTCACACGCAGGGGCTCAATCTGTTAGGCAGCCTCTGAGGACTTTATAATCTTTAGCTTACTGGCTATGATTCTCATTCAGGATGTGGGAGACCCCCAGTCCAAGTCCCCTCTCCTCTTAAGTGGGAGAAAGAATCTGAACAGGGATTAGCTACCTCTCAGGTGAATGCCCTAACTACTCAACTATGGAATATTCTGATGTAGGTCTCCTTCAGTGTCTGCTGTTGAAATTGTTCCACTTTCATTAAACTATGAAATACTAACATGTTATTTGGGCCAGTAAAAGTTAGAATGATGGTTTGAGCACTCCCCTGAGCAGTGGCTGATTCCTGTTCAAGTCCCTTTGTCCCCCTCAGAAGGAGCAGGGACTTGAGCTGGGGGTCTCCCACATTCTGGGTTAATACCCTACACACCAGGCTAAAGGTTATAATGGAGCTCCTCCCCCAACTGTTTTGTTTCAGGGGCCCCTCCTGAAACTAAGCAGTCAAGTACCTATCTTCTCCCAGTTTATGGATTAGCAGCAGTCCAGACTTAGGTGCCTATTTCTGTGAGAGGGACGATGCTTAGCACACACCACTCTGATCAGCATCTCCCATTGGCTAGCTTAGGTAGCTCGCTACCTCGTGCTGGCTTTGTGAGTAGCAGTCTAAGGCACGTACTTCTCTCCATTCATTGTATGGGGAGCCTAGCCACCTACCTCAGGCTTTGTGGATCTCATTGTTAATCCAGAGATTTTCCAGGTACCTAAAAGTAAGGCACCGTGACTTTCAGCAGTGCAACTTGTAAATCCCTTCATGGATCCCAGCCCAAGGGAGCTTGCAATCTATATAGATAAAGCAAAGGTTGGAGGAAAGGGATACTGCATACAGGCAGAGTAGCGATGGTGACAATGAACAGGTGTCTTGTTTGTTCTGTGATTTGGAGTTTTCTTGTGGGCTCCGTGTTTTTAAAATGGCTAGAATTGATTGGCATTATACTAGTCATCACAGAAATTCTACATTAGATACATACAGTGCTGGACATCAGCCTGAAAAGAAGGGTGACCAATTTTAATAAATTGCTGATTTGTTTTGATCTTGTTACACACTAGATTATTTCCATTACATAGTTCTGAAGTATTGCCAATGAAGGGGGAGGGGTTGTGGTGTTGTGTTTGTTTTTAAATAGTACACTTGAAAGGAAAATAATTCTGAAATGAGAGCTAAAGTTCTGAGAGCTTTTTTCAGTTAAATTATGTCTGTCTGGAAAATTTTCTAATATATTTTCCCAACATCTCAAGAGTCAAGTCATTTCTTAGCATGGTTGAGTTATTTGAAAGAGCAGCTAGCAAGGACTCAGAGAGACTTTCTTCAGGAAATTTATACACTAGAGATTGATATCCTCACCCAACTACTCCCTATGGGATTTGTATATACAAACAGTTATTAACTGCGTGGCTGTTGCAGAAGGAAAATTTGGAGCTGGAAAAACAGTAGGGGGCAGTGCTAACTAACTATTAAAACTTTATAGTGACATGGAACTTCAGTAACTATAGAAGTCTAAAGTATATTTTATTTGTAAGCTTGCTGTGCGTTTTTGGTAGAAAAATTGAGTGTGAATTACTAGAATGAGTACTAGTGAACTTTCCTACAAATGTATTTAGGCATAAGATTTAATATTGAATACAATGGGCTGCTGGTTCATGACTAGGGCTTCTAGCACTAGAGTTACACAAATAAATAACAATAATAGAAAGATTTATATAGAGGCATAGCATAGAGTATTTTCTGTAACATAGATTTCTATTGCTTTTATCACATAATGAATGGTTTGTCACATGGAAATAACATCTAGTGTAACATAAAGTGACAGATTTATTTTTAATCTCTCATAACAAAACCTAATATAAAAAGAATGAATGGAAAACATGAACTCAAGAGAAACAAAAATGAAAATGAATATTTGAGATAAGTAGAAGTAGACCATGCTACTGATACCTGTTTACATATGCATATTCCAGACCAGATTGTTTCAAGGACTGTTGAAGGTCTGCTGATTGGGAGGGAAGACCTGCGCAAAGGTCAGAGGTCTGTTCCCCCTACAGCTCAGCAGAGTGCAAGACAGCTAAATTGGTGGGAACAATGGACCTGTCCCCTCTGCACTAGTCCATTGAGCTAGCTACATATGCATGGAGGAAAAGACTGCATCTTCCCAAGGGACAGTTCAGTCTGTGCTTTCCCATTGCATGCCAGACAGATCCAGCATTTATCATGCAACCTACGACACACCTCTCCCAGAACTCACAAAGGGGCATTGCTGCACCTCAACACAAAAGTATCTCAGGTTTCAGAGTAGCAGCCATGTTAGTCTGTATTCGCAAAAAGAAAAGGAGTACTTGTGGCACCTTAGAGACTAACCAATTTATTTGAGCGTAAGTTTTTGTGAGCTACAGCTCACTTCATCGGATGCATCCAATGAAGTGAGCTGTAGCTCACGAAAGCTTATGCTCAAATAAATTGGTTAGTCTCTAAGGTGCCACTAGTACTCCTTTTCTTTTTACATAAGTATCTGACTCTCAAGGCCAGCATTTTTGAGCAGTCACAGAGGATAGTTTTTTTGCCTCCTCACCACCACCACCCAAATATCACAGCAATATACACAGGGCCAGCTTAAGGATTTTGAGGTCCAAAGGTTCTTTGGAATCTAACCTAAAAATATTTTTTTGATGTTACCACTGCGCTGTTACAGTTCTTCTTGACTACCACAGAGGATTTACCATCCATGTAAAGGAGCAATAACATAGACCTTGTTATGTTATTTTTTCTTATGTGTATGTGGATGCTCATCCACATAAAGGACTGAGTAATATAGAAAACATAGATATATCAAAATATATACTTTTACTGTTATCAGCACACTCCCAAATATTAGCTGTATGCCCTGAATATTAATTTAAGTTGTCTCTTTTTTATAAGGTGTTCATCTATCACTAATAGGCTTTGGATACCTAAGTACCACATAGGTTGAAGCAGTGTTAGACAACATCCTGCTGGCTGTTGTTGAGTCATCATTAAATACTGTATGCTAGCTGGAAAATGAATCATTATAGCAGCAGGTATTTAGCATCAGCCTGTGTTTGTGAAGTCCCCTTAATTTTTATAACATAAATCATAAGTCAGAGGAGCAGTTTTAGACCATTATCTCCCACTAATTTGAACCGTGAGCTTTCCACCAACAAAACACAGAAGAAATTAGTCTTCCCATTGATTTTTTTTTTTTTTGTATATACCACAGGAGGATGACCTAGCAGTCAGGTCATGTTCTTACAGTTTCTGCCAGCCTAGTCATCACAGAGGTGGTCCCAGATGCAGTCTCAATCACTCCTGCATTCTCCAATTGTCCCTCAGAGGTTCTGTCACTGCAGATGAGCAGGCAAGGATGGCAATCTCGGGGGACCCAAGCCCACACATTCCACTCGGTCCCAACCAGGAGCCCTAGGGGTTTATCAAAGCATCCAGCCCAGTTATTCAGCAACTCCAAATTATATTTTTCCAGTGGGTCACTTCCTACCAGTCTGGAGCTCCTCAGTTTGGGGGCATGGTCATTAGCTTAGAATACTCTCCTCAGTCTCTTTGTGTCAGGTTCAAGGAATCTCTTTTAGGGCTTTCAGAGGGGGAGGGGAATCCAAGTCTCTGCTGCTAGAGCAGCCTTCACAAAGCTGTAGCTACTCCTGACACAGCTCTCAGCCTTGCACCCCAGTGCATCATACAGGTCCTTCCACCCTTTGCTGGGCTACCAATGTCCCTTTTAACTGATCCTCCGCTGGGAACATGCTCTGCACCTGTTGTTGGGCAGGGCCTCCCTAGCCTAGTATTGCTCTACTCCCAGCCCTGGCTCAGTATGGCCCCTGTAGACCCCAGAACAATACCCAAACTTGAAGTGTGGTGTGGAAGAAGCAGACGAGTTATGGGACACAAGTTTCTAACAAATACCCTTAAAGGAGGCAGGATTCCATCAGTGCAGAAAGAGAAGTAGCAAAAACTGGAGGGCTTCCTACACATTGATAGTGCTATAAAAGAAAAGCAGCACTTTTTGCTGTAATTTATTTAGTTTACAGTAGCTTGGTTACAACATCTGGTTCTCTACTTTCCAATTTTACAACTTGATAGATTAAGACGCACAAAGAAATCAAGTCACCTAGCTGAAATCATAAAAACTGAGTGGAAAATCAGGCCCTTAGCCTCTAAATAGCATCTGGGAAGTTGCTCGTATGTCATGACTCAGTAGAAATTATGGTTTCCTGTCAGAATCAGCAGTGAAAATCTGAAGCTACAGATATTCGCAGCAATACAGGTGAATCTCAGATGGAATAGCACATTTTTCTGTTAAAGCCTGAATCTCTCTCACACACAAACCCAGCTAAATTTATTCAGATGGGATTTTGGTTTTAGAAATATATCAAATTCACCTGGGCTTGTAATTGAATCTCTGACAGACCCATAACTATTGGAGTATGGCTAGATATAGCTATGATCTATAAATCAGATGTTCACTCAAAGGGGAAAAAATGATGTCCTAATCACATCAAACATATTTATTGCACTTTTTCGTTTGTTCTAAAACTTGCCCTATAAGGTTAAAGACCTAAGTCCATAATTCTTTCCCTTTATAGAACTATTGATGATCAGGTGTCCATTGTAATTGGAGTAAGATATATTTTTAATCAACATTTTTTACAATCACAGAGCTTTTTACCACAGCTGTATTAGCAGCTCACACGAGTATGTGCGATAAGCAGACGACATTGCTGAGAAGCCTGCAGGAATGTTTGAAACTCTTTATACTAATTCGCAACCAAAATAAATCATCATTTACTCATTTGGCACATGTGCAGATATAACTGATTATGAAATAAGGCAATTTGTGGGGAAAAAAAAACTAAAATAATCCACTCTTCCCCACAGGGGTTGTTCAAAGCTCACGAACAGAACATCTCTGAAGAGTCTGTATCAAACTCAAATTTTTATAGCCTAATTTTTGAACCCTGCAGCATCTTTCAATTTTAGCTAGGTGGGACCTGCTTTTCAGAAAGCTCTTACTATACTCTCCGAGCCATTATCTTCCATTATGTACAGAGGTAGGCCTGAGCCTTGCTAAGCTATAACTAATGATGTCTCTGTTTTCTTACTCTTTAACAAGCCAGAAAAGCTTTTCTTACTCTTTAACAAGCCAGCATGGTAGCAGCTTGATCACTCAAGGATTAAAGTAAAAAATACCATTTTAGGAAAGTATTCCGGTGTACTTCAGCCTAGACAGATGTTCAGAGGCACCTGAATGAAAATGGAGGATTAAAAATATAGGTATGTGGCTCTGGTTGTATTCTCCTCCCTTCCCTTTTCTAATAGTCTCCCTCACTCCATGTGTTTTATTAAGAGGACAGTTCTTGCCCAGCTATGGAGGGATCACTGAGAAATTTTGAATAGATACAGATATCTATCAGTCTTAGATACGTATACAGTCTCTATTACCATAGTACCCTATGAGCCTAACAGCTCATGAAGCACCAATTCCCACATTTTACAGATATGGAACAGAGAGACTAAGTGACTTGCACAAAGTCACACAGGAAGTCAGTGGTGGAACAGCCAATGGAACCTGGATCCCCCAAGTCCCAGGTCAATGTCCTAGCTATTGGAATGTCCTTACTCTCTGGATGTCATACTTCCAAACTCTTATATCATGTCTTTATAACCTCCAACAACTGTCAATAGGTTACATTACGTTAAAAGAAATTTTAAAAGATTGATAATCAAGGAATTAAAAGTTTATGCATGAACTAAAGACCATATCATCCGTGGGTCTCCCCAAATGCATCTGCAAAATTTGCCAGTGCATCATTCATTGGCATGCTCAGAAATCTGGCCCATTCATATGTGCATGCAAATTGTGTAATTGTCCACTGATTTGCCTAATTTGAGCCCAGAAATACAAGATTATTCACACGTAGGCAGATGAGTCTGCCTACATTTGGGGAATTTGAATGAACAGTTGGATCCACAATCTTAAGTGATAAACATACAAAACCTATGTTTTGTTTTTTATAAATATCATAATTAAGTAGCATTAGTAGAATTATTCATTGAGTATAAATTATATAGGGAATATAAAATGACTGACAAATTGCTAGTTAAGTGTGGACAGATTTAACAATGTGGCTGTGTTTGCGTTTTTTTGAACTACCGAGACACAGGTGAACAGGCAACTCAGGGTAGTTTGCTGGTAGCAGCTGCCTTTCAGAAAAATCATAACAACCTACATTCTTTTAAAAAGTTGTATAACCCAAAGACAAATATATTCCCAAAGCTATATTTTTCTCAGGCTTATGCTGCATTTCCCACTGTGTTATTAGATCAGTCACTTCTCATACAGACTATCCCTTCAGACAGATGACACACAGATAACGTATAAAAATAACATCTTTTTCTCCTCCAGAGAGTTCCTAAGTTTCAAAATTTTATCACTGCTTTCTGTGAGCATGTAAGGAAGAGTAAAAACCTCAACTCATTAAAACAGGTATTGCCATTTGATAGTGTTTTCACTACCTCAGGAAATGGCTACCTGCAAAAGTCTTTAACACTGACCTGTGCCTGGGAGGGTGCCTAGAAAACCCAGAAAGGGAAAATGAAATCACTCCGAGTTTTAAGAATGTTTGGCCTTATACATGTAACCGCCGTTGGAGTCTGCAAGCTCCTGGAACACGGAGCTGAACCTCTAAGGGTCTAGGGGAGCCTCTGAACTACAGCAACAATGACTCCAAGAACCCTCTGACACCATTTCCTGCCTGTTCAGGGTCCTGGACAAGGACAGAATAGACTGGAAACTCGTCCAATGGGGATATTTGAATGGAGTGATTTACATAGACGCAGTCTGCTGGGCAACGAGAAGCCAGCACTGATCAATTCTCTCGGGAGCCTGGGATAAGCTTTCTCAGAGACCAAAGGGTTAATTTTGATTTGAAATTGGATTGTTTGAGTTTGGAGCTAGAAGAGGAGGTGAAGACTGTGGGGAGTTTCTAATCAACTCCCAGTTCCCACACAAAGCGGGATTTTGAATTATTGTGAAGTTTATGGGAGTGCCAGCCCTGCAGAGACCAGAGATCAGGGATGCAGAGAACCAAAGCAGTACTAGCTATCTACAGCCAGCCGAGACTGCCACTGGAATCCAACCCCAGGAGCAAGGAGAGGACCCAAACCCCTTTCTTTTTGTTTAATATGACCAATGTTCACAGTGCTGCAGCACAGTGGTGCAGGACTTATCCTCAAGTCCCATCTGCC
Organism: Lepidochelys olivacea; assembly: GCF_965140295.1. Lineage (NCBI taxonomy): Eukaryota > Metazoa > Chordata > Testudines > Cheloniidae > Lepidochelys > Lepidochelys olivacea. The sequence goes on along the minus strand of NC_140412.1, from coordinate 103,471,570 downwards.
TGGATCAGTACTAAGGAGGCAGCTAGGGGGTTGCGTACAGTCAGTGATGAATGCAAGGAGGTTGGGAATTTGTTATATTGTTGATGTTTTAGTGTTTCGGTGAATTTTAATCCTTTCCTTCCCTAGAGCCTTTAGGTTCTGTCCCCAGCAAAGTTCCCTGTGTTATATTGTCCTTTTTGACGGTGGTATTTCATTTGTTTGGGTTTCTGTTATTGTACTGTGTTGCATTTTGTATTTTTATATATATATATATATATATATATATATTCATTCATTCACTGGGTTATATTCCTTGTGAATAAAGGAGTAGGAGAAGTTATTTTCTCAAGGGATAGCTTCCTTGTGTCCCAGGCACAGAGATGTGGAGGCACTGAAATAAAGAAACCAGGACCCAACCCATGCAAGAAGAAGGGGTGGGGGAAAGAAGCCACTCCAACTACAAAGCACTAGGGAGCAGGCTTGAGGCACTCCTCAAGGGAGGGGCTACACACGGAGAGATACAGTATTAGTTGGACTCTCTTCTGAATTCCTCTTGGCCAGGTTCAGGAAATGAACCATGTAACACTGGAAGATATGCTCGAAGAGATGACACAGACTGTTGATATTGTGCAGTATCTGAGTTTGCAAGCTCATCGTTCATCCCTCACTGGAGGCTCCACAGATAACTTCTGGCAGCAGCTTAGTGTCATGCTAAGTATTTATGTCTCCATGTCATGTTCTACAGCCTGCTTTTTCTTAATCAGCTGAAGCAACAAATACAACACAGCATTTTAGAATATGCTTATCTTCTGTAATGAAGGCAACTAAGATATATCTAAATTACCCTGAGCTACCAGTAGCTGGTTAATTGCTTTCGCCAAGCAGTGGAAATGTCTGTAAGTACATATGACAATCCTAATCCGCTTCTCACTTACATTATTTATGAGTGACAAAGAAACTGATCTTAAATTGCCCATCTTCTAGCCATGTAATCCTGATTTCAGGCAAATTTCATGTTGATGGATGTATGGACTATGTTAAGAAGGCCCATGCTAAATTAGGGCTGTTGCATAGATTCTGGTGGTGGAAGGACCCAGAGGAGGAAGAGGTGACAGAAGTAACTGGTAGCTCCTGTGAGCTGCCACAACAGACAGGCATGTATGGAACTCATGCTGAAGACAGCCTGAATGGACAGAGAGTATGTCTACACTTGGAGTTAAGGTGGTAATTGCCATCTTGAGGAAACATACTCGCACTAGCTGTCTTTGAGCTAGCCTATGAAAAATAGAATAGCCACTATAGCACCAGCGGTGGAGTGTGACGGGGGGGCTAGCCATCCTGAGTACAAACCCAACTGGACCACATGGTACATACTCAGGTGGCTAGCCCAAGTTGCTGCCCATGCTATTGTGGCTACACTACTCTTTTTACACACTAGCTCAATAAGAGGTAGCATGAGTATGTCTTCTCAAGCTGGGTATCACACACCCAGCTCCAAGTGTAGAGATACCCATAGAGAGGTTTAGACGCTCCCATTTGGGTGCTCTCATGAATATCAGTCGCCAGCGATCAGGAAAAAGTAATCTCATTCTCGGTTTGGAACTCCTCATAGTCCATCAGCAGCCCAAAACCAGTGTCCTCCATTGATGAAAAGGGCTCTTGGGACTTCATCTTACCCATCAGCTTTGTGGTCTGCTGCGCAGTTCCTTGAGAGTGCCTATACTTAGTCCCATTATGACATCCTTTCATGCAAAGATTAACAGGGAGGAGCAATGCTGCTGTTGTTACTATCACAATTATAGCCTTATATTGGCAGCTGCCATAGCAGGTAGGGTACCACTCACAGTTGACCAAGCTGTTTTTTGCTGGGTGCCACAAGTTTAAGCCTGATGTGTGTGGCAAGTTTACACGTTTTTCTTGCATCTATGATTGCACATTGAACCGGTTATCAAGTGCTGCATAATTACTAACTCACCTAAAAGCCTTTCTGGAACTTGCACACAGCTATTATAATGACGGTGATGACGATGGTGAATTCAAAGAACACATCTCAAAATGCCTGCATAGTTCCTTGTTCTTTTCAGCCCACAGCACACTGTGCTAATCCAATGAGACTTGGACTAGGTCTTGTGCCAGCTGCTACATCTTTGTGCTTCTGCCTGGTTGCCCTGCAGCAGTGCTAGTTGCAGCTTTTACATCTGGTATTTGTCTTTCCTGGCCCACTTCTTGTCAAGGATGGCAGCAGAGGTAGCGAACAGCTAGTTTTTGTGTTCCATAAAAAGCAAACACAAAAATTATCTCTGAACTGATTACAGTTACAAAAAGAAATGGGGATGAGCTAAGAGCCCTGTTTCCCCCTCTTTATTGATCATTTGAAGCCTTTGAGTCACACAGCAGAAACAAACTCATAGTGACTTTTTACAGTGAGGAGCCAGGCTCTCTTCACAGCTTGCTGAGTGACAGCAATGCTAATACAGCCGCTACTGGGCTAGAATTTCAGTATTCTCATAGTACACTGTGAACTCCAGGCCCTTGTAGGTTTTATTTTACCTCATGTTCTGAAATATTTCCAAAAATGGCTTATAACATTGTGGGGAGGATCTACTTTCAGACACCTGACGTCCACTTTTTCAGAAGTTGTGAACATTCACTTTGCTCATTAAAATCAGTGGCCAGTGTGGGGGACGTTTCTTCTGGGAATCAGGCTACTAGCTCGGGTGCCTTAGTTTGGATATAGGTGCCTAACATTGGGCAATCACATTTGAAAATTTTGGGTTAGATATCTAAAGTCCATTTCCAAAAAAAATGGAGGCAGCCCAAATTTAAAGGCCACTTTTGAAAATATGAATCGATGTCAGATATCCAGAGTCAAATGCTCCCAAACTGCAAGGAAATTTTGATCTCTATCTTGTTTTAAATTTTGTAGCTAGACCTTAGTCCAATATTGGACAAATCAAAACCCAGGATCCCTCAGTGCAGGTTTTTTGTTGTTCATCCTATTGACTGGAATGCTTGTGGAACTTCATAATCTTCATCTAACCCCAAACTCCAGGACTGTGTGCACTGATGTGCTTCAGGTTTTCTTTACGAATTTAGTCTGTCTGGTTCTCTTGCACCTGTTTATAACATTCATTATTGAAAGCAACTTGACATACTTTCCATCAACATTTGTTATACATCACATGAAAGTTATCAAATAACTTTCATATGCTTTTTTATCATTGAGCTCACAATTAGAGTAAAATATGTTGGCCCAATTTTCACAACATGATATATGTGAAGCCACTTTACCACAGGACTCAAGAGTAGGGTTGGGGTTTTTTTTGTGTGTGTGTTCTGTCTTGACAGGACTGATGTCTTTATTACATTCATGTCATTTGTAGAATCCAGAAATATTCTAAGTCAGTCCTGAGTGCTGTAGCAACCCCCAATTTTTCAGAACTGCCTGAGAACCAAATAGTCAGTTCTAATTATGATGTTGTATAAATTAGAAGCTGGAATGAAAAGAGGAGACTCTGAACATGCTATCTGTGTGTAAAGGGGGAGAAATGATGTAATTCCTTTTAAAAATAAAAATCCTGGATTTCCTACTCCCCATATTTTTGAGATTTATGAAATATTGATAGCTGCAACCCTCCATCCTTCAGCTCTTCTCTCCTTGTCATTGCAAACATATACATGCACATACGCCCTGGACGTCAGCAGTTTAATTACCAATGATGACGCAAAATATTTAAGGAATGTTTGACACAACAAGGATGCAAGATTTCAGCTCTCAAATGCTTCTGGTTTCTGGCAAAAGGAAAGAAACGGACAGGGGGGATTAAAAGAACACAACTAGATAGACTGATGGAAAGCAAACACATTACTGCTGTTTGAATGAGTGGATTCCCCTCCCAGAACGTTCATGACAGGTACATCACTTATTCTCACAGGCTCTGGCAAGCTGAGAAGGAGACACTCTTCTGAAAAGGAGTTACAGTGTGTTCTCGGTGAATGAGAAGATGAACTACTAGAGGCTTTTTGTATATATCTTTACTCCTACCCCTTCAGCTCCTCTTGTCTCGTTCTCTGGCGGTATTGACTTACATGACATTAAGAAAGAAAGCAGAGAAAAGACAACTTTCTTTTAAAGTGTCAAGCTTAGAAAGGATATGCAGCAGCTTGCTGAATACATCTGTTTTGCAATATGTGTACAATGTTAAAGATGCAAGCATTAAAGGAGAGTCAGAGGTTTGGGGTCCTTTAAACACAGATTCTTTTTTCCAGGTCATGTTGTGGGAAAATGAGGAGATGTGGCATTCTAGCAGGAATCCCAACCCAGAGGAATTTTAGCTGACTCAACAGACATTCCACAAAGGTGTGAGAAAGCATACACTACAGGTAGAGCTCCAGTACTCTTTGAAAGGGTATATAGTATGCAGTGAATTCATGCCAGTTCACCTCTACTGCTCGGGTGAAGAAAGGTAAGGCCAAGATGCATCTCTTATACTGTACCCATGTTTGGGGTTAATACCACCACCTGTGCTATCAAGAGAGGAGCTTTCATTTCTCTTTCCAGCTACTATTATGGCTGGTCCCTGGCCATGGGCATGAGAGAAAGGTTCCTTGTCCCCCCCTCTCCTTTCCCTTGGCCACTCTCTCAAGGCTAACTGCAATCTTGATTTAAGATGGTTAGAGGTCATGGGCATTTCACTGCCTTGACCTACATTTTGCCTTTGTTTAACTGCTGCCATGTGTTTGGCTTTTTGAATGCATAATTTGCAGAAGCACAACACCTAAAAGTGTATTTCTGACAATGATGTGAAAGCACTGGGGGAAATGATTAGCTCCTGGCAACAGAGGAGCTGTTTTATTGCTACGGGTAATCTGAGAAGAGTTGTTAGCACAAAGGGGGCCAGAGGTGCTGTTTCAGGTTTGTTCTATTCCTTCTGTGGGGCAATTATGTGTTTTGCTTTTGAATAAAGCTGTAATGATTGCTGAGCACTGAATGATCACACAAGTGCTAATGCGGCAAAGTGTCCTGTGGAACCTTACAGACTAACAGACGTATTTGCCGCTTTTGCAGATCCAGACTAACACGGCTACCACTCTGATACTTGACAAGTGCTAATATTATTTCCAGAAATGCCAATTTGCAGGGAAAATGCCACAGTACAACATATACAGTAAGTAAGTGGGTGTTTGGGGCTGGGGGAAAGGGGAAGCGCAATATGTATGTTTTACTCCATCACCGGCTAATACCTCTCGACTGATGCTATCTCTTTATGAAATTCTGAATCCTCAGAAAGTGTGCTAAAAAAACATACAATCTATTGAGAAATATAGCTGGCAATATCCACAAACACTGAAGCAAAATATAGCTGGCTCAAAGGCAGCGTGGATATTTATACATCTACCTGAAGGGCGATGCTATATCACTAAACCCAGTTGATTATTATTTCTGGAAGCAAAGTATTTAGGAGGCTGCTCTTCTGGAGGTGGTTAAAGTTCCAGAAACAGAGGGTGAAACCTGGCCCCATGGAAGATAATGGCAAAACTCACATTCACTTCAGTGGAGCCAGGATTTCACCCAGAAAAGGTAATTACTTGAGTGATAGTTGTCCAAGGCCTGAGTCACCATTGCTGTCCCCTCTGTGTAGCCGTTTATACCAGTCCAAAGTGAATGCAAAGTGTGTTAGTTTCTCCCATACTGATCTGATAGCATTTTACATCTAATTTGCTCTGGGGTAAATAACTACAAAAGGGGCAAAGTGATGGTGAATCAGGCCTGTTATTTTAAAAATCAGTGTTACTGATTGGCATGTTCTTGAATTAAAATAGTTATCTAGTTCTTTATTTAAGTGTAGTAGAGAGGGCAAATTCATTGTAGTAACACTGCACTGGAGTAATATTGTTAACCTAGTAATCAATTTAGTATGGGATAGACAAATATCACAGCTATTAGAATCTGATGAATGACAACAGCACTTATTAAATGCTTATGTGGCATTGTTGGATCATATTAAAGAAGTTCTGTATTAAAATCACAAATGAGTTTGATTCCCCATAGTTTAAATTCCAGGGTATTACTAATTACTAATCTCTTGGTTTTTGGTACTGTTTCTCTCCCTCTATGTGTGAAACTTGCAAGCTGCTAATTGCGTTAGTACATTCTAAGACAGAGTCTGTTCTCAAAGCAATTCTTTGTAACAACAACTATTCACACAGAGAGAGACTCAAAGCAATACTCTGTAACAAAAGAAACAGCACCCAGAGACTCCCCGCCCTTTTGTTGTATTCCTCTTGCTTTGTTAACAATTGTGATTAAAATAGAGATAGAGGATGGATGTGGATGGATGCTTGGTGTGGATAATAACTGAATGATCAGGGAGGTGCCAGCCTAAGAATCCAGTGTCCATCGTCTGAAGAAGGCGTCAAGTGGAAATAACCAGAGGATCCCTGGAGGGCAGACTGGAATCCACCCAACAGCCTCAAGAATGGGAGAACCAAATAACAAGATAACATCTGGCAGCACGGAGCCGTCAGGAATGTGCCATCTGCTGATTGATTCCGCAACAGCATGATGAAGCAATTCTCATAGACTGGCATAGGAAGAAATTCCTATAAAAATGGACTCTAGAAAGTGAGAACTTTGGGGTCTGATTCTGCAAAACAACTTCCAGGAGCATCAGATGTGCATCAGACAAGGCCCTGATCCCTCCTTATATCCAGGCCACCTGGCCAGTGGCTTGGCATGAGCAACTCTAAGGCTGGTAACTATGATGACAACCTTGTAGAACCTCTCTGTGTGTGTGTGTGTGTGTGTGTGTGTGTGTGAAAATAAATAAGAAATTGAATGGAATGTTATAGCTATAACTAACTGCTTACTATGATTCTTTCTGTATTCACAATAAATGTGGCATTTTGCCTTTTCCCCTTTAATAAGATCCAGCTGGTTTTTATTTTATTGGTATAACAGTATAGATTGGGAGGCCTTGCTATAATCATGATTAAAGAGACTTCACAGTGAATTGTTTTACTCTAATGAGGAAGCAGATTATACAGGCTTTGGTATCAAAATACTATTTGATTACTTCTATTGCAATGACAAAATTACTCACATTTACAAAGTCCTATTATTTTGATGAAGTTTATTAAGCTTTCTTTTGTTCTTTTTAACTGTTAAAAAACACCGTGACTGAACTAGTCAAAACCATTGGCCTAGTAGCAAATCTAATTGGATAAATTCATGGTTTACTAATTGCATATTTACTCTACCATGTTCTCGCATATTAGATGAGCTGTAAATTCTTGATTTGCATTCTTCACATCAGACATTAGGATTTTTATCTGTGCATAAATGAAGAACTACAGCAGGCTGCAGACAAGCCCTCGAAGGTTCTCATGACAACTGTAAGCACCCCTCCATAGTTTTGTTGCTGTCTCTTAAATTAACTCATTAGGTAGCCAGAAATTATGCACTGACCAAATAATTACCACTTCATTTCTCTGCCCCTCAAAACATGTGATGTAAAGAGAAACTCTTGTATCTGCTCTTTGCTTCCTTGTTGATGTTCTAGGCTACACCACATATACTAGCCTCTGCCTAACTGTATCCTGAACCATGGCATGAGTCCTACATTGAAAACAAATGGGAGACTCACTCCAGTGTAACCTTACAAGTATTCTTACCAGTATTTAACACTTTTAAAAGGGTGGACAGAGCTTTAAGGCTCAGCCCTAAGTAAGGAAAGGTTGTATAACTCCTCATATCCGATACCAGAGTTCAGGGACCTACATGGCTTTAGGTATTAAATGTTTGTAGATGTCATCACTTACCCTGTCTATTTCAGTGCCTCCAGGAACCAGATATAGGCCCCTATATCTGGTCCTTTCATGTTATTTCATTTCATAGGTGGCAGAATACCAGTATTATGGTGCCTCTGAGGCAAAACAGGCCAGGACAATATTAATATAAATGAACAGAAATAAACAAAGAAAACATGTACTTAGAAATACCAACACCTGATCCTGCCCCTACAGACACCCTTGGGGCTGTTATGGAGGTTTTACTATAAGAAGCAATTGGCTAACTAGTCCTTAAGTCCGCCCAGCTGTGATTTTATGGACCCTGCGGAGGAAGGCTAAAGTAGCCTTCGGTCCCATTGGAAGGAGTTCATTCATCTCAGATACCCCGTTGTGGGTAGGTACGGGCATAGCAGGCTCCCCTCTTCTCCTTTAGAACCCCCTGCCAATGGCCCCTTGAACTCTGCAGTGGTCTGGATACTCTTGCGACTCATCATGCCAGCCATGTCACATTTTATGTCTACCCCTTTTGGGATAATAATGTCGTTTCCTGATCCCTCTAGCCAGGCTGTTTCTACCATTTTTCCCCTTTCTGGGAAGATGGTTAAAACACCTTACAAATCTTTAATCTGTTTCACTCACTAACTTGGCCCCAGCCCATCCTTCAGGGACCAGGTGTCTGGTATTTTTTTGTCACTTTTTTCTCATCCTGACCCTTATCTCACAGCTTAAATCCCTTTTGTCTTGGCCTTTTCCCAAAGTCCAGATTTCCTAGCCTGTATCCAAGGTTTATTTTTCCCCTGGGCCTCTTCTGCCCTGAAACCCTACCCTTATAGTAGTCACCCAACTCTCCACAGTTGGGTCACATCCCAGACTGCTCCTGGCCCCTCACCCAGATGCAACTGAATGTAGTAATTGAGTCTGCCAGCTTCTTTTAATCCCTCTACTGGCGGTGTGGGGTTTACCTGCCATCATACCCATTAAAATGGCAAGAGTTTTTCTAACTTGTCTTTCTTGTAAATATTGTATCTACAGACAACTGACTTTTTTTAAACCTAATGAGTTTGGCTTTATTGATGTTAAATAATTTAGGATACAATTTTTTCTTTTTGTAGAAAAATAAGTGATGAGAATGTGTTAATCTGTGTGACTACCACAGAAATACCCACTATATATATTTATAGAAAGTTTCCCCAGTCCCCCAGGAATTTTAAATCCAGTACTTCTCTCCTGAACCCCTCCGCTTTGTTCACTAGACTAACTGGGATTCTTTATTCAAGGAAAACTACAATCTTCTACCCCTACACCTTACACAGTTATACAGTTTTATTTAATAGCTACAAGAATTGACATATTAGATAATTATTCAAATCTATTCTTCTATTTTTTCCCCTATCAAATTGTTTGTTACAGACCTGCAAACCTAGATAACAATTTACACAACCTATTTGGTGTCTTCTATACTCTTTCCTAAATTGAGCCCTGATCCTGAAAAGCACATAAGCATGTGTGTAATTAAGCACATTGGTAATCACATTAGTTTCAGTGTAACTATTTAAGTGCCTGAAGTTATACATGTTCTTCAGTACTTTGCTGAATCATGCATGGCCTTCTTGCCTCACAACTAGGAATAATTGAAGATTTGTTAAAGTTTTCAGTTATTCATTCCTTTTGAAAAAGCAATTAGACCCACTCTACCCCTATTGCTAAAACCATAATCCATAAGCTAGTCATCACTTCCTCCTCTGATTCCCAAACCGTCCTGTCAAATATGTTAATTTTAATGAAAATACCCTCCTCATATACCACCCTGAGCACCCTCCTCTGATACTTGCAATGGTGTCTGATCACTTTCTGCATCCAATTCACCCTGCTCATTTTTACTTCCAAGGCTGTGTCCCAATTACAGCTCCTCTCTCCATACATTCCAACTTCTACCCTATGATCTGTCAACCCAGTACACCTTGACACTGTCTTTAGCCCCTTCTCTGAACCAGAACCTTCCTCTTATTCCTGGAATATCTTTCCTGACCCTTGATAGCCTGCTGCCTTGTCTGCCTCTTCAGTCAAGTGCCTCCTCAGGATTCATTTCATTCAGTTAGCCTGCCACTGTTGTAAATTAAACCAAATACATCTCCACTATGTTTCACCAATATCATTGCAATCCACTCATATTTTTATACTGAACCTAGAAATAATTATATTTCAGTAAGAGCAATCTATTCAACAAAGGAAGGTTTACTTTTATTTTAATATGACTTCAGGTTTCCCCAGGTTGCATTGCTATAATCAAGTGAAGATCTTTTGGGAAAGAGACAATTCCTTTCTTTAGTATTTTATAAATCAATTTAATTATAAATATTCCCAGTGGTTAGTTAATGATGGTAAAACAGTGTTCAGGGAGTATTTATATATCTGGTACAATTTGTACTGTTCTTATACTCTGCTACTTTTTTACATGTCGTAACACTTATCTTTTAAACAGTCATATAGTTGAAATCCAGCTTTATCTTTAGAAAGTCAGGTTAATATGGTAAGGGCAGGCCGTGTGGTCCCTTGGACTGGGCTCTGAACTGGAAGTCAGGAGACATAGATTCCAGTCAGTCTTAAGGTCTTAAGGGCAGGGACTGTCATTTTCTATAAGTTTGTATACTCATAGGACACTGGGGCCTTGGCCAGATAGTTCCTAGAGACCAATCATAATATAAATATTAGATCTGTTCCAAGGATGGAAGTTCTGTTTCATGAATGATTTTGAGATTTCAAAATTTGACTTAGTTCCAATTTGGAACTAAACCTGAATATTTCAAAATTCTCTACAGAGGAAAATTATTTTTAAAAAACAAACCATCTAGGATTGATCAAAATGTTTCAGTTGGATTTTGACTTTTTACAATTCTATATTACACTATAAAATGAAATACAAAATAAAAAATTTTAAAAGTAGTTCCAAAACTCAAAATGTTTTGTTATGTAAACATTGGACTGGGAGGACATTTTGACATTGTCAGAACTGTTTTGTTTTGTGTTTTCCCCCTCTTGTTTTTTCTTGGAAACAAATTTTTTTATTAAATCCCCACAAATTTCACAAAGCATTTCCATTTTAATGGAACTGCATTTGACTTGAATGGAACCAAACACTGAATGGAAAATGGTTCCACGAAAGCTTTTTCGATCAGCTTTAATAATAATAATACTCCTAGCTCTGCCACTGTCCTGCTGTGTATCCTGAAACAAGTCACTTATCTAAGCTTCAGTTCCCCACCTGAGATATGGGGATGGCAGATAAAGATGGTGAAAAAATAACTTTTTGTAAACAAAAATGCTTTCTGTTTTGGGGAACAGAGAACTGAAAATTACTGATTTTTTTAATTCAGTTTTCAGGTTTTTCCATGGAAATTTTCATTTATTCCTTCAAAAACTTTTCTGACTAATTTCAGCCAGTGCTAAAAGATGCTTATCTTTCATAAAACACTTTGAGATCTAGTGATGAAAAACATTTTAAAAGAGTTAATTATTATTCTTGTTTAAAGAAATTCTCTGATCTTCGTGGTAAGTCAAACAATTTTTTGGCTAGTTTATTGTACTATTTTGTTGAATAATTGTTTTGGTGAATAATTTGTGGTCTCTCTTTTTCTGATTTTTTTAAACAATTACCATTGGACTACATAGCGGCATGATGTTCATCTTTTTATGTCATTTGTCCTTGAGGTTGAATACAAAGCCCAAAACATTTGGAAAAAGTGAATCCTCTTGTATTAGTTTGTGATCAATCCAACTTTTTATCATAAAGACTGACTCACAGATGAAGAGGATCTTTAGTGACTCTTTTTTTGATCCAGAAAGTATCATTCTTTTTACTACTCTTCAGACAGTCAGTAAAATTTTAGAAATATCAGGCCTCTGATAAGAAAGAAAGGACATTAGCTGTATATTATTTTCAGCATGGATATATACATGCTAGGTAGATAATATCAATCTTCCTTATTTTTCTCTTAGAAATTTGGACATGATAGATTAAATTAAGACCCCCCATGCTGAGATACTTTTAATTACACTAATTAAAGTAAAACTTTAATGTGTCTGTGAGCTAAGTTAATTATGCATTCTCAAACTGAATGTAACGCACATGTAACTGTTTTGTACTGATCTTGTCCAAACATATTTCTATGTTAAAGTATTGCACTAAAAAGAGAGCTTCATTTTTGCTTTTGACTGTATAGTGTAATCCAGTCAAGAGTACGGGAATATGAATGTACAGGTCTCTTTTAATGAATAAGAAAAGAATTTTAAGGAGATTAAAGTTGTCATATAAACCATAACTGAAATTGGAATTGGGATTTAGTCATGAAGGTAATGGTCAGAATATTTTACAAAATACTAGAGAACACAGTCTTTCAATATCTAGGGGTCTATCAGTCACAGACCTTATACATATGTAAAATAGGAGTAGCTCCACTGAAGCCAATGGAGTTAACCTGGTATGAACCCAGAGTGAGATAAGAAATAAATGAGATTAGAATCAAGATTTTTCTACCTTATTTATCTCAAACTATAGGCTAGATTTTGGCCGTGTGTGCGCGAGGCATAACACTGCAGTGGGATGTTCTTCAAAGGAAGCCACTTCTCCAAATAGGGTCTGATTCTGCTCCAGTATAATTCAGTGGCAAAACTCCCAGCCCTTCCTATGCACCTGTCCAGCCACAGAGGTGAAAGTTTATTGCGCTCTGTAAAGGCCATACTCCTGCCAAAGACAACCCAAGAGCTTTGAGAGGCAGGATGCCTCCGTTGCTCCCCCTTTAGTGGTGTGATTCTGTCCCACTGCTTGCTAAACATTGTGAGCTAAATGTCACACTCTAGTTTATATGAAGAAATATATGCTAATGAATATTGATCAGATTCAGATCTCAGTTACTCCAGTCTGTAAATCTTATTTTAACTTCACCCCGGTCAATGGAAATAAATTCAATTTACACAGGTATAAGCAAAAACAGAACCTGGCTTTATGTATCTTTTGTTTGAGGAATATAGTCCCTTTATACATATAGTGTGTTGCAATATATCTCCGTAAGTTTTAAGTTTAAAAGTTAATAAATACAAACAAAAAAAGAATTCTTCACAATAGGTTCCCAGAGGCACAGAATTTGAAAGCTAATATTTATCCCTTAATGTAGAGACACAAACGTTGAATATGTTCATTTAGAAACCATAGCTTCTATTAACATTAATTACATTTTCTCCCTCGGTGATTTTCAAATTAAGGGGGCTTCAAATTCAAATAAGAGATGGCTTATAGTAAGTCTAATAATTTTCTATTGCATCCTGGGTAATAAGTGCATAGTTAATGAACAGAGGTGGCTTCTAAATTAAGAAGATATATTGATGTTAATATGAGTTTTTTGTTCCTTGGGAGGTATGGCTCCTTGGATTATTAGTTCTTATTTCGGTTGCTTATTGACTCTTCATTCTGTTTGCTCTCTGAACAAATGCAGTAAATTAAAAATATAGACTGCCTTGACAAATAGAATGTAATACTAACAGTTGGGCTCTAATAACCTTCCTCAGAAACTTTAGCTCTCTTATCCACATCACAAGATTAGATTTATATTTTAATACCAATGGGGTTGTGTGAAATGTTTTGCAGGGCTCAAGGCTGGAGGATATCAGAGTTTGTTTGGTTTTTTTACTTGAAAATGATTTGCACTCAATTGGTGGTCATTGCCTTAATAAGAAGTTTAAAAAAAAAAAAAAATCTGGGATCACCCTGACCTCAGCAGTATGCTCTATGGAACCTGTGATTTTCAGACAACTTAATGGTGATCATGATATGAAAACTGAGGCACAGGGAGATTACACCCAACATCTTCAAAATTGAGTGTCTATATTTAAATTATTAAAAGGCATAAATGCTGATTTAAGAAAGATGTCTTTCAAATCGTTTAAGAAGAATTTTCACTTGATTCATCATGATCAGAATTTCTTAGCCTGCTCATCAAATCATGTCACAGGGGCACTTTTATAACACCTCAACTGCTAGAAGAGGGCCTCATTTTCTCTGATTGAACTAACCTCGTTATCCCTAGCCTGATTATTGCTTGCATATTTATACCTGCCTCTGGAAATTTCCACTGCATGCATCCGACGAAGTGGGTATTCACCCATGAAAGCTTATGCTCCAATACGTCTGTTAGTCTATAAGGTGCCACAGGACCCTTTGCCGCTTTTACAGATCCAGACTAACATGGCTACCCCTCTGATACTTTATAATTGTTATTATTCCTCTTTCAATTTTATTTTATTTTTAATTAATGAAAAACCTACTGGGTTTAGCACTATGAAATGCCTGCTTATTACTGCTTTATTTTTCCTATAAAGAGAGCCAAGTGTTGAGGACATTTAAGTTTGACTGTGTTTGGAAAAGAATATTCTTTAGAACACCTTGTTCATTCAATTTATGGGTTCTTTCCTGCAGAAAGAACCGACAGTCTCAAAAAGGGTTTCCAGCAGAGGGACAAGAGTCCAATCTACTGCAGTTTGAAAGGAAAAAACTGAAGTGAAAAATTCTGAAAGCTCCCAGAACCTCAGGGTCTCCAAACCATTAGGGTTTCATATTAATTTAACATTAAAAATGAGAATAGAAACAAATATAAAAATATGCTTTGCCAAATTGACCCAATTGTCCCAATTGACCCAATCCTGCAAGCATTTCTGCACATGATTAACTTTACACTTGTGATTAATCTTACAGAGTTCATTGATGTGATTGGCACTGGAGCACATGCAGAAAGTTAAGCGAATGCTTAACAGTTTTCTTGAATTGAGGCCTTTCTGTTTACATAATCTTGTGTTCAGCTCTGATGCAGAATATGTATTTTATAAAATCAGCTGTGAATATATTCATAAGCAAGTCAGTTTATTTTTTAATATATCCAATGATTCATACTGAGTATCTTAGCTCAGAAAACAGGCCTTTTCTGAGAATGGGAGAACAATATCTTTACAAAGGTATAAACCTGTTGCCACAGATGCCAGAATAAAATTGTCTATATTTATTTATTTATTCAGCTGGTCGCATATGATCAATAGACTAACTCAAAAAATTGCCTCTGTTGTAATTGTTGGGTACTGTGAAATTACAACCCACCAGCTTGGATTTCCTTAACCAAGCAATTAAATTTTATATAAACAAAGAAAGGTGTATAAGAGGTGATACAAGATGAAAGCAAATAATCTAAACACTTTACAAGACAGTACATTTCTCAATAGCAGCTCAAAGCTGCTCTTCACGTCTATTAGCCCAATCATGAGAGGCTGGAGCAGGTGCAACTCCTATTGAAGTCAGTGGTTATGAACCATCTGGGGTCCAATTCCCTTCTCACAACAGCTGTACACCAGTGTGATTCCATTGACTCCAGTGAAGTTTCTCCCAGTGCACTGGTTAAGCCTGGGACTAGCCCTATTGAAGTCTGTGGATTTAAGTGTTTGCCAGAATTGAGGCCTACAGTACAGAAGCTAAGGTAATAATATTCACTGTTACAATATTTTATTCTTTAAACAAAAAAAGCAAGATGACAGTGTGTTGGAAGAGATAAAAACATTCATGTTTCAGGGTTTAAGCCAATCTTTAACTATTAGATTACCTCACAACTGCCTACTGCAAAATTTCTTGCACCTCCTTCCCAGCCAGCTGGTTCTGACCAGAGTTGGAGACAGGATACTAGATTACATGGACCTTGGGTCTTATCCACTCTGGTAACTGTTATGTTCCTGAGGCTGTAATTGTACAAATAAAGACCAAGCGTCAGCTAGGCTAGCTCCTGAACACAGAAACACTCTGGGCTCAGTACCTCAGGTTATGATGGAAAACAGGTCCTACCAACTTTGGAGACAGAACAGGAGAAGGCTTGTGATTTTGAACATAGTACCCACACGTCTAGCTCAGCTGAACTGGAAATGTGATTTAAGGTAGACCTTTGTTGCCAGAACACCGCAGATTAAACTGGAAGCTGTGTGTGTTTACAACAGGCAGTCCCCCAAATTAAACCACGTTGTTTGTTTGAGTTTTGACTCAACTACCTGCTTTCATGTACAAAGCTTCATCACTTGGCTGTTTCATCATCTAGGCACACAGATTATTATTATGTTATATACAGGTCCAGGCTGTACACAAGCAGTAATAACAATTTTTAAAGTGTAGATTTAAATGTTTAAATTGAGTGCAGTAATAGCTTCCTGGGGTTCAAATATTAAGGAAGCACAGTAGCCACTGTTGGGAAAGAGATGAAAGTCTGTTTTCACTCTGAAAAATTAGTGTTAAAATGACAGTGTGTATACCTCAACTGCACCTGAATTACACCTGTATTCTATCCAAGTTGAACACTCTTTTCAAGTGCGAGTGCAATACAATGTTTGCAGAGGATATTGATGGGTGCTTCATGGAATCTGTGTGATTCATACTAACCTAGGGCAACTTTATTTTGCACACGGCCTGTCAGGGTAATCCACTGGTGGGCCGCGAGACAGTTTGTTTACATTGACCATCCGCAGGCACAGCCACTGCAGGCAGCTCCCAGTGGCCGCAGTTCGCCATTCCCAGCCAATGGGAGCTACAGGAAGTGGCGCGGGCCGCAGGACAGTCAATGTAAACAAACTGTCGTGCGGCCCACCAACAGATTACCCTGTTTCACTCCAATGACAACTCATGGGTGCATATTTCAGCCTTAGGCCTGCCTATGCCATCATATGCCAGCAGTCTGACTTGTAATTTACAGTTAAAGGAGGACTGAATTGGACCCTGAAAAGTAGATTATCTTATTAAGTAAAAATTCTGAATAGGGTGTGGTTCAGGGGAAAAGGGAAAAATTTGTACCATCCATTAGCAGGATGCATTGACTAGTGTGTGCGCTCGGGGGAGGAGGGGAGATAAAGCCAGAGGGAGGGATAGCTTAGTGGTTTGAGCATTGGCCTGCAAAACCCAGGGTTGTGAGTCCAATCCTTGAAGGGGCCATTTAGAGATCTGTGGCAAAAATTGGGGATTAGTTCTGCTTTGAACAGGGGGTTGGTCTAGATGACCTCTTGAGGTCCCTTCCAACCCTGATATTCTATGAGAGCCCCAACTCCTTCCTGGCCCCTTGGGATAATCTGTTCCCCTGAGGACACACACACAGGAAGCAGTCTTTAGATTCCATCAGTCACAGGAATTGCAATGCCAGTGAGAGAAAATTGCAGTCATGCCCTTTGTCTTTAAGGATGGAATTTTCAAAATGTCTAAGTGATATAGGAGTACACATCCCAATGACGTTCAAAATCCCACATTAAGTGCTCCTCTGTGCATGTGGTTACCCATCCCTAACATAGACATCCACAAAATTTGCAAAAAAGTGTTCAATAGTTATTACAAAAGAAAGCAACCATCCTTAAAGCCATTTTACTTAAAGGCCCACAGATTTGTTGAAAAGATATTAGCATATAAAGGGTCTGAATATCATTCAGTTTCATAGTCTCACAAGAGAACTGGCAGAAGCAATCTTTGTATTTGTAAATTTGTCTTTGTATTTGGCATTAAAAACCAAATTTGTCATATGATTTGATTCCTTATTTGTGTGCACAAATCTGCCCTTTGCGTGCTGAAGTTTAGACTTCCATTGAAAGTTTGACCTAATAGGTCTTTTTCATCACTAATTATCACTACTTTTCTAATGATCACTACTGATCACTACCCAGCTCACTACTTTTCTAGCACTGATTTGTGGGGATGCATGCAGGGCCTGAGCAAAGAGATGTTTCCTGTTTTGTTATTAAACAAATAGAGGAATGTACAATTATGTAAAAATGTATATGAGTCTTAAATAACTTAGGTGAGGTGGGGATTAGAGCTGTCTGAATAATTTCTAATTCTTTTTTTTTAAAAAATAAAAGTAATCTTTTTGAGTTTGCAAGTTGTCCAGCCGCAGATTTTTCCAGTTCTCAAATTTATTTGCTAGTCATAATTAGTCACATAATCTGTGAATACTTCATTTCTACTCAGTCATAGTTTCATAATTTCATAGATTCCAAAGCCAGAAGGGACCACTGTGATCGTTTAGTCTGACCTCCTGCATATGTCAAGAACATCTCAATGTCAGTATTCACAATTCCACACTTGAGATGTGTAGATCCGACACATGGTCATATGTTGTGTTTCTGTTTCCTGACTGGATGAGCGTAATCTGTGAATAAGGCTTCTGATGAAAACACGTGTAATTATTAAGTGAAAATTCACTCTACATGAATATTCTCCAGTATCCACTTAACATTTTCTAAAAAGAAAAGGAGTACTTGTGGCACCTTAGAGACTAACAAATTTATTGAGCATAAGCTTTTGTGAGCTACAGCCCACTTCATCGGATGCATTCAGTGGAAAATACAGTGGGGAGATTTATATACATAGAGAACATGAAACAATGGGTGTTACCATACACACTGTAATGAGAGCGATCACTTAAGGTGAGCTATTACCAGCAGGGGAGCAGGGGCGGAAAAAACCTTTTGTAGTGATAATCAAGGTGGGCCATTTCCAGCAGTTGACAAGAACGTCTGAGGAACAGTGGGGAGTGGGAATAAACATGGGGAAATACTTTTACTTTGTGTAATGACCCATCCACTCCCAGTCTCTATTCAAGCTTAAGTTAATTGTATCCAGTTTGCAAATTAATTCCAATTCAGCAGTCTCTCCTTGGAGTCTGTTTTTGAATTTTTTTTTTTTGAAGAATTGCAACTTTTAGGTCTGTAATCAAGTGACCAGAGAGATTGAAGTGTTCTCCAACTGGTTTTTGAATGTTATAATTCTTGACGTCTGATTTGTGTCCATTTATTCTTTTACCACACACCACACAACAGAACCACTAACCCAGGAACCTATCCTCACAACAAAGCCCGTTGCCAACTGTGTCCACATATCTATTCAGGGGACACCATCATAGGGCCTAATCACATCAGCCACACTATCAGAGGCTCATTCACCTGCACATCTACCAATGTGATATATGCCATCATGTGCCAGCAATGCCCCTCTGCCATGTACATTGGTCAAACTGGAGTCTCTACGTAAAAGACTCTCCTGGTGATTGGGCTAACGTATTGCCTGGAGATAAAAGCTCTTTTAGGAGACAAAATTGAGAAGGTCTTTTATATTCAATGTCAATGTTTTGGGATGAGTTGTAGGAATCCTAGTAAAATCACGCCCAAAAGCATTTGTAACTTTGGGAACTGGTTGGAATAAAAATTGGTCTGTCTTCCTATTTATATCTATATTACATTACGCTCTCTCACCGATGTCTGACTTGTAGATGGAACACAGACAGCTCTTTATGGAAGGCTAGTTTGTGTGCTGCCTTTGATCTGGCTCCTCTGTCCAGCCTAAGGCAGCTGTACAATGGCAATCCTCATGATCCCTGCTCTCTAGTGTGTACATTGCTCTCTCCTGCTCCTCCCTAAGGAGCAAGTTGGGTGAAAGGGATTGGGCAGTCAGTAGGCCCCCATAGTGTGGGGCAGGGACTCTAAAAGGAGCATTCTTCACCAACTATTGTGTACCTTGCTGCTCAAAGAACAGCACCAGGAGTGATTATGGCTGCCTGAGGCTCAACTTCCCCGGTGCTCTACCTGGCTAAGAGCAGCTCTAAACCCTCAGGGCTTGTGGCTACACACTGTTTGCTAGCCTGCAGACACATGCATTTTAAAATTTATTTTGTTTCCTTTCCTTGTGCATTATATTAAGTGAAATAAAATGCTTTCTAAGCAATGGTTTTTATTCATCCTTCTCCTAAGTTCTAATTATAAGGCTTCCCTCTTCCTGTGGTCATGAAATACTGGGCTATTGTGAAAAAAGAAAAGGAGTACTTGTGACACCTTAGAGACTAACAAATTTATCTGAGCATAAGCTTTCGAAATCTCCCCACTGTATTTTCCACTGAATGCATCTGATGAAGTGAGCTGTAGCTCACAAAAGCTTATGGCTCAAATAAATGTTAGTCTCTAAGGTGTCACAAGTACTCCTTTTCTTTTTGCAGATACAGATTAACACGGCTACTACTCTGAAACCTGGGCTATTATGAAATACGGTCCTGTCCTCCAGTCATTGTTAGCAACTTGCCACCATTATTCAACAAGACATTTCTAATACATAAAAGAGTGAATAATAATAAGCTTTATCGTATCTCTGTCCTCTACTACGTAACTCCTCACTTAAAGTCGTCCGGTTGTTACGTTGTTCGTTGTTACGTTGCTAATCAATGAGGGAACATGCTTGTTTAAAATTGTACAATGCTCCCTTATAATGTTGTTTGGCAGCCGCCTGCTTTGTCCACTGCTTGCAGGAAGAGCAGCCCGTTGGAGCTAGCTGGTAGGGGCTTGGAACCAGGGTGGACCAGCAGAGCCCCTATCAGCTCCCCAGTCCCCTAAGTTCCCTGTGCAGCAGCCACCCAGCAGGCCAACAATTGCCGGCAGTTCAGCTGTCCCTCCCGCCACTGCCATGTGCTGCTCCTGCCCTGCCTTGGAGCTGCTCCCAGGAGCCTCCTGATTGCTTGGGCCGGGGGGAGGGAGAGAAGAGGAGGCTAATGTCAAGGTGTCCCCCTCCCCTCTGCCACCCGCTTATCCCTTCTCCATATAGAGCAGTGTGGGGACACAACAGGGACAGGACTCAGGATGGAGAGAGCTTGCTGGCCACAGCTGCTGTCTCAACTTCCTGATATACTTTACGTACATTGCCTTTCAGAGTGGTGTCAGCATACTTAAAGGGGCAATGTGCCTCTCTCTAACTCCCACACACAGGGTGTGTGTCTCTGTCTGCCATGCTGTCTCCCCTCCCTCCATTCGTGCTGCCTTGTAGAGTATGAGGCTACATTAAAAACAATGTGTTAACCCTTGAGGGCTCAGCTGAATGCTGGTTCTTCATTTAGCAGTAAGGCATTCCCAGGGAAATATCCCACCCTCTTCCTCCACCACCTCAACCAACCCTCACAATCATCATTGCTGTGTACAGTATTAAATTGTTTAAAACATATACTCTGTGTGTGTATGTATAAATATAAATACATATTTTTGTCTGGTGAAAAAATATTCCCTCGAACCTAAACCACCCCCCCCATTTACATTAATTCTTATGGGGAAATTGGATTCGCTTAACATAGTTTCACTTAAAGTCGCATTTTTCAGGAACATAACTACAACGTTAAGCGAGGAGTTACTGTATTAAATATTTAAATAAGGCTCAAAATACATGTGAATTAATATTACATTTTAAAAATACCAAAAGGACCGAATTCTGGATGGAGACCATCATGGTTACATAGCTAGCTGCACTTGTGACCACCTCTTGTGTCTGAGTGCACCCCTTTACAGCTCAGGCCTCATGCCTTCACCTCTCTCAGGGTGGAATCCTGAAATTTTCCCTTCTCAGACCAGCTGCTGGGCTACAGCATCCTGTATACCGACACTGGTTCCTCAGCAGGTCCAAGTGGCTTCAGCATCTCCAAGGTTTCCTCTTGGGAGCTTGGAACCACCAGCATAAGAAAAAAGAGATTTTAAAATACTAAAAAATCTATACACGTCTGTCTTACTTTAAGCCCTACTGCTCTTCAGACCCGCCAGCTGCTTCTCTCTCTGCATCTGTCTGTTTTCCACAACTGCCTCCGCTTCTCTCTAGAGAGTCATTTTTAATGGGTTAGTATCCTTCTAATCTTTTAACTCCCAACCCTAGCAAAACAAGTCTTGTAACTTGGCTGGTGCCTGGAAGTAGCATCTTCCCAGATGATAGCTCAGGCACTGTCTCTTAATGACCCCTACAATATTTACCAGAAGATTGCTTATCTAGAGCCATTGTGTTGCCTTCCTTCTAACAGCTTTGTTATTAAACTAACCCAATGTATTGTAAAGGGACTGTTGCCCCCTTACTAACAGTCAGTGAGGGTGTTTTGGTTGGCTAGCTCCCAGTACTAAAAGGGGGAAGGGTTTATGGGAAACTAGGACCCTGAGACTGATAGTCCCCAGGATCAATGGGGAGAGGCCAATGCTCCAGGTCAGCCTGAATGACAGGGCAGGCAGGCTAATCAGAGAGTCAGGAGGCCAGGAAGGTCCCGTCCTCCTTGTGAGCTGGATTTGCCTGGGTCAGACAGAGTGGGGCCGAGCAAAGGAAAAAAGCAGGGGCCCAAGCTAACCTGGGGAGCACAGCTGTGCCAGGCCCAGAGAGAGCAGACCCTGTCCTGGGAGCAGAGCTGCAGCCCCAAAGCCAGAGGCACAGCCCACAGAGAGCAGACTTGCCCTGGGAGCAGAGCCGCAGCCCCAAAGCCAGAGGCACAGCCCAGAGAGAGCAGACTTGCCCTGGGAGCAGAGCCGCAGCAACCAGAGCCAGAGGGGCCAGAAAAGCAGCCCAGGAAGCAGGTCAGTGCTGGGAGCAGAGTCACAGAAGCAGCCTGCAGAGCAGACCTGTCCTGGGAGCAAAGCTGCAGCAACCAGAGCCAGAGGGGCCAAAAAAGCAGCCCAGGGAGCGGGAGGCAGAGCAGCAGCAGTGCAGAGACAGAGTGGGGGAGCTGGGGCTGGAGCAGTCTGGAGCTGGGTGCGGTGAGCAGCTGTGGAGACCGAGGGGGACCCTGGGCAGTAGGCCCAGCACAGGGAGACTCCTCAGCCAAGAGGCTCTGCAGGCCAGGCTTGGATCATAACCCCGACAGGGCGGCGGTGACACTGGGAAGAAGGGTCCTACCACTTAGAGCCTGAGAGCATATGGCCGCCACCAGAGCAAGTGTCCAACCCACAGCATCCCTGCAGCACAGCCAGGGCCTGAGAAGAAGGCCTGGGACTTACAAGGAACAGACTGTGAACTGCCCTGACGTTCCAGAGACACTGTTTGTGATGTTCCCTGTCACAGAGCAGGGTGATGTGTTTCCTGTAACCTTTCCTATTTTTCCTTATTCTTTTTAAAATTAATTGTTGATTAAATAACTTGCATTTGCTTTAACTTGTATGTAATGGTAAGTGGGTAAGAGAAGTGCCCAGTGCAGAGAGAGTACCCCAGAGTGGGGACACCCTAGCCCCTGTCCTAGGTGACCACAGGTTGGGGGTCGAGCCCCCCAGGAATCCTGGGCCCAGCCTTGTTGGGGTTAGGAGGACTCTGCCAGACAGGAGAGTGGAAGGGGATCCTCAAGGGCAGGGAGGCCACTAGATAAAGGAAGTGGGAGTGAGAACTCAGATCCTTTTGCTAGCCCACTTCACCGGGGTAATGCAGAAGCCAGGAAAGTTCCCCACAAGAGCGGGACTATTTCCCTACTTACACTGTGCACAAAAATTGCAATAACCCAATATAGTCCTACAGCACCTATCCCAATAACCAGTTCCCATACACTATTCAAAAATGATGATAGATTAGCCCCACATCCTTCACAGACACAATGAACAATAAGAATCATACAAAGTAGAGATAACATTTTCTACCCCAATCCTGGCTTGTGGAGGAGTGTTCCAGAGACATGTAGTGTGGTCAGTACTCCCTTCCACGGCTGTGGGGTTCAGGTCAGGAGTTAAGGAGAATGTCATGAGACTGCCAATCACCAGAGCCACCTTCCAGCAGCAGGTCACACCATAAGTGCACCTGCCTCAGTTTCCCCTTCATTCACCCATGCAAAGGAATATTGTCTCTTTCAACTGCAAATTCAACCCCATTTTTTTCATATCAACTGTCAACATATCAATAGTAAAAACCATTCCTCTTAAACCCCTAAAGTAAAATAACACAGCAGCCCTGCTATCCCATGCAAAGGTCACTATTTCTAGGTCATCCATTCAAGAATCATTAGCCACTTGGTCACAGTTCTTTTGGCTCCTGTTTGAGGGCCCCACTCCACAGGCCTTCTACTCAAGATTTCCAAGACTCACTTCTCTCCCACAAGAGTTTTCTCTAGCCTGAAGTCAGGTATCCTGCAACTGAACTCCCCACAGGGTGCCACCCTGCCTGAGAGTCCTACCCCTACCTCTAGGTTTCAGCTCAGCTTCCCATAGAAATCCATTCAAGCCCGCTTCAAGGGAGCTTTCCGCAGCATTCCACTCAGCCAGGTCTCCCCGCCTGTGAGTCCTACCCCTTCTCCTGGAATCCACCCCCCAGCATCAGCCCTCTTGTTTTGGGCTCAGCTTCCTCTAATCAGGCTGATCCTTTCCCTTCCTAGGATTTCTGCCTGAGCTCTCCTTTAACTCAGCAGGGGTTACTCAACTCTGGCCAGTGCTCCCCATCAACCTTTTGGTCTTTCCAGTGGCTGTCTATACCAGCTCTCCTCTGCTGAAGCTACTTCCTTCTGGGTTTTTGCTTTCTCCTTCAGGCAGCTCCCACCTGCCCTTGTCTGTTTCTCTCAGACAGCTTTGACTCACCAGGCCTATCTCCCTTCCTAGGCCCAAAGGCCTTCACTTAAATGGGAGATAGCTAGTGAGTCACCGGTGCACTGGACCTTGCTTTCTCTTAAAGCAGCAAATCACCCTGTATAACTCTATATAGAGAGATAAGATGATATCTATAGTTGCTAGAGAGCCAGTGGCCTCAATTAAAAAAAAAATCCCCTTTATATGTATTAATCCTTTCTCTAAATCCAGGCTGAATCCTGTCTCTTCCAAAGGGCACATGGCTCATAATGTTTTTGTAACTTCTGCCCTAGACAAGCCCCTCACATGCACCATGAGGGAGAGAGGGTAAATGCATGTGGGTCAGTGTACATACAGAATCAGGCATGCACTGAAAGTGAATTAACATAAATCCAGATTTTGTCCCTAAGTGTACTTCCTATAAACACAGAAGACCAAATATTATTGTCCTTCCTCAAACAAAACTACCAGGCAGTGGGAATTTCACCTTAGGGAGGCAGTCGTTGGTTTACTTTTGAAAACATGTGATAGCTTTAAGCACTATGCAGATTTATGGATGCATTTTAGTTAATTAGCTTGTTTAGTACCAGTAATTTGTCAGTTGCTTTATGATGCATTATTCATACTTTTATACATTTTAAGGTGATTTCTTTATCTACACTAACCAGATTAATGTTATGTTTGAATGGATACAGTTATCTGAGAAGTAATTGCATATTACTTGTTTATTCAGGTCATTAACCCTGTAAAGCTTTAACTCTGGAAAAATAAAACCCCAAATGAAAACTGTCTGAGTATTCTGGTTATTGTTGAAGAAAGGTTTGCATAAAGCAATGTTTCTAATAAAATAACTAAAGCATATCAGATCCTGTATTCAAAATATGGTTTAACTAGAAGCTGACAAACAGATCAATGTTCTCCTTAGTGAAACCCCTTCCAACTGGGAAACTGAATCAGTTACCATGCAGTAAGATTTTTCAAATGTGAAAAAATATTATTTTAATGTTTGTTTACAACATTCTACAACATAGTACCATAGCAATTTCTGTACCAGATCAGATGAGTGATCCATCTAGTACAGTATCCTGGCTTTGATAATGTCCAGATGCTTTGAAGAGAAGTTTAAAAAACAAAACAACAAAAACCACATCTAACTTCTCCAATTATGGGATAAATTGCTCATAGAAAAAAAAAATTTCTGAGCCCTTAAATTTAGTGGTTGACTTATCTGAAGTCTGAAGGTTTATATCCATAATAAGTTTTTGGTATAATCCTGTCTAATACAACCAGATGTTCTCATTAGCCATATAAGGACCCTATTTTCATTTACGCTAAGGCCAATTCAAACCGCTGCCACAGTAGTGCAAAGGGGCCTTTATATAAATGATAATCAGGTCCATAAATATAGCTAATGTTTTCTGAGTTCTACTAAACTCTTAGCCTAAGATGCCTTGTATCAAAGAGTTCCATAAGTTAATTGTGTTATTTTTTTTAAAATCCTGTATCAGTTTTGAATTTTTTACCTCTCATATTCACTGAATGTTCCATTATTCTTGCATTGTGAATGAGACTAAAGAGGAATGTCTAATTTACTTTCTCAATTCCATTTATAATTTAATATACCTCTGTCATATCCGCTCATATCCATGTTCTCTAAAAAAATAAACAGCGCCAGTTTTAGAGTCTCTCTTTATAAAGAAGACTTTCCATATCGCTAATTCTGGTCACCCTGTTTCAAAAAGATATAGTAAAAAAGATTAAACATGATATATCATGTCATATCATGGATTTATATGGCATTATGTTTTTTTCAGCAGTATTTTTATCCCATTCTTACATACATGCTTTATTGACCACAACTACAAACAAATCAAGTAAAATTTTTCATTGAGCTGTCCACGAGGATGCCAAAATCTTTTTTCCTGACAGATAGTCAATATAGAACTCAAAAATATATGTGAGTATATATTATTTCTTCCAAATGCCATTTAGCTTGCATGTGACAAAATTGAATTTCATCTTCAATCATGTTGCCCATTTACTTAGCTTTCTTATATTCCAATGATGATCCTCATGGTCTTCTCAAGTTCTGACTACCCTAAGTAGTTCTAGGTCACCTGTGCATTTTGCCATCGCACTGGACACCCACAGTTTTAGATGGATAATGAATATTATTTAAATAATATTAGTCCAAACATAAAACTTTGGGACCCCTCATTATTAACTAGAATTAGTCAGGAAAAGATACGTATATTTCATATACACAACATAAATACAAAATTGAAAAAAAAATAAGTATTTCATTGTGATAGAAATTTTCCAAGACATCTTTTGTTTTTTCAATGAAAATTTGTTAATTATTTTTTAAAAAATGTTTCAAAACGGTACTTTTTTTTGTTTCAGTGAAGAGTCTGGGTACAAGCCCAAAATTTATGTTTTTTCAACAAAGGAAAAATTGCTTGGAGGGAAAACTGATAAAAAGGGACCTCATAGGGTCCTAGAGCTTGGGATCCAGCCAGAGCCTAAACATCTATACAGCAATTTTTCATTCCTGGAGCCTGAGTCAGCTGATCCGTTTTTCATCCCTGTGTACATACCTAAGGGTATGCAGTGTAAGCTCAGGATTCAAACTCTGGCTCAAGTCTAACCCCCCTTTCATCTACACTCAAATCACACTAACCTAGCACTCAGACCCAGGGTTCCAGGATCCCAGAGGGGTGGAGGGTCCATGCCTGAGTCAAGCTGGGATCCAGGATTCAAGCCCTATTGCTTTGCAGAGTAAATGCAGCCCTACTAGATTTGTGCTCCGGGAGTCTGCAAAAAGTATTCCACGATCCCACTGATGGACTTTCTTTGTTCTCTGTACAGTCAAGTTTGGTAGACAGTCAAGTTTTCACACACTGCACCACAAAGAAAAGGCTAGAGCGGCCACATTTTGGGAGGGTGCTAGGAAGTTGGGTGGTTGGAATTGGGTACACATAATACAATATAGACACTGGAACCCCAGGTTGGGACCAATGTTTAACAATTCCTCACCTGGGGTTACAAATGCATGTTGATAATCAAGGCCCAGGTTAACAAACCCAGGGTCTTCTCACTCAAATTCTACTAACCCTGGGCTTCCATTGCAGTGTAGACATAACCCTTCTCCTCTCTTCTTGACTTTTCTGCAAAAGTAGCTTATCCCTTTAGGGATAACATTGACCATAAAAATGGTGAAATGAGGAAAGCAGAATGCTTCAAAAGAGATTTTTTGAAACCAAGTTTCTCTGGGCACACAGGTGGCAGTGCTCCTTCCCCTTCTTCCTCCATCATGCGATCTTCAGCCTGAGAACATTATACAAGAGTAGTGAAGGGCCCAGTGACTCATGCATGGGTTTCTTGTGCAAGGGACTGGGCAACATACCTGGCACATGATTCTCCAACTATTTCTGAGCAAAGGATGGAATTTCTTGTTGCACTGGCAAAAAAAAAAATGGAAATCAGGGTTATAGATTTGGAAACGTTTATTCTTCTGAGATCTAGAATGGCATCTTTGACACTTTAATGAAAGTAAGCAAATAATTGTTCTAAAATGGATGAACTGAACGGACAATGTAGCCAGAATGTGACTACAGAAACTACCACTTCTTATGAGTAAAATCCTGGTCCACTGAAGTTAATGGGAGTTTCATTTTACCATTACTATGTCATCCAAAACTCTTCTGCCTGTTGCATCTTGTCACTTTCTGGTGGAGGAACTTTTGTTTGTTTGTGTTTGTGAAGCACCTAGCACAATAGAATCCCAATCCTGAGTAAAGCCTCTAGCCACTACTGTTACACAAATAATTAGAGCTGGTCATTTTTATTTTATTTTTTTTAAAAAAGGTGCAGGTGGGGTGCCAGAAAACGGACTTTTTTGTGAAAAATTGTTGACATTATCAACTTTTTTATTTCATTACTTTTTTTTTTACTATATAGTTAACTGAGATTTTTATCAAAAGCTTGATGTTTTTCATTTACTGAAAACCTGGCTTTCAGAGAAAAAAAATGAAATTCCAAAATTATAAAAACAGTAACCAAATTTCAAAAATTATTTTGACAACCATTTCTATAAATATATTGATAAAACTATCACCAAAATATTAACCCTGTGAAACAAAAAAACCCTCAAATTTTCAATTATTTTTAATGAAATTCATTCATTTTTTCAGTCAGCATTCATGAAATAATGTTCACAGAAATGTCTCTTTTCCACTTTGATGACATTTTTTTCCTGTGATTGATATAATTATTATATTCTTTGCATGGAGGATCCTGGCTCTCCCATGCCTCACACTTTGTATCAAGAAATGGAGTTTGCACACATAAATTTGGACTTATGGGAATCTAAGCATTTTTGTCATATTAGTGTCCACTCCCCTTCTGGCTATCTATATTGTGCGGAGAGGTCAGATGCTGCAGCAGATATGGGAGGATTCATGTCTCACAGCTCTTTCCCTTTTCTCCTAAGACTCATCATTATCCTGTTTAGGAGAAAAAAAAAACAAAATAAGAATTGAAACAAGAATGTGTTGAAAAGGCCTGGATCTATTCAAAGAAAAAGAGAATGCAGTCTCATTAGTTAACATAACTGGCCCATGTAGCCCCTGCTGGCAAAAATTAAAAATTCCCTAGTGCACATAAATGTAGACCTGTGCACTAGAAAACTTAGTTTGTTACTGTACTGAAAGAAGAGAAGCATTGCCACCTAAAACAAGAAACTTCACTACCTAAATAATAACAAGTTAATAGAAGTTTATGTAGGGGGGAAAAAAAACACAGCACTTAGGAAGGCAGAGAGTGTACTGATAACATTTACGTAGAAGCTTTTATCCAGTGAGTACAAATTATATTTTATTTCACCCACCTGTTAAATACAGCTAGATCAAGGGCAAAACACAGCACCTGTTTAACAACATATAGCAACTTTTTAGGGATAGAAGAATACCACAGACAGTTAAAATTGCAAGAGAATTCTAGGTAGGCAGGTAGAAATTGACTATGACTTCTAAGCACTCTCATAATTGTTGAACATTTGGAACTGGCAATGCTGCATTAGTTCAGCAGTGATTGTCTGGGTACACCGCAAGAAGGACAGGAGACTTGTTATGGGTTTTAATCAGGCCACAACTTTATTAGACAGATGTCTGGGACTACCCGACAGATAAAGTGTACAGTGCAGGCAAATCCGTGCTTATTCAAATCAATTATCCGGGGCTTCCACCAGACCCCCTTTGTTTCCATCCAGGTCCCCAAGCCGACCCATGGTTTGGACCTTACCATCCACCACCCTTGTAAGAGGGTTAAGGAGGGCTATGAGAATGGGGGTGGGAGGGAGAACTGGCTCCCTGCCATACCAATCATAGGACTCCCCAACCCCCTCCCCCTTTCTGTTCCATTATCCAGTACCTCCTTTTAAGTCCTTTACCAGGCCATTTATCTGGTCACTGGCTGGACTTGCACTGAACATTCACCACAAGGAGGCACCAGCAATTTGCTTGGCTGCCTCCCCACCAACCCCACCAGGTTCCCAGACATCTCCAAATGGCCTCTTACCTAGCAGCCCTACCGGGGAGAAAGAACCCATTGTCCCATGTGTGATCATCAAGGGGCACCAGCAGCTGCATCAAGGGGCACAAGCAGCTGTCCTTGACCCAGTACTGCATCAACCGCCCTCCACAGTGGGCCGGATAGGCGACCCATTCTCTGGATCTTTGAATTGACAAGACTTCTGAAAAGAAAACAAAATAACTTGTAAGCTGGAGCCAAAAATCTCCATTCCGCCGACCACATCACATTCCGAGGTTCCAAAGAGCCAGCGGCATCTGCTCAGGTTCACTGCTAACCCCTGGTGCAAGCTCATGGAATCTGTCAAACTGGAAATGAGACAAGGCGTCTGCTATGCCATTATCCATGCCCAGTATGTGCTTGGAAGAAAAACAGATGTTGAAGGTTAAACATTGTAGAACAAATGCCCTTACCAACTTCATAACCCTGTGTGATCTGGAAGTTTGGGGACCAACCCCAGGGGAAAAACTCTCAAATGTGCTATAGGCAATTAATTAAATGGCCCTGCTTTAATTCCTGTGCAATCTTTTTTTGAACAATATGTCCCATCTCAGCTACTGACTTTAAATTTTTTGACATCAAATGAATTCTATTTCCCACAAAAGGGATCCAATATCCTGCTGTAAACCCCTCCCACAAATATGCCCCATCTGCCCTGTTAGGGTAATCCCATAGGCGAACCCTTAACACATCCGGCCTAACTGGCGTTGGAGCCCGTGCCCATTGCATCACCCCCAGCTCGTACCCCTCCCCAGCTTGTGCTCTGTGTCCCAGACCCTGTTCCACCTGTGCCAATCCTGTGGTTGACGCTTGCGCCACCCCCATTCCTGTTTCCTCCCTGTGATCTTCTCTTTCCGCTCTGGCAAGAACAGGCTGAATGGGTTCCACAACATGTCTCGCAAACATGCCTGTATCTACAGGGATTGCGAAAACAACCACCATCCTTAAATGCCCAGCAAATACTACTACGTGCCTGGGGCCGCTCCTGAGCTTGTTGCGGTATGAACAAACCACTGTCTGTGTGAACTCCTGGCGCCCTTGGTGTCATCCACTCCAACCACAGTGTGCGATGAGGTGTGTCCCAGTTTGTGTTGCTGCCCTTAATCGAAACTGCTCATCATAATTAAACCAGGACATGCCCCCAAATATATTGTGTGCCCGCCTAATTATATCCATATACATAACCAAGGCAGGGCTCCTCTCTGGGGAGGCCTGTACTGTAACACCCGCGCAGATGAGGAAGGCAGCCTCCCAATTTTCCCATGTTCTAGGCACCCTTGGCCTCTTGGGCAGCTTGCTGTTTTGCTTGCCTTGCCCATGTTTACTGTCTGTCAACACCTCCCTGTGCAATAGGGATAATATATCCATGTATTCGCCTCTCAGGATTTTATCTTTAGTTGTACTGAGTAGGTGAACTCCCATCAGGTCAGCCACCCCGGCATAACCGTACTCGGGACTGCATGGAGGGAGTTCCGCAGAGCCCTGCTCCCCCATAGACTCCCCGAGAGTCATGAGATTACATGCCCTGATGGACGATGAGTCCCATGTGCCCAGGGGGTTCATTCCCAACACGGGCTTCGCTACCCTTGCCGGGGCCTGTCCCTGTCCTGCTGCCCAAACTCAAGCCCATGCTGGGCCTACCTGTCACCCTGTGCAGACCCCTCACATCTAGCTGCCTGAAGCTGCTGTAGTAAATGCAAATTAGCTTGCAGCAGCTGTGTAATACCATCAGTGCCCCCACTGAAGGTGCCACCCCAGGTGGCTCTGCCCAGGTTTCTGGACCTTCCATTCCTGGGCCAAGAGTATTTACTACCCCGATAGGCTCACTCCTGTCCCCCGCAGGTGAACTCACTGAGTGACTGGTTGAGCACAGCCTCTGCACCTCACTGTGGCCCCAGCAACTGCCACCCCTTGCCAGGCTGGAAGGTCGGATACCACCTCTGCCACCCATTCCCCCAACCTCTGTGTGGTTCAGATCACACTCGCCCCTGGGATCCGCATTACTGCCATCCCTTGTGTTCAGTGGAGGAGAACATCCTAGTTCTAGGTGACCTTGTGCCCTTTGGAAGTGCTGTGGAGAAAACCTCAGAAACAATGTCACTGGCCATTTGCTGCACAGCTCTGCTGACTACCCCATTAATCCATACAGCCTGCCCACCTGCATGCGTGGACGCTTCCCCTCGGTCATTTCCCTCCCTCAGTCCACAAGGCTGCCCTGGGTTGTTAAACCCATCACCCAGGGCATTAGTAGCCCCCATACTTGTGAGTACCCCTGCTCCTGCTGCAGTACTGTCTCTCTTGGGTCCCCTTCGAGTCCTTGGGCTCCATTGCGACCGCCCTGTGCTGCAGCTGCTTGTTCCCTTTCCAGCAAAGGTACAGGCACCTGAGCAGCAAGCTGCTCTCTGGTACATGAAACGGTTAAATTCCCTTTCCTCCCCCTCCCAATGCACGTTGATTGTTTCAGACACTGACTAGCCTCGGGTGCCAATTCACCCTGCCCGATTACAGATTCCAACCTGCCTATGGGTGGAAGGATGCTAGTTCCCCTTCTTTCCACTCTCCCCTTTCTGCCTGAGCCTGAAGCCAAGCTGTCTCCTGACTGCAGTTGATGCCGAGCTTCACTTGCTAAGTCACCCTCCTTGCATCCTACTTGTAATTTGCCTCTGCCTGCCCTTCCCTGCCTCTGGGGCCGGGGGGAAACAGCCCCCTGTTTTCCCAAGCTTACCCTTCTCTGTGCCCCTGGAGCCATACTGCTTAACAATCCTGTTTGCTGCTTCCCTGGGGCCATGCTGGCTTACTTGCTAATGGAAGAAAGAGACTTGCCCCACACAGGTTTCGAACCTTTATGCACATTCCTGGGGGTTGGGGGTGAGTCATTGCTACAAAGCTGACCACCGAGCACCTTTTTTTACAGCAGTGTTGACCTCCTTCCTCCCCACCAAAAGCTGAGCTGCTCTTTCTTGGGTAAGCCCCAGACAAACTCTGCCCCACTGATAAGCCATTACCAGCAGGAGAGTGGGGTGGAAGGAGGTATTGTTTCATGGTCTCTGTGTATATAATGTCTTCTGCAGTTTCCACAGTATGCATCCAATGAAGTGAGCTGTAGCTCACGAAAGCTTATGCTCAAATAAATTGGTTAGTCTCTAAGGTGCCACAAGTACTCCTTTTCTTTTTGCCCCACTTTAGTTGTAGTTCAGTCATTCATAGGGAAAATGCTACCTATGGGATGACAGCCCCACCCCATGATATTGCCTTTTACTGAAGCACTCTGGAGGTCTTTGTTTAAGTGATGACTCAGCCCAATTTATATAGCTGGGAAGATCTGACAGGAGCACCACTGAAAGGGGAATATCTGCAGATAAAGGAATAAATATACTGTGACAACAATCTCCCCTCTTTTCTGCACTTCCTCAGAGTTGAGGTGTATATATACTGTGCTTCCGCAGTGAAGTGGTTAGTGAGTGGTGAGGGTAAATCTTTATTAGAAAAGCTCAGTTTTAACTATCATAGAGTGGAAATTTATACTGCCAGGAGCACAAGTTATGTTACACATTGCAATAGAAGAGGAGGAGAATGAACTATAAATTATACAATTTTAAATTCAATTCAATTTGTTCCCTTTTTACAGTACCAGTATTATAGCTTGTCATATACACTTTCAAAAAGTTATCATAATCGTAATTGGGGCAATTATAGATGATCAATAATGTTTTGCCTCTGACCCATTTCTTCTGTTATAAATAGGCCTATATTTTGTTCATTTTCTCCTGAATAATTTAAGGAAAGTGTTTCCTGAACTGTACTGTATGTAATTGGGGCTCTTTTCTGCAGGGAAACCCTGGAGAATAAAAGATTTGAATAGAACAGCTAACTGGAGATTATCTGAAGAAGCGCCATACTTGATACACGTCCTTCTCCCTTCCTGATAGAATAGCATGAAAAGTAAGGGACACCAGCCAGGGATCAGAGGGAGTTGGACATAGAAGGCATCTCTAACCAAACCAAAGCATACCCTATATACTCTTTGGAGAAGAGCCAAAGATCTTAGACAAGGAGAGGTAATGATAATCCAATTTTTCAAACTATTTACTTATTAATAGCAAATTTAAATTCTAATACAATTACTCCTTAGCAGATGACTGGAAAATAACACTTTTTATATCTTATTTCAGGTAGTAGAGGTGCTCCTAAATATCAGATTCCTTTGTTCTGCTGTAAAGATGACACTACTACATCTTAAGTTTGCTGCTGAACTAGCTCGGTTCTTTTCTGGCCTGGTGCTGGTAGAGCACAGACTTATTGTTCTGGGTGACTTTGATGTCCATGCCAACAATAACCCTTGCAAGTTGATTCAGGATAGCAATGACAGCATGGTGACCATGGGACAATTTCAGGTGGTCTGGCTGGTCTCATACAGACACTTCTCAGCAGCATTCTTGGTATCATACTTTGGGGCTGGGACTGATGTCAAACTCTTGTCACTACCTCATTTATGCTAAGATCAAGGCTCACTCATGCTTCCAAATTAATTCTATCCACTTTTCAAAGGTAATCATTAAGGGTGCACCAAGAAGTCTGTTGCTGAGTCATCTTCTTCCTCAT
The DNA here is from genome assembly GCF_965140295.1 of Lepidochelys olivacea. NCBI lineage: Eukaryota > Metazoa > Chordata > Testudines > Cheloniidae > Lepidochelys > Lepidochelys olivacea. The sequence goes on along the minus strand of NC_140412.1, from coordinate 103,437,235 downwards.
CTCTAAATTATGTATCTTGAAACTAGAACAGCAAAAGGCATGAACTTTCTTCAACTTCAAACTTTTCTTCCTTCCCTCCTAGTAGAGTCCTTCCCTGCATATAAGAAAGCACAATTCAACCAACCAGTCTCTCCTTTCCCCCATTTCCATGATGCCTCTGGACAGTTTGACCCAAAGTTTTCCCCACTCCCACAGCTCTGAATTCTGTTTTACGGTTATTTCCTCTGCTGTGTCTCCACAGGGAAGCACAGATGCACAGCAAGAAAGCATGTGTATAATGAGTGCTATTTGTACTATCCAGAACTCTTCTACCAGGGGAATAGATGGAAAGGCCTTGTACAACATGAGCAATTTTTTCAGGGGATTACTCTTATACCCTCCTCTTGTATGCCCACAAGGAGGCATACAAGAGGAGGGCAAAAGGGTTGGTGGAAAGAATCTGGTTGAGTTGGAAGGAGCAAAGGAGCATGATAGAACCATGGAGGAAGAGGAGAAGGAAAGGAAAACAGGAACTTAAAAAATTAAGGCAAAGCTTTGGATGGTCTTAGAAAATTTGGACGCTTATCAGAATTCAGCCTCTTGAGCCTAATTTTTTCTAATTCTTCCTGGAGTAATCTCAGTTTTAAAAAAACATCAGCAGGCATCATAAGTAAATAGCATTTCTTGTTTTCTGTCCTTCATTTTGTAGTCTAACCCACTGAGAAAACAAGAAACTTCCACAGAAAAATGTGGAAGAAGTGCTGTTGATTTTACAGACAGAAAATTAAGGAAGAAAACATTACAGTTTCACTGTAAAGCTTCCCATATATGTACATACTGATGTGATAAACGTTCTTTTGAATACCAAAAAAAAGTTTACAAATGGCACCATTTTACATTCAAACTGAAATTTCAACACCATAGAAGAGTTTGCGAAAAGCTACAAAACTTTCAAAGGTTAAAACCAAGGCTTCTAAGAGCATCTTTGGTTCTTTTTAAAATGTAAGAGGCAAGAAATTAGCATTTTGAGTCTGCCAAAATGTAGCAGTTAGGAGATGGCATTTATTTTAAATTAGATTTTTTTTCTGGCCATTAAAATCAGTTTACAACTGCTAATTACTCCTATCAAATAATGAAAGAAAAACTGGAGAATTCTCCAGGTGTATGTGTGACAGGACAATGCTCTGTCCCACCCTCTGATACCCCAGAAACAGCTCAGACTCACTTTTTTTAGTGTTCTGTCTGTCTTTTATTCTACACCCTCCCACCAACATCAGTTGAGTGCAACATCACATTTTTTAATCCCTACATCTTTCAATCCCGCTTTACCAGGGGTCTAGGAGGGAAAGCGATCTCTCTGTCTTGGGAGTGCTCCCACTCACTCCAGTCCAATCCACAATTGCAGTATCCCTCCACCCTTGTAACACTTCTTTCCTGGCTTTTATCAAGTTACCCATCTGAAATCTAACTAGTTCCTAGCCTCCCCAGCCTCTCCCTCTGATTAGCTAATTACTCAGTGAACCTGTAAGGAGGAAACTAAGGGTATGTCTACACTACGGAATAAGGTCGAATTTATAGAAGTTGTTTTTTTAGAAATCGGTTTTATATATTCGAGTGTGTGTGTCCTCACAGAAAATGCTCAAAGTGCATTAAGTGCATTAACTCGGCGGAGCGCTTCCACAGTACCGAGGCTAGAGTCGACTTCCGGAGTGTTGCACTGTGGGTAGCTATCCCACAGTTCCCGCAGTCTCCGCTGCCCATTGGAATTCTGGGTTGAGATCCCAATGCCTGATGGGGCTAAAACATTGTCGCGGGTGGTTCTGGGTACATATCGTCAGGCCCCCGTTCCCTCCCTCCCTCCGTGAAAGCAAGGGCAGACAATCGTTTCGCGCCTTTTTTCCTGAGTTACCTGTGCAGACGCCATACCATGGCAAGAATGGAGCCCGCTCAGGTAACCGTCACCCTATGACTCCTGGGTGCTGGCAGACGCGGTACGGCATTGCTACAGTAGCAGCAACCCCTTGCCTTGTGGCAGCAGACGGTACAGTACGACTGGTAGCCGTCATCATCATGTCCGAGGTGCTCCTGGCCACATCGGCTGGGAGCGCCTGGACAGACATGGGCGCAGGGACTAAATTTGGAGTGACTTGACCAGGTCATTCTCTTTAGTCCTGCAGTCAGTCCTATTGAACTGTCTTATGGTGAGCAGGCAGGCGACACGGATTGCTAGCAGTCGTACTGTACCATCTTCTGCCAGGCAGGCAAGAGATGAGGATTGCCAGCAGTCGTATTGTACCATCTTCTGCCGAGCAGCCATGAGATGTGGATGGCATGCAGTCCTTCTGCACCGTCTGCTGCCAGCCAAAGATGTAAAAGATAGATGGAGTGGATCAAAACAAGAAATAGACCAGATTTGTTCTCTATTCATTTGCTTCCCCCCCCTCCCCCGTCTAGGGGACTCATTCTTCTAGGTCACACTGCAGTCACTCACAGAGAAGGTGCAGTGAGGTAAATCTAGCCATGTATCAATCAGAGGCCAGGCTAACCTTCTTGTTCCAATAAGAACGATAACTTAGGTACACCATTTCCTATTGGAACCCTCCGTGAAGTCCTGCCTGAAATACTCCTTGATGTAAAGACACCCCCTTTGTTGATTTTAGCTCCCTGAAGCCAACCCTGTAAGCAGTGTCCTCAGTCGCCCCTCCCTGCGTCAGAGCAACGGCAAACAATCGGGCATCTGAGAGTGCTGTCCAGAGCAGTCACAATGGAGCACTCTGATGGGGCTAAAACATTGTCGCGGGTGGTTCTGGGTACGTATCGTCAGGCCCCCGTTCCCTCCCTCCCTCCGTGAAAGCAAGGGCAGACAATCGTTTCGCGCCTTTTTTCCTAAGTTACCTGTGCAGACGCCATACCACGGCAAGCATGGAGCCCGCTCAGGTAACCGTCACCCTATGTCTCCTGGGTGCTGGCAGACACGATACAGCTTTGCTACACAGTAGCAGCAACCCATTGCCTTCTGGCAGCAGACAGTGCAGTATGACTGGTAGTTGTCCTCGTCATGTCCGAGGTGCTCCTGGCCACGTCGGCTGGGAGCGCCTGGGCAGACATGGGCGCAGGGACTAAATTTGGAGTGACTTGACCAGGTCATTCTCTTTAGTCCTGCAGTCAGTCCTATTGAACCGTCTTATGGTGAGCAGGCAGGCGATATGGATTGCTAGCAGTCGTACTGTACCATCTTCTGCCAGGCAAGCAAGAGATGAGGATGGCTAGCAGTCGTACTGTACCATCTTCTGCTGAGCAGCCATGAGATGTGGATAGCATGCAGTCCTTCTGCACCGTCTGCTGCCAGCCAAAGATGTAAAAGATAGATGGAGTGGATCAAAACAAGAAATAGACCAGATTTGTTCTCTATTCATTTGCTTCCCCCCCCTCCCCCGTCTAGGGGACTCATTCCTCTAGGTCACACTGCAGTCACTCACAGAGAAGGTGCAGCGAGGTAAATCTAGCCATGTATCAATCAGAGGCCAGGCTAACCTCCTTGTTCCAATAAGAACGATAACTTAGGTACACCATTTCTTATTGGAACCCTCCATGAAGTCCTGCCTGAAATACTCCTTGATGTAAAGACACCCCCTTTGTTGATTTTAGCTCCCTGAAGCCAACCCTGTAAGCCGTATCGTCAGTCGCCCCTCCCTCCGTCAGAGCAACGGCAGACAATCGTTCCGCGCCTTTTTTCTGTGCGGACGCCATACCAAGGCAAGCATGGAGGCCGCTCAGCTCACTTTGGCAATTAGGAGCACATTAAACACCACACGTATTATCCAGCAGTATATGCAGCACCGGAGCCTGGCAAAGCGATACCGGGCGAGGAGGCGACGTCAGCGCGGTCACGTGAGTGATCAGGACATGGACACAGATTTCTCTGAAAGCATGGGCCCTGCCAATGCATGCATCATGGTGCTAATGGGGCAGGTTCATGCTGTGGAACGCCGATTCTGGGCTCGGGAAACAAGCACAGACTGGTGGGACTGAATAGTGTTGCAGGTCTGGGACGATTCCCAGTGGCTGCAAAACTTTCGCATGCGTAAGGGCACTTTCATGGAACTTTGTGATTTGCTTTCCCCTGCCCTGAAGCGCATGAATACCAAGATGAGAGCAGCCCTCACAACTGAGAAGCGAGTGGCGATAGCCCTGTGGAAGCTTGCAACGCCAGACAGCTACCGGTCAGTTGGGAATCAATTTGGAGTGGGCAAATCTACTGTGGGGGCTGCTGTGATGCAAATAGCCCACGCAATCAAAGATCTGCTGATATCAAGGGTATTGACCCTGGGAAATATGCAGGTCATAGTGGATGGCTTTGCTGCAATGGGATTCCCTAACTGTGGTGGGGCCATAGACGGAACCCATATCCCTATCTTGGCACCGGAGCACCAAGCCGCCGAGTACATAAACCGCAAGGGGTACTTTTCGATAGTGCTGCAAGCTCTGGTGGATCACAAGGGACGTTTCACCAACATCAATGTGGGATGGCCGGGAAAGGTACATGACGCTCGCATCTTCAGGAACTCTGGTCTGTTTCAAAAGCTGCAGGAAGGGACTTTATTCCCAGACCAGAAAATAACTGTTGGGGATGTTGAAATGCCTATATGTATCCTTGGGGACCCAGCCTACCCCTTAATGCCATGGCTCATGAAGCCGTACACAGGCAGCCTGGACAGTAGTCAGGAGCTGTTCAACTACAGGCTGAGCAAGTGCAGAATGGTGGTAGAATGTGCATTTGGACGTTTAAAGGCGCGCTGGCGCAGTTTACTGACTCGCTTAGACCTCAGCAAAACCAATATTCCCACTGTTATTACTGCTTGCTGTGTGCTCCACAATATCTGTGAGAGTAAGGGGGAGACGTTTATGGCGGGGTGGGAGGTTGAGGCAAATCGCCTGGCTGCTGGTTACGTGCAGCCAGACACCAGGGCGGTTAGAAGAGCACAGGAGGGCGCGGTACGCATCAGAGAAGCTTTGAAAACCAGTTTCATGACTGGCCAGGCTACGGTGTGAAAGTTCTGTTTGTTTCTCCTTGATGAAACCCCCCGCCCCTTGGTTCACTCTACTTCTCTGTAAGATAACCACCCACCCCTCCTCCCATCAATCACCGCTTGCAGAGGCAATAAAGTCATTGCTGCTTCACATTCATGCATTCTTTATTCATTCATCACACAAATAGGGGGATGACTACCAAGGTAGCCCAGGAGGGGTGGTGGAGGAGGGAAGGAAAATGCCACACAGCACTTTAAGCACAGCACTTTAAAAGTTTACAACTTTAAAATTTATAGAATGACAGCCTTCTTTTTTTTGGGCAATCCTCTGTGGTGGGGTGGCTGGTTGGCTGGAGGCTCCCCCACCACGTTCTTGGGCGTCTGGGTGTGGAGGCTATGGAACTTGGGGAGGAGGGCGGTTGGTTACAGAGGGGCTGCAGTGGCAGTCTGTGCTCCAGCTGCCTTTGCTGCAGCTCAGCCATACACTGGAGCATACTGGTTTGGTCCGCCAGCAGCCTCAGCATTGAATCCTGCCTCCTCTCATCACGCTGCCGCCACATTTGAGCTTCAGCCCTCTCTTCAGCCTGCCACTTACTCTCTTCAGCCCGCCACCTCTCCTCCCGGTCATTTTGTGCTTTCCTGCACTCTGACATTATTTGCCTCCACGCATTCATCTGTGCTCTGTCAGTGTGGGAGGACAGCATGAGCTCGGAGAACATTTCATCACGAGTGCGTTTTTTTTTCTTTCTAAGCTTCACTAGCCTCTGGGAAGGAGAAGATCCTGTGATCATTGAAACACATGCAGCTGGTGGAGAAAAAAGAAGGGACAACGGTATTTAAAAAGACACATTTTATAAAACAGTGGCTACACTCTTTCAGGGTAAACCTTGCTGTTAATATTACATACATAGCACAGGTGCTTTCGTTACAAGGTCGCATTTTGCCTCCCCACACCGCGTGGCTACCCCCTCAACCCTCCCCCCTCCCTGTGGCTAGCAGCGGGGAACATTTCTGTTTAGCCACAGGCAAACAGCCCAGCAGGAATGGGCTCCTCTGAGTGTCCCCTGAAGAAAAGCACTCTATTGCAACCAGGTGACCATGAATTATTTCTCACTCTCCTGAGGATAACACAGAGAGATAAAGAACGGATGTTGTTTGAATGCCAGCAAACATACACTGCAATGCTTTGTTCTACAATGATTCCCGATTACGTGTTACTGGCCTGGAGTGGTAAAGTGTCCTACCATTAAGGACACAATAAGGCTGCCCTCCCCAGAAACCTTTTGCAAAGGCTTTAGGAGTACATCTAGGAGAAGCGCGAATGCCAGGGCAAAGTTTCACATGCTTGCTTTTAAACCATGTATAGTATTTTAAAAGGTACACTCACCAGAGGTCCCTTCTCCACCTGCTGGGTCTAGGAGGCAGCCTTGGGTGGGTTCGGGGGGTACTGGCTCCAGGTCCAGGGTGAGAAACAGTTCCTGGCAGTCGGGAAAACCGGTTTCTCCGCTTGCTTGCTGTGAGCTATCTACAACCTCATCATCATCATCATCATCTTCTTCGTCCCCAAAACCTGCTTCCGTATTGCCTCCATCTCCATTGAAGGAGTCAAACAACATGGCTGGGGTAGTGGTGGCTGAACCCCCTAAAATGGCATGCAGCTCATCATAGAAGCGGCATGTTTGGGGCATTGACCCGGAGCGGCCGTTCACCTCTCTGGTTTTCTGGTAGGCTTGCCTCAGCTCCTTCAGTTTCACGCGGCACTGCTTCGGCCTGTCCTTGTTATGGCCTCTGTCCTTCATGCCCTGGGAGATTTTGACAAAGGTTTTGGCATTTCGAAAACTGGAACGGAGTTCTGATAGCACGGATTCCTCTCCCCAAACAGCGATCAGATCCCGTACCTCCCGTTCGGTCCATGCTGGAGCTCTTTTGCAATTCTGGGACTCCATCATGGTCACCTGTGCTGATGAGCTCTGCATGGTCACCTGCAGCTTGCCACGCTGGCCAAACAGGAAATGAGATTTAAAAGTTCGCGGTTCTTTTCCTGTCTACCTGGCCAGTGCATCTGAGTTGAGAGTGCTGTCCAGAGCGGTCACAATGGAGCACTCTGGGATAGCTCCCGGAGGCCAATACCATCGAATTGTGTCCACAGTACCCCAAATTCGAGCCGGCAATGTCGATTTAAGCGCTAATCCACTTGTCAGGGGTGGAGTAAGGAAATCGATTTTAAGAGCCCTTTAAGTCGAAATAAAGAGCTTCATTGTGTGGACGGGTGCAGGTTTACATCGATTTAACGCTGCTAAATTCGACCTAAAGTCCTAGTGTAGACCAGGGCTAATTGAGGCTACAGTGATCAGAGTGCTCACCCATCTGTCAGACTCAGTAATCTTTCACAATATGTATTCTGGTGGGAGTCTTAGGCCTTGTCTACACTAAAGGGAAAAGTTGATCTAAGGTACACAATTTGAGTTACGTGAATAGCGGAACGCAACTCGACATAGGTAAGATCTACTTACTGCGGGGTCCACACTACGCGACGTTGATGGGAGACGCTCTCCCGTCGAGTCTCCTTACTCTTCTTGATCAAGTGGAGCACAGGAGTTGATGGGAGAGTGATCAGCGATCGATTTAGCGGGTTTTGGCAGTCGATTTAGCGGGTCTTCACTACACCCACTAAATCGACCGCTGATGCATTGATCGCCACAGCGTCGGTCCTCCAGTAAGTGTAGTCAAGCCCTTAGAGAGCTACAAGAACTGCAGGGAAGCTGACAACAACTAGGGTTCCAATCTGGCAATTGATGGCTTACATATGTGCCCATAGAAATCCCAGTGACGCCATTGTGGTTGACATAATTTTCCTCAATTAAAGTGGCTATTTTTCTCAAAAATGAAAACTTTCACAATAATATTTTGATAGTCTCTAAACTTTTAATGAAAAACCAGAACATTTTGTTTATAGTTTTAATTTACCATGTTGGGGCTTCACAGTCTTTCATAATGCCAAATTTGATTGTTCAGTTTGGTCACTTAGAGGGGTTTTTCAAAATAAAAACATTTCTATTCGGAATTTTTAAATTTTATTTTCAAATATTCCAAATGTTGAAAAGAAACAACAACAAAGTCTATGAAAAACTGTGGAAAACAAAAAATCAGTCCAGCCTCAAAACTAGCATAATCAAACAGTTTTTGAATTTCTTAATTTTTTGGTGATTTTTAAAAAAAGTTTACCTTTCTAACCAATAGTAATGCTGCTCCTAATAAGTTCATAATGGAAATATATCATTGCAGTCCAGTGTCAAATAGTCAGGACTTGTGGATTCTAATTCCTAGTTTAATGAACTCATTAAGTATCTTGCCCAAAGTTAGATGTCTTCATTAAGGTTAAAACACAGGTTGTCTATCTGTAAAAGAGGGATGATAATACTTCCCTACTTCAGAGGAGCAAGAGAGGAGAAGTTCATTAATGTTTATAAGACACTCAGACACTATGGTGATATGCACCATAGAAATGCCTATAAATCAATAACAAAACTTCATAATTAACGTTATTTACTCAACAATTGGTAGAACAAGTGATTAAACCCTGTGCACTCTGATTAAAAGAAACATTGACCATGTTTCTTTGAAGAAAAGCATAGTGGTTCATACATGAAAGTTATGTGCCTGCAGTTACGCATTTTGTTCCTGTATGCTTTCATTTAATGTTGCATCACTGCAAATGTCCAGCTGCCTTTGATGTTAATGTATCTCACACATTTTATAAGCACTGAAGAGAGTTCATGTCTTCTGCTATTATAGTCTCTAGTCACATACTTCAGAGCTGAGGAGGGAGATGTCTCAGTAATAGACCTATTGATGCACACTGCATTGAAATGTGGATGGAATATAGCAAAATCCAACAGAAAAGTCAGTTAATCTGTTTTTGTATAACAGAATCCAGAAGATCATTGCAGAAAAGTCCATTAATCAATGACTTTATGTCCTCAGAGTTATGAACATCAATAAAAATGCTTTCACTTTAATGGGGCAACTTTCATCTGAACCTCTCAAAGTTCATTACAAATAATTAATTCCCACATAACACATTTTAGGTGGGAAACTATTTCATTACTGCTAAACAGATGGGGAAACTGATTTACAAGAGAAAGTTCTTACTTCCAGAGCAGTCCTCTGCTTTAACCACCAGACAGTGGCCCTGTTCTGAAGTGCAATTCAAAAGGCACAGCCTCTTCAGAAGTGTGGGGAAGGGGGCGCAAAAGTGACTTTAAGCCATCCAATTTACCCTCCAAATTCTGGGATCTGCCCAGTGCAACCTAGAATGGCCACTTATTGCTTGCTCCACCAGCCCAGAATAACCAGAGTGCAATGCACTGCAGCCATCTGCCCACCATCCCACCATGGTGCTTGCCATGGAAGGTTCTTCTGACCACCTATCAGTGGAGAATGCCCTTGTTATAGATGTCCTGGTTCTGTTTTATTTCCACATATGCCTGTATGAACTTTCTATAAATCTTCATAATAATTCTCAGTTGTATGTATATGATATAATAATAACAATCAACAGTACTGTAGGTTTGCATTAACACTCTGAACCTCCTTGTCAACTGTTTGAAATGAGCCACCCTGATTACCACTACAAAAGTGATTTTTCCTCCTGTTGATAATTTCCCTCTTCCACTTTAATTGAATTGTCTCATTAGAACTGACCCACGACTTGGTAAGGCAACTCCCATCTTTTCATATGCTGTATATTTATATCTGCCTGCTGTATTTTCCACTCCATGCATCTGCTGAAGTGGGTTTTAGCCCATGAAAGCTTATGCCCAAATAAATTTGTTAGTCTCTAAGGTGCCACAAGTATTCCTCTTCATTTTTGCTGATAACACGGCTACCACTCTGAAACTCTGAACCTTGTGATTATTTTGAAGGTGCTTGGTACCTTTGTAATTGATGATCATATGTACTATACTATATGTACTAAGCATGAAGTAATGTAAATTTCAAATGACAAAATCAAATTTCAAGATGTGCGACATCAAATTCAATAGTTATCAGGTCTCAGAGACTTGTGGATGTCAGTGCAGAAATCAACAGTATATTTTAAACTAATGTATGCCCACATTTGAAGGGCACAAAGAGGTCTAGTATCTCCACAAAGCAGATTATGTCAAGGCTGATGTTACTCTTTTTTGGCATTGATCCTTCAGACTCTTATGCACATGAGTATCTTGACTCATTTAGAAAATTTATGTGCATACTCATATTGAAATAATACATATTCACAGACAAAGACTCCTTTAGCAGTGTTTCTTACAGTGGCAATCTTTTCATTTTTTTTGTGCACATTCCTTTTCTGTGCAAATAACTAGTTTCAGTTTTATTGTTGTATCTAATTTTCAGTCACTGTACAGGAACTAAAAGTATAATTTTCCTTTGTACAGAACAGCTCTTGAATTTGGTTGGTTAGAACGATAAGGCATGAGAAAGCATTCAGCTAACAATGCATTTGTTTTTCCTACAGTGTAATAGTAACTGACTGCACGTGAACCAAAGTTAAAGTTTCTTTTTTCCCCATTATTTTTGCTTTGTGTATCAAAGACACTATTATTTAAAGCAAGACATTTGTGTTGGTTTTTATGTTCATGAAAAAATGAAGAGCCCACTTCTCCTTTTATTTTACTACAGGTTTACGCTGGTATAATGGCATGTCATCAGTGGAGGTACTCCTCCTGATTAACATCTGTGAGAGGAAGAAAAAAAAATCAGGTCCAAAATGTTTCTCGTTTCTGTCATACTCCTACAATATTAAAAAAAACATTAACATTGAGATAAGACAGATAGGTAGAGCTGAAAATGATAAATCCCACACTACTGGCTGGTCATGTTTATTTTGAATAATCAATAATATTTTTGCATGCTTCAGGCTGGTGCTCTTCTTTTGCAAACACAGTAACAAGATTTTATATTCAGACTCATTCTTCGGTGCCTGATGGCATTGTTTGAGGTTTTTTAAAGCCTAAGTTTTGGGCCTCACTGTCAGGTTACAGGGAGAAATTGCTTTAGTGTAGTGTATGGGTCTAACATAGATCTTGAAGAGGAAGGCATACATCATACCTTAATGTACCCTTGAGTTCAATCTACACTGAAGTTCTAATATACTGTGCTAGTGTTGTTTACTGAACATCTGTGCATATGATAAATATGATACCCTATGGCTACTGCAAGTTTATGCACAGGGTGAAAAAGACCTGATTGCAATATGGAAGACTTGTGGATCCTCTGAATTTTATATTCAGCTGTGTGCACTGAGGAGTGACTAGACTAAAAAATCACCTGTTATCATGCTTATTGGTTGATATAGGATTTTGCAATAGAGTAGACTGTCTTGTGCCCTGTTGTATTGCACAACCATGAGACTACAGCTAATATAAATGTTGTCAACTTAACTAGTTACCTGGGAATCTGAGGCAATGTAGCAAATTGTTTTTATTTGCAGCTCTGAGTGTGCACTGCTTTGTGAAAAAAGGGCTGTAAAAACAGGTGAAGACGACCATTATCATTATACCTATGCAACTGAGTGAGCAGAATCACTGGCGAAATGAAGTCCAGCAATATACTCCTCCACTTTCTTTGAAAATAATTCAATAGTCCCAGATAGTCGCTTGAGGGATGTGAGAATATGACATATGAGTGAGGAGGAAGGATAATCCAGTGTTTAGGGCACTAGACATGAGTTAAATTTCCTGCTCTGCCACAAACTTCCTGTTTGATTTGGGGCAAGTCATTTAATATCTCCATGCCCCATCTGTAAAATGGGGATAATAGCACTTCATCACCTCCCAAGGTGTTATGAGGGTAAATGCCATTGTGAGTTGAGTGAAACTTTGTTATGGATAGAGTTAAAACCTCTTTGAAGCTTATGTCCTTGTTCTAAGATGTAAGAGACAGGTCAGGGACCATATCTAAAACAAGGCTTTCATAGAGTCTGCCCAGAAATTAGCACCATGTGAGCAGAGATTTCAAGTGGGTATTGTGACCAGGAATATGTGAGAGACAGAAACTGAGAACAGACGAGAACAGAGAGAGGGGGGGGGGGGCAAGAAAGCCAAGAAGAAGCCTGTAAGCACAACATGACCCTGAAAAAAGCAAGAGCTTTTGGTTCTGGTGTTGGCTAAAGAGGCTTTGGGACTGCAGACTAAAAAACTGCTCCTTTTGTTCTTAGTTCCTTCTGCATTCAGATACACAGGACTTTGTACATTCCTTGGAAATAAACAAGATGGCATCAAAGAGAATACCAGACTCCATCCATTTCTACTTCCAAATGGAGCATCCCCAGGGCCCTAAACCTTGACTAGCAGTTCAGGTCAAAAAGGGGCAACATTACTTAAATATTGGGTAGTGGTTAGATACTATGGTAATGGGGGGAGGGGTGTATAAGTACCTAAGATAAATAGATAATGCGTGTGTTAGGTTGGACCCCTTTTTGGGATGCCCCCAGCTGTACTGGGGTCTCAATGAGCCCACCTGTCCCAACGGCCTGGGTTTCCCTTACTCTGTGTTGCTGTGACTGGCTCTCATGCCCCTTTCCAGCACACACACACAAAGGCAGGGACACACCCAGCTGTAGAATCACACAGAGCCTGCAATCAGCTCTCTGTGGGAGGATTCAGATAGGGGATTGCCCACCACTCACATGCTCACCTCCTTTGGGGTGTAAACCCAAAATAATATTGTCTTGTGCTGTATAGAGAGATCTGCACAGCACAAGCTCATAAAAATCTCCCCCTCCCTCAATGTCGAGGGAGATGTGCACAGCTTTTTGCCCCCACCCCCACCCCGATATGAACTGCACAAACTGGATTTTGAAATAAACAAGAAATAAGCTTATTAACTACAAAAGGTAAATTTTCAGTTATTATAAGGAATAGGAAACAGAACAAAGCAGATTACTGAGCAAATAAAACAAAACATGCAGCCTAAGCATAATTCACTAAAGAAACAGATTACAAACAGAAATTTCTCACCCTAAATGTTGTTTTAGGCAGGTTGCAGAGTTTCTGCAGCTCAGAGTTCCAGTTATTTCTCTTTACAGACTAGACCCCGGTCTCAGCCTGGACTCACCCTTGCCTTTCCGCAGCTTAGTTTCTTTGCTTCTTCAGGTGTTTTTAGCGGTCTTCCTTCTTGGGCAAGGAGGCTGTAGAGAAGAGCCCTGATTGACTCACTTCCCAGCCTTAAGTAGGATTTACGTATGGCGGGAATCCTTTGTTTCCAGTGGAAAAATACCAGCAGTGTCCAAAGTGGTGCTCTGTGCAGTGTTAAAGCAACATCCCAGGAAGCTCCTCAGAAAGGTGGGAGATTAGTATCTTAAAAGTTCTATTGTCCTTCTTAAATGACTCATTCAGGCTGATTGTCTACTGTCTGGTGGGCTTTCCCCCAAGCACACACATGGTTGTAATTGTTACATAGTCAATATTCCTAACTTCAGATACAGAAATGATACATGTATAAAAATTGGATAATCACATTCAACAAATGATAACCTTTCCAATGATACCTCACATGATCCATTTTGCATAAAATATATCTTAATCATGCCATATTCATATCATAATATTTCTGTGAAGCATATGGGGTATAGCGTCACAATGTGGTCCCATAATTAGTACTGCTCCTTAGTTATATTCCTGATATCCTTGCTGGTAGTGTAAATGTTGGAGGCCCAATAGTAAAAGTCTTCTATTTATTCACCTTGCAACTTTTGACACAAACCACCAATTCCCAGCACAAGGTGGAGAGGATACCAATTCTGTAGTCAAATATCTGTACAAACAACACATTCTCTGGTTGTCTGCAATGTGCCATAATGAGAGTAAAGGAAAAGTCTAGCCTTATCAAAATAATTGATGCTAGGTGGAAATGGAAAACGAAACACAACCTTTTCCTTTGTGCTTTCATTGGTTGTTTTCTCCTGTGTAATCTTATCAATGCTCCCCATCAACCAGAGCATCTCATTTGTTTAGAAAATCTAAGGATACAAGCAAGGACTTACTGACATAAGTTTCTCACACACAATTTAAAAATACCCTTGGAAAGTTTCATTGACATTTTCCTTTTTTTAAAGCAATCAGTTGTCTTCATTATACATTTTATCAAAATGATAAAATTATAAAAGTAACTGCAGAAAGTAAATAGTACATTTATATTGAGAGAGAGAGAGAAAGAGAGAGAGAATCTAATAGAAAAAAAACAGAGTAAATATACTATATAAAAGTCACTTGTTTGGGCCAGCATAGCTTTTCAGGAATTTGGCTGTCCCTGGTAAATAGCACAGTAGCTAGAAAAACTTTTTATTAGAATCTTCCGCTCAAGGCTCTGGAAAGTCTCATCTGTCTCCCACAAAGGACAGGTGTGAATTGTCATAAATACTATTATTATCCACTTTGTGGCAAATCCAGCTCACTTTTTGAAGTCAATGGGATTTCTCATGTGAATAAGGATCAGGTTTGTCCCTTTGGTATTATGTGCTATTTGTTAAGTGCTGCTGATGTGCTCAGCATTGTACAAGACACAAAAAAGAAAGTGCCTGACTTAAGGAACTTACAGTCTACAAAACAGACACAGGGGAGGCAAGAGACATTGGGAGGCTCCAAGTTATTGACTTAGAACCCTGAAAAGGCCTTAACTCCATGAACTCATTCTTAACCGTCTTCTTACCTTTTATGGCATTCCCCGTGTACTTGTACAGTGAATGCTCAGCACCAAAACTGTTTGGCCTAACGTAATATAGTCCTATTTTAATAAATTGTTTTATTATTTATACAGAAAACTGGAAGGCTGATCTGCTGGTATCTCAGATTATATTAGACATTAACAGTCATATGTTCAGACTTACAATACAGGAGAGTGGCTACTTCTCAAATAAGATATCAGCATAACCAACAGCAGAGGAAAAAACTTGTATCCAACAGAGCCCCACATCGAGATCCCTGTGGATAAAAGAAACTTACATTTCTTCAGGCAGAGCCTTTCTTGGGGAGCTGATACACATCTTCTGCTCAGTTTACCAGTATTAATCCACCAACAAAGGGTTATTAAACTAAACTAACTCAGGGCTGCTCTGTGCAAAATCCATCTCTGAGTTCATCTGAACTGTATTGCTTGTCTATTTTGACTGTAAACTCCTTGGAGCAGAAATCATATCTCCCTTCCTCTGTGCTGTGAGTATTCAATAAATAAGTAATAAAACGTATAAAATAACTGTAACTAGAACAAAAGCAGGTGTGGAGTAAGATTATATTTCTCATTATATTTACAATTTAAGGTCCTGTAATTGCTCCCACTGAAGGCCATGGAAGTTTTCTATCGACTTTTATTTGGGGCTAGCTCCTGCTCCTGTAATAGACAGATATCTTTACCCTTAGAGTGTGGGCACTTATCAAAATGAGATGGTACCAGACATACAGCTGTAGATAGTTCACTGCTTCAACAATCATTGTACCAGTTTCTGCAGTACATAAAACAAATAAAAAAGAAAGAGTTCTAGTGGACATTAAAATCTGGTTACTCTTCATTGTCATTTAGCAAGTGTCAAGGTTCCTCCCCCACTCTGAACTCTAGGGTACAGATGTGGGGACCTGCATGAAAAACCTCCTAAGCTTATCTTTACCAGCTTAGGTCAAAACTTCCCCAAGGTACAAAATATTCCACCCGTTGTCCTTGGACTGGCCGCTACCACCACCAAACTAATACTCGTTACTGGGGAAGAGCTGTTTGTCCTTCCCCCCAAAATACTTCCCAAAACCTTGCACCCCACTTCCTGGACAAGGTTTGGTAAAAAGCCTCACCAATTTGCCTAGGTGACTACAGACCCAGACCCTAGGATCTTAAGAACAATGAACAATCCTCCCAGCACTTGCACCCTCCCCTTTCCTGGGAAATGCTGGATAAAAAGCCTCACCAATTTGCATAGGTGACCACAGACCCAAACCCTTGGATCTGAGAACAATGAAAAAGCATTCAGTTTTCTTACAAGAAGACTGTTAATAGAAATAGGAGTAAATAGAAGTAAAGAAATCCCCTCTGTAAAATCAGGATAGTAGATACCTTACAGGGTAATTAGATTCAAAACATAGAGAATCCCTCTAGGCAAAAACTTAAGTTACAAAAAAAGATACACAGACAGAAATAGTTGTTCTATTCAACACAATTCTTTTCTCAGCCATTTAAAGAAATCATAATCTAACACATACCTAGCTAGATTACTTACTAAAAGTTCTAAGACTCCATTCCTGGTCTATCCCCGGCAGAAACAGCATAAAGACAGACAGAGACCCTTTGTTTCTCTCCCTCCTCCCAGCTTTTGAAAGTATCTTGTCTCCTCATTGGTCATTTTGGTCAGGTGCCAGCGAGGTTACCTTTAGCTTCTTGACCCTTTACAGGTGAGAGGAGTTTTCCCCTGGCCAGGAGGAATTTCAAAGGGGTTTACCCTTCCCTTTATATTTATGACAGCAAGTTTTGCATTTCTTACATTTCTAAATCAAATGGTCATTTGGGGATGGGGGGGCACTGAAGAAATTGCTTGTTATCTGTCCACTTCTTACTGGAAAGCTGTGTACATCGCAAAAATCATCATTATTATTTGCCCACTTCTTGCCAATCAGCACTGAAGGGAGGGAGTAACTGGGTGTGAGGAATGATCTCTCCTCTCACACTAAGCTGTAGTCCCTCAGGAACAGGTTTGTGGGGTAGTGCAGAGAAGTTTACATGATCTCTGCCTGTGTACTTGTTTTGCTGGATAGAGAAAATCAGTCTCCAAGGCTGTCAAGTCACCATCTTTCATCGGCACAAAATTCACTTTAGAAAAAGAAAAAAAGTTTGTCAGATCTTTCCTTCGCTGGCCACAGTATCTCTGATGTGAAGGAAGGTCAGTAACCCTTAATTTCTCGAAGACGTTTACAAATCAAAAGTTTGTGTATTTCTGAGTGAGAAAAAGTGTGCATGAGCCAAGCTGCCAGTTTCTGGGAAATCAGAAATGAAACTCAAGACTTTACCTGAGTTTTTGGACACTGCAGAATCTGTCGTAGCAAAGACAGCAACTTTCATTTTGAACTGAACAGCATTTTTAAAGATATAATCAAGCAAATATAATAAATAAGCAGTTGTTGATGTGATTGCAAATGAGACTGGTAAGCGCAAGAGACTCATCTTATAACCAAAAACTATATTCATGGTACCACCACAGAAATAAATGAAAGAAAGAAATCAGTCTAACCCCACTCTCATTGAAGTCAATGACAAAACTCCAACTGATTTCAGTGGAAACAGGTAAGTGAGACTGGTAAGCGCAAGAGACTCATCTTATAACCAAAAACTATATTCATGGTACCACCACAGAAATAAATGAAAGAAAGAAATCAGTCTAACCCCACTCTCATTGAAGTCAATGACAAAACTCCAACTGATTTCAGTGGAAACAGCACTAAAAATGTAATTAAAGACATTGTTTGCTGAGGAGTGCTAGAGTCCTAAAATTATGGAATCCATTCTCACTTCTTTATTGATTTAACATCTTGGACACAACATAAAATTTAAAGCTTATATTCAATAATAATTTATTTGCAGCTTTTACAACTGCAAAAATATCATGGTCCCAGTCCAAGGAAGCATCCCAACTTAGGACAGCATGCACTCTTATCCCAATGAAGTCAATAGACCATTAGGAGGAGTCATACACAGGAAAGGCTCTGATCATAAACATGAACCAAAGAACCAATTACAGTAGACAAATTGTGGAGCAGAAATGTTGTCACCAACCCACATGGCTATATTAGTACATAAAATTATCACAGTCACTATCATTTGCCCTTCCCCATCCTTTATTGTTTTTTACTCTCATATGTCTTGTCTTCAACTACATAGTAAGTCTTTGGGGCAGGGAACATGTTTTGTTTTATGCTTATACAGTGCCTCTCACTTGGGTGCCCTAGATTTTAGAGTGGTATTATATTATTAACAACAAACCACACCTTCCCCCAAGGCTTTCAGAAAGGCTGCTTTGCAAGCCATCTATAAAGGAGCTGCAGAGAGATATATAGCCTTAGAGTCAGAGAGCATGGACTACATCTTCTGTGCATACACCAGCTAGCCCAGCAACACCTCCTATATGGGCTTGATTATGTGTCCATTTGAAGCCAATGGTAAAGCTCTCACTGAATTCATGGATCAAGCATTGGAATGAACTACCACAGGAATTAAGGACTGTCACAAACCTCACCACCTTCTGCTCTAAGTGCAAGACACATTTCCTTGACCTTCCCTTCTTTAACATAAAACACATTGCAAATACATATATATATAATTCCAAAACAAACAAAAAAACATTCCACGGCATGCACATCTCTGTCATGGGAGAGCAAACACAGGATAAATGTTAGTCACATTGCCTAAAGATGCTCAGCTATCATGGTGATGAGCATGGTTGTAAGAACCTTTATAGAACTGAATGGAAATGAAGTACTATACGTGCTTAAACACATACATTTCTTGTAGATTTTCCATGTACATAGTAGCAATGAATGCATGGAGGGAGCAGCTGCAAACAGGGCTGCTGGTGACAGGATATGAATGTGTATTAATGCTGCTTTTGCAAAATATATTTTTGCCCACTTTTAGGGCATTTATTTATGTATTTGCATTGTTACGACACTCAGCACCAAAGCAGCTGAGCAACCATAATAGTTCTGTGATGAGCCTGAATTTTGGTCCATCAAAGCTAGTGGAAAATACAAACAATCCTTTGTTTTGGTTTCATGCAACTAACTGATAAATCAAGATTTAGAACTGAACATTTGAGTTAGAAGGGAAAGGGAAACTGAACAAGGTGTAATGGTGTTGGTATGATTTCAACAATTTTTTCCTCAAGACACAAACTTAGTTATAAAATACTATCAGATCTTAAGGTATCAAACCAACTAACGGAAAATAAATTTAAATTAAATAATCTTCAGTAGCTTTTGCAAAGTGCAGTTCATTTATAACCGGGACAGAATTTCTTGGGTTTTTTCCTTGGGGTCATTTAAGTGGAACTGAACAAAAGTTAGGTTCTTCGTAACACATTCTGGAGCTTATTTTAAAATACCAAAATGGAACAGAGGAATTATGAGAAATTTGATCAGATTCTAATCAAGATCACAGGCATACTAATGTGTATGCTAAATAATGAGTTTCATGGGGGAATAAATGTTAGTTAATAGCTTTGTAGAGAGTTTGTTATAAAAGACACTAAACTGGGAGGAGAGGTAGATACGCTGGAGGGTAGGGATAGGATACAGAGGGCCCTAGACAAATTGGAGGATTGGGCCAAAAGAAATCTGATGAGGTTCAACAAGGACAAGTGCAGAGTCCTGCACTTAGGATGGAAGAATCCAATGCACCGTTACAGACTAGGGACCAAATGGCTCGGCAGCAGTTCTGCAGAAAAGGACCTAGGGGTTACAGTGAACGAGAACCTGGATATGAGTCAACAGTGTGCTCTTATTGCCAAGAAGGCCAATGGCATTTTGGGATGTATAAGTAGGGGCATTGCCAGCAGATCGAGAGACGTGATCGTTCCCTTCTATTCAACACTGGTGAGGCCTCATCTGGAGTACTGTGTCCAGTTTTGGGCCCCACACTACAAGAAGGATGTGGAAAAATTGGAAAGAGTCCAGCGGAGGGCAACAAAAATGATTAGGGGACTGGAACACATCAGTTATGAGGAGAGGCTGAGGGAACTGGGGATGTTTAGTCTACAGAAGAGAAGAATGAGGGGGGATTTGATAACTGCTTTCAACTACCTGAAAGGGGGTTCCAAAGAGGATGGCTCTAGACTGTTCTCAGTGGTAACAGATGACAGAACAAGGAGTAATGGTCTCAAGTTGCAGTGTGGAAGATTTAGGTTGGATATTAGGAAAAACTTTTTCACTAGGAGGGTGGTAAAATATTGGAATGCGTTACCTAGGGAGGTGGTGGAATCTCCTTCCTTAGACGTTTTTAAGGTCAGGCTTGACAAAGCCCTGGCTGGGATGATTTAACTGGGGATCGGTCCTGCTTTGAGCAGGGGGTTGGACTAGATGACCTCCTGAGGTCCTTCCAACCCTGATATTCTATGATTCTATGAACGCAGACAATTGTTTCACACCTTTTTTCCTGGGTTACCTGTGCAGATGCCATACCATGGGGAGCATGGAGCCCACTCAGCTCACCACTGCTGTTGTGAGCATTGTAAACACCTCACACATTATCCTGGAGTATGTGCAGAACTGGGCTAAGAGACACCAGCATGAGGACGATTGTGATGAGGACATGGACACAGACGTTCCTGAAAGCATGGGCTGTGGCAATTGGGACATCATGGCAGCAGTGGGGCTGGTTGATACAGTGGAATGCCGATTCTGGGCCCGGCAAACAAGCACAGACCGGTGGGACCGCATAGTGTTGCGGGTATGGGATAATTCACAGTGGCTGCAAAACTTTCGCATGCATAAGGTCACTTTCCTTGAACTTTGTGAGTTGCTTTCCCCTGCCCTGAAGCACAGGAATACCAAGATGAGAGCTGCCTTGACAGTTGAGAAGTGAGTGGTGATAGCCTTGTGGAAGCTTCCAAGGCATGACTGCTACCAGTCAGTCAAGAATCAATTTGAAGTGGGGAAGTCTACTGCGGGGATGGTTGTGATCCAAGTAGCCAATGCAATCACTGATGTTCTGCTATCAAGGATAGTGACTCTGGGAAATGTGCAGGTCATACTGGATGGCTTTGCTGCAATGGGGTTCCCTAACTGTGGTGGGGTGATAGACGGAACACATATCCCTATCTTGGCACTGGACCACCTTGCCAACCAGTATATAAACCACAAGGGGTACTTCTCAATGGTGGATCACAAGGGACATTTCACTGATGTCAATATAGGATGGTCGGGAAAGGTGCATGATGCTCGCATCTTTAGGAACTCAGGACT
The DNA here is from genome assembly GCF_965140295.1 of Lepidochelys olivacea. Lineage (NCBI taxonomy): Eukaryota > Metazoa > Chordata > Testudines > Cheloniidae > Lepidochelys > Lepidochelys olivacea. Next base: position 103,416,234 of record NC_140412.1, on the reverse strand, counting down.
GTTCAAGCAGTTGCAAGAAGGGACTTACTTTCCAGACTATAAAATTACCATTGGGGATGTTGAAATGCCAATACTTATCCTTGGGGACCCAGCCTACCTCTTGCTCCCATGGCTCATGAAGCCGTACACAGGCAGACTGGACAGTAGTAAGAAGCAGTTCAACTACAGGTTGAGCAAATGCAGAATGGTGGTAGAATGTGCTTTTGGACATTTAAAAGCTCGCTGGCACTGTTTGCTTACTAGGTTAGACCTCAGCACAACCAACATTCCCATAGTTATTGCTGCTTGCTGTGTGCTCCATAATATCTGTGAGAGTAAGGGGGAAATGTTTATGGCAGAGTGGGAGGTTGAGGCAAATCAGCTGGCGGCCGATTTTGAGTAGCCAGACACCAGGGCGATTAGAAGAGCACAGCTAGGTGCGCTGCGCATCAGAGAGGCTTTGAAAACCAGTTTCATGACTCGCTAGGCTACAGTGTGACAGCTGTGTGTCTTTCTCCTTGCTGCAAACCCTTGATTTTAATTCCCTGTAAGCCAACCACCCTCCCCACTTCGATCACAGCTAGCAAAGGAAATAAAGTAACTATTGTTTTGAAATCATGCATTCTTTCTTTATTAATTAAAAAAAAGTAAGATAACTGACAAGGTAGCCTGGGTTGCGGGAGGAGGGAAGGACAAGGCCACATTGCTTATTGTAGCCACACTAGAAGTCAAAACTGTTTCAGTGACAGCCTTCTGTTGCTTGGGCCATCCTCTGGAGTGGAGTGGATGGGTGCTCGGAGACTCCCCCTGCTCATTCTTGGGCATCTGGGTGAGGAGGATAGGGAACTTGGGGAGGAAGGTAGGCAGTTATACAATGGATGTAGTCTGTGCTCTTGTTGGCTATCCTGCAGCTCCAACAGATGGTTCATCATGTCCGTTTGCTCCCCCATTAGCCTCAGCATCGCCTCCTGCCTCTGCTCTTTGTGCTCACTTAATGCTTTCCTGGCCTCTGCCACTGAATGCCTCCATGCATTAAGCTTTGCCCTATCAGTGCGGGAGGACTGCATGAGCTCAGAAAACATGTCATCACGAGTGCGTTTTTTTTGCCTTCTAATCTGTGATAACCTCAGGGACAGAGACGATAGGGGGAGCATAGAAACATTTGCATTTGGGGGGAGATAAAAAGGGAGAGTAAAATTTAAGATGATACATTTCTGAGAACAAAAGGGAGACTCTTTCACAGTGAATCAAGCAATTCATATCAAACAGCACATGTGCTTTAGGTACAAGGTCGCATTTTGCCTTTTATATTGAGCGCCTGCTGGTATGGTGACACATCACACACGGCTGGACAACAGAATCAGGCAGCCAGGGTAAGCCTTTTGGTACATGGGGTTGACTTCTTCCGCCTTCATAACATGTAGAAAAGGTTTCAGACTGCAGCGCCATCCTTTCCCATAGCAAGCAATGACAATTGGGTTTCACATTTAAAAGGAGGGGCTGCAGTTTTCGGGTGGATGTGCAACACACACTTCCCCCCCACCCCACTGCATGGCTATTCTCTGGGACAATCCTTTCACCCCTCCCCCAACCACATGGCTATTTGCTGGGATTATCCCTTCACCCCTCCCCCCGCTCATGCAGATGTCCCTGGAGGATTCCCGCTCCATCCCCAGACATGTTAACAGACTTTTCCAGTAGCTGTACTGGCCGCAAATGCATCCCAATTCTTCAGGGCAAATCAAACATTAAACACTATTGCTTTTAAACCTTGTACTGTAGTTACAAATGTGCACTCATCAGAGCTGCCTTCTCCAGCTTCAGGTTCGGGGATCCGGCCTTGGGAGGGTATTGGCTCCAGGGTGATGAAAAGGTCCTGGCTGCCAGAGATAACGGATTCTCCGCTTGCCGGCTGCACATTCTCCTCCTCCTCCTCCTCTTCCTCATCCACAAAATCCTCCTCCCTGTTGCATGAGACTCCCCCCTTGCAGGTGTCCACAGAGAGTGGTGGGGTAGTCATAGAGTCATAGGGTCCCCACCCCCCAGAATGCCATGCAGCTGTTCATAGAAGCGGCATGTATGGGGCTCTGGCCCAGAGCAACCGTTTGCCTCTTTCATCTTTTGGTAGGCTTGCCCAAGCTCCTTAACTTTCACGCAGCACTGCTGTGTGTCCCTGTTGTAGCCTCTCTCCACCATGCCCTGTGCGATTTTGGCATGTATATTAGCATTTCTTCTTTTTGATCGAAGTTCGGCCTGCACGGATTCTTCTCCCCATACAGCAATCAGATCCAATGTCTCCCTTTCGGTCCATGCTTGAGCTCGTTTATGATTCTTGGGGGACTGCACGGTCACCTGTGCTGCTAAGCTCACCAGGCTGACCAAACAGGAAATGAAATTCAAAATTTCCCGGGGGTTTTACTGTGCACCTGGCTAGTGCATTGGAGTTCAAAGTGCTGTCCAGAGCGGTCACATTGGAGCACTCTGGGATAGCTCCCAGAGGCCAATACCGTTGAATTGCGTCTGCACTACCCCAAATTTGACCTTGCTGGGGAGGAGTACAGAAGTTGATTTTAAAGAGCCCTTTAAGTTGACGGAACGGGGTTGGTTGTGTAGACGCATTCATTTTAAAATCGATCTAACATGGCTAAATTTGACCTAACCCCGTAGTGTAGACCAGGGCTAAGTGTTTGGGCCTTTCAAATACTAACATACTTTAATTCTTTTTTTCTTTCCAATTAAGAACATAAGAACGGCCATAGTGGGTCAGACCCAAGGTCCATCCAGCCCAGCATCCTGTCTACTGACAGTGGCCAATACCAGGTGCCCTCGAGGGAGTGAACTTACCAGGTAATGATCTAGTGATCTCTCTCCTGCCATCCATCTCCACGCTCTGACAAACGGAGGCTAGGGACACCATTCCTTACCCATCCTGGCTAATAGTCATTAATGGACTTAACCTCGATGAATGTATCCAGTTTTCTTTTAAACCCTGCTATAGTCCTAGCCTTCACAACCTCCTCAGGCAAGGAGTTCCACAGGTTGACTGTGTGCTGAGTGAAGAAGAACTTCCTTTTATTTGTTTTAAACCTGCTACCCATTAATTTCATTTGGTGGCCCCTAGTTCTTATATTATGGGAACAAGTAAATAACTTTTCCTTATTCACTTTCTCCACACCACTCATGATTTTATATACCTCTATCATATCTCCCCTTCGTCTCCTCTTTTCCAAGCTGAAAAGTCCTAGCCTCTTTAACCTCTCCTCATATGGGACCCATTCCAAACCCCTAATCATTTTAGTTGCCCTTTTCTGAACCTTTTCTAATACCAGTATATCTTTTTCGAGATGAGGGGACCACATCTGTACGCAGCATTCAAGATGTGGGAATACCATGGATTTATATAAGGGCAATAAGATATTCTCAGTCTTATTCTCTACCCCTTTTTTAATGATTCCTAACATCCAGTTTGCTTTTTTGACTGGCGCTGCACACTGCATGGACGTCTTCAGAGAACTATCCACGATGACTCCAAGATCTTTCTCCTGATTAGTTGTAGCTAAATTAGTCCCCATCATATTGTATGTATAGTTGGGGTTATTTTTTCCAATGTGCATTACTTTACATTTATTCACATTACATTTCATTTGCCATTTTCTTGCCCAATTATGTGATTTATTTTAAACACTCAAATACTGTATCCCTTCTGATATTTGTCATTAAGTGCAATTATGAAAGTAAACAGAATTCAAAAATTCATAACACCACAGGGTTTACAAATCCCTTGAAGATTTTAGCAGACACAGTTCTGTGAGAACAGTCTTTAATTTAAAAAAAAAATCAGCTAGCCATAATGTAAAACAAAAAGGGACATCACACAAATTGTTGAGTTCATTATTAATACAAGTATTACTATGAATCAACTCTACAGACAATAATCTCCATTCCCCTGCACAGACCTGTTACCTGGGGTTTTCAGAACCCGCAACAGGGGCAACTTAACTATTTCACTCCTGGCGATGTTAGGAATAAATCAATAGGAACACAGCAATTTTGTCTGATCAAGGATTAAATGCAAGTCAACATACTCTTGTCTAACACTGCAGTTTATTAGATTTAAGCCCACACAGTCATAAGCAATAGGTTTAGAACATCCCAGATATTTATCTATATTCTGAGATGGTATTGAATAATCAATGACAGGTTAGCGCTGGTCAAACTCCTCCCTGCCGGAAAGTAAAGATATCAGGATAGCTCCACAGGCCTGATCCAAAGTACATTCTATTATCTAAACTTTTTATGACTAACTCTACAAAACACATAGGTCATAATGACCCCTACAAAATCATCAGTTTTCCTAACTTTCAATAAACTTTTCATAGCAGAGGTGTCTAGAGTCAAGGCTGTCCATCCATGTATCTTCTTTCATTCTCAGTTATTTACTTTTTCCTCCCCTCCTCCCTTTCTGATTAGCAAAACTACCAGTAGTTCTGATCTTGCTTCTGAAACCTGTCTCCAAATTAACTCTTAACAATGTGGTGTTCTGTTTCATTAATTCAAAGTGGCTGAATGCATTTATTATGATTACAATTAGTTTGATCACATTCTGGGGCCTATACAACCCTCAAATCCAGGGCAACAAGACCCACCATGTACATTACTTCTGAGGTGTATAAGCATATGCAGAGTTTCAGTCATAGTCTCCTCTGATTTCCCCATGTTGAGAAAGTGCATTTTTCCACTTCATTTGCATAAAAGACCTCTGCATTCGATTTATGTTAGATAATATTATAGAGTTAAATATGCAGAAATGGTGGTATATTGTAGTGTTTGCTTGTCTACTTAACACCTATTTTAGAGAAAAATAATGAAAAACAGAAGTCAGAAGAGAGCAGAGGAGAAGAAAATCTAAAATCCTGTCAGGCACAGAAAGACTAAGAGGTAATCTCAAAGACAAAGACTACCTGAGAGGATTATCTGCTTGCACAGCTTCCATGACCCGGCTATGTGATCGGCAGAACTCTCAGCCTTTTAATATTCTTACTGACCTCTCACCTTCCTTGCTGGGTTTAAGAATACCTGCAAGGGTTCTTTAAAAAGTGCATAGCATGGCTATTCTCATTATTATTTATGCAATACTTTCTCAGTTTCCATCCTGTTCTTTCACATGATGTTTAACATGCTGTTCGTTCCATGTTAACATTGCAGTTATTATTAAACATTTTTCTATATTTTATCAACAGAAGCTTTTCCCTTGTACTTTTTACTTATCTGTCTGCAGTGATCACTGATTGGTGATTTTTAATAATATGTGTAGAGACAAAAAGTTAGATTTTTTTCAGGAGTTTGTGAATTCATGCTGTAGGTTAACATAGATTTTACAGTATTAATACAGGTTTTTGTTTTGTTTGCTAATACACTTCTATCTCTGTGTTGTCAGTAAGGAAGATACCTGGTGGAAAATTAGTTGTAGTGGAAGATTATATAAGTCTTTTATAATTTCTGAAACTACATATTGCTGTGTATGCAGAGGATTATTAGACCAAATGTGTTCTGCTAAATAAATCTGAACTATATCAATTGACCAAGAGATACTGATAGCCCCACCCCAATCTGCTTTTATGACTCAGAAGTGGTTCTCCAAGTTTTACATTATGCCTTCTGGTCTGCATGGCGCTCTAGAAAATTACCAGTGACTCATAGATTCATCATTGACAAGTCATAATCAGTAATGGAGCTGCCTATTTCAATTATGCAATTGCTTTTAATCATAAGAAGACTATCTCCATCCTTTAGGAGGAGGCAGCAACTGAAACCAGATCTCTTAACTTTGTTTTAGGGAATGGTCAGATGCAGCCAGAGCAGACATAGAGCTGCTGATGGAGAAATTCCCCAGCTATCCAAGAAAGAAGTGAGATCATGTATAGGGCTAAAGAGATGCACTTTCATGCTACAAATTATTAATAATTAATAACTACACCCAATATTCCAATCCAATAAAGTTATTATGGTTCACTGTACAGAATTTGTGTATAGAGAGGCCTTTTCCATATACAGTTAATCACAAACTTGCTGTGTTCAGTGCATGCTTGGCACTGCCCTAAACTGATCAGTCCTTTATTGTGCAAAATGATGCCTGCAAATACCACATTCAACTGACACTTAAGAGACATGGAATATTCTAGCCCATATTGGAACTGAAATTTATTCCCTCAAGAACAAAAATGTTTGGTTACAGTGTTGCACCATACAAAAAGTAAGAACATAAGAACTGTAACATAATGAGATGCCATTTTGTAGACATTGGTTTGGATCAAATACCTCAAAAAAAACTGGTTGATCCAGGTCTGAATTTTGCAGATTTCACTGTAACAGGCTGTCAGGAACCAGGGTCTGCAGCGGACCTAGTGTCCAGGCAGCCTTGTCAGTACAACTGACCTTCAGCAAGCTGCCTGATTAGCCATATCACCTGATTAATTGCCAGCTCATTGGCATCTCAGCCACTGTAACTTCTTCTGTGCTATCTTGTTCGTGTTGCTTCTGTCTTTCACCCAGCCTGGCCTCTGGCCTGCTCCTGCCTTGAACCCCTCATAGCCTAATGCCAGGCTCGCTCCAATTCCTGCTCTCCAGTTTGTCGCTTGGCTCTGCCTCTGGTTATGGAGTCTGGCTTGACCCTTGACTCTGCCTCTGGTTATGGAGTCTGGCTTGACCCTTGACTCTGGCATCCAGTTCCTGCCCTCCTGTTTGACCCTGAGCTTTGACTCCTGGCTCCTGACTCCAGCACTGACCCTAACCCTTGGGCATGACGCTCAGTCTGACCACGAGGCCTGATGCCCGCTCTAACCGCTAGGCTACACTGCCCTCCTCCCAGGTGGCTGACATAGGCTGACCCAAACCTCAATATATGTGAGGGCTCTGTGTGTGTGTGTGTCTGAAATTTTCTGCTGCGATCCCAACATCTAGTATTTAGGTTTACATGCATGATTATTCAGAATGAAGCATGGAATTGAAAACCATAATAAAAATAAGGATTTAGGAAAGGTTTACTAAAAAAAAAAAAAAAAAATTGAAATCCTTCTGAACTAGCCAAAGTGGAGCTAGCCAAGGTAACAGACCTGATCCCTGAATGTTCAAGCCCTGCAGCACAGGGAGTGAAATTGATTGGCAGTCCCAAAGCATGCACAACTCAGGAGAGAATGTGGGACTGTATTTCAGTTGTGGCTGTGGAAGAAGCCATAGAACTCATTTTAATGCAAGTTAGCTCTGAGGAAAGGAGAAAAGATGAATATCTAGGTTATTTAAAGAGCATGATTCCTGTGAAACACAGAAAGCAAATTATAGATGGGCCTGAGATATAACATTTGCATCTGAATTTCCCCAAGGTTCAGTGATGTTTGGATCTGAAGTTCTAGTTCTAGTTTTTATCTAAAATGGTAAAAACATTGAAAAGTGTCTGACAAGGAGACATAACTGAGACAGGAAGAAAATTGTGTTATATTTGTCTTCTGAAAAAACAGAAAAAGTTATGAGGACATAACATTGAACAGACATTATATAGTACAGAGTGTCACTGTTGATTTTGGAGATAAGTATTGTGTCATATGCAAAATAAAATCACAAGATATCATTAACTTGTTTCCACACAGATTAGCATGAGGGTATATATGTTGGGTTCCCTAGGACCTCAATGACTTGCACAACACAACATCTTGTGCAAGTGCAGTCTTATAAAGTGCAATGACTTGAAGTGAGAAAATGTGAGCTACTAAGGGGTTGATGAGTTTGTAATTGTCTAGTCCCGGATGAAGAGGTTTCTCCAGTAAAACTTCTGCTGAAGCAGCACTCTATGAATGTTATTCTTTGAATTCAGGCTCTCTCTACCACAAGATAATCTATAGCGTTGGTTAGAATGCTCAGTTCATCTGTTTTTCAATCTTTGCTGTGTAAATCATGCTCTTATCAGTTCCACACTTCGGCAAACATGGGAGTATACTACTCATCACTCATGCTGTTGACTTTGCTACTTTTAAGCATACTAATGCCTCCTGAAGGCTTCCTATGTGACTCATGCTCCTAACCACTTAGTATTCTCTTATTGCCTATTAACTCAGTTCCCTTGTTTTCCTTAAATCCATAACTTTTTTCTTTACCCTTAGTTTTATTTTATGACTGTTTCCCATTTCCCCTCCCAAAAGGAACCATTTAAATAAAAATCATATTGCCATCTTTCTATCTACTCTTTTTTCTACATGATCCTCCTGTATCCATGAATAGTTACTACAGGGCACCAAGAGAGTGATTTTGCCATCACTGGTTGATTTTAGGACTTATTATGGCATAAGGTACGACAATGCATTGTCCCTTCTTCCTGGCAAGCCATGATTCAACTTTTAGATTGTAAGCTCCTTGTGGCAGGGACCATATGTTTATTATATGTCTGTACAGCACCTCGCACAATGGGGCTCTGATCCTTGATTTTGACTTCCAGGTGTTACTCACTACACATTGTTAATTATTATTAATACATAATAAACAACAATAATAATAATTAATGAGAAGTTAAGTACTGTGTTCAAAGACATACAGTGACTCACTGAGAGAGCTGGAATTAGAACCCAGGAGTCCTGGTTCCCAGTCTCATGCTAATGTTTCTTCTCAAGAACTGTTAAACTTCTTGTTGAAAATCAAAGGCTTTAAATAAGAAGTGGCATTCATCTGCAGACCTTTTAGTTTTTATACAGGAAATTGGATTTTTTTAATATAGTTTAGCAATGCTTGGCTAGCCCCTTGGAGAATTATTAAATTAAAAGTACGGAAACCAATTATACTATGCTGACAGCAAAGTTGTAATTAAATTTCAAGTGTGTAGAAAAAACCCTCTAGAAAAACCCATGCAAGCATTGTCAGTTCTTCCTGCACAATACCACTAGCAGTAGATTAATTAATATTTTACATGAATTAATTATTATGGACACTACACGGAGGTACAAGCTGTTTCAGTGGCGATTGTTTTTCGTCACTGTGAAATTCTGTGTACCGCCTGGGATCCGCTGAGATTTACAATAAAGAAGGGGATGCAGTGTACAGAAGAGAATGACCTGCCTGGATTTGAACTGCTGATCTTGTGGTGAAAATTTCTGTTTTAATCAAATTTTTATAGTCAAAACTATGATTATTACAAATTCATCTTTGAATGATCTATGAATGATGGCTTTTTCAAAAACATTACCATAAATGACCTCTGCTTCAGCAATGGATTTATTTAATTTATTTAGTTACAAACAAGAGGATGTAAAAAATCAAATCATCTCACTTCAAAATTAGCATGTTAATCGAGTGTTAGGTTGTAATATTATATCTGAGCAATAAAGTGAGAAGCCTAAAGTAAAGTCAGTATTTCCCCTGATTAGTTTTCTTTACTCTCCAATATAAAATTGGGAAAACCAGGACAAACCTTGAAAAAATACCTAATTATATTTGACATGAATAACGAGCAAGTTAAATAAACACTGTATGACCCTAAAGAGAGGCATTTGCCTGGTAAAGATAAAAAGTATAAGGATTGTCTATAAAAGACTGGAGAAAATAATTTAGGTTGTGCTATTAAAATAATTTGATGCACCAGAGGATATCATAGGATCATAGAACAGGTCAAGTCAGACAAAGCTTCAACATGACTACAGGGTAGATGGACAAGAGGACATGCAATGGAGGTTTGGTCCTCTGAAAGGACATTAAGGATCCTTTAGCGCTTTTCATGAGAGTTACTGTACTGTGTTTGACCAAAAATTTTCCTCCTCTCATTTCCATTTGGTTCAGTGCACTTAGGGTACGGCTACGCTACAATTAAAAACCTGCAGCTGGCCCAAGTCAGCTGACTCAAGCTCACGCGGTTTGAGCTGTGATCTGTTTCATTGCAGTGTAGACTTCTGGGAACCCTCCCACCTCACAGGGTCCTAGAGTCTGGGCTCTAGTCCGAGCCCAGAGGTCTACATTGCAATTAAGCAGCCCCTTAGCATAAGTCCTGTGAGCCTTAGTCAGCTGGCACAGTACAGCTGCAGGTGTCTAATGCAGTGCAGGCATACCTGTTTGGATGCTGTTTTCCACCATAGATGGCTGCATTTTGCTGATGTGACACATACATACTTACAAACTGCGGACTGTGAACCATATTGGAATCTTTCACCATGAAAGATGTTATATATTGGTAAAATGGTATTATTAATAGATAGGACGTAGTCATTTTGTAATAGTAGTAGTTTTGTTGTTGACCACAAAATGTAGTGTCCTGGAAAACTGCTATCACTCTCAGGCTCAATTTCACCATCAGTTACTCTGGTATAAACCTGCCCTAAATCCATTTGATTTCAGTGGACTTACTGGGGAATAACACAAGATTTCCCCATTGGAGTTCAATCCTGGGCTGTGCCAAAGGGAAATGCTGCATTGTAAGGAATTTAAAACTGTACATAAAATGGGATTGTCTAGATCTTAGGTACTTAGTTTATCTTAATGACATATTAACACTGAAAACTTTCAGTAATAGCTAGAAGCCAGATTCACCACCATGTTTCATGCAAGTATAACGCCATGAAAGTCAAACTGGACTGAAGTAAATTCACACTAGTGAATCGGGCCCCTAGAGTTAGAATCATTTACATTAATTTAATGTCTTCTTATTTTACAATCTTCTCTTTGAAGCTATTCATTGTATTATGGTTGATAACAATATTGCTGATTTTTATGTCAAACCTGGTTTGCTCAGGACATGTAGCTGAATGAAAGACCAACAACAGAATGTATGGGCCATGCTGGGGTCACATGCTACTTTGAACTAGAATAAATGGTAGATTCTCTGTAACCTGAAGTCTTTACATCATGATTTGAGGACTTCAGTAACTTATCTAGAGGTTATGGGCCTATTAAAGGAATGGGTGGGTGAAGTTCTGTGGCCTAATATATTTTAAGCAGCAGACCTCAACTTTATTAACTTGACTTTGGGTCAGCATACACGCACCCATCTTACATGCCAGTCATTTAACTGGATCCAGTGCAGGGTCACAGATCTCCCACTATATAACCACTAACCCAGGGTAGATCACCCAGCCTACCCCTAGCACTCAACTCACTTCTGAGTTTTCTATCCTTTTGCACTACCACCACTACGAGGGTGGTAGAGAGTACCAAAGGGGAACCTTGGTCTGCAAAGACTTCAGGCCTCCCCTTCTCCTTACAGGCAAAAATTCCATCCATGAACATCCCAGGTCTCTAGGAGCTGGCTCCATTAGCCTTTATCTGCACTGAACACCGGCCACAAATTGCAACAAACTACACATTTCTTATATTATCTCTTAATAATAGCCTTCCAAATTACCCCAACTGAGCCTCCATAATGCTGTGAGGAAGGCAAAAAACCCATCAAACCTCTGCCAGTTTGGCCTAATGGGAAAAAATTCCTTCCTGATTCCCAAAACAGGCAATTGGTCAGACCCACAGCATCCTGAAAGCATGCAAGAGGCTCTAGCAGCAAAAGGAGAAGTCTACATTTTGTGGATGGGGCAGGGAAGAGCATGAGAACCAAACAGCTACCACTCTGCCCTGGCTGGCCACTGGGATGCAGTGACATCCCCCCCATCAGACTCTGAGTCAGGGTGTGCCTTTTTCAGGCACTGGCTCCCCAACCTCCACTTCCATTGTGATGCATTCTCCCTGCAGTCTGACCAAATCCCCCACCCCCTGCTGAGATAGGGGTAGTGGGGGAATTCAGGCTGATGCACGTCTATTACATTCATCAAAGTCTCTCCTGAATTACACCAGTCTTAGTGAGAGGAGAACTAAATCCTTTATATTTGTTACATGACTCTCTTGTTTAGTCATCTCTTGATGACTCTCTTGTTTAGTTTTCCCTATGGTAGGTCTCCTTTTCCCGCACTCCTATACGGACGGGTACATTGTATTTTTTTTTAAATAAACATTATATAAAAAGAAAAATGCCAGTGTTTTTCTAAAAAAACAAAACATCTGAATATTCATGATACAGAACATCTCTCAGATGGCCAGGTGAGTGCTGCAGCCCAAGGATATATTCTGTATGCACCTCAGGAAGCTGAAAAAGAAAACGATGACAGGATAAAACCGGCAGAAATATTAGTAAGTTGTGTAGGTTAAAATGATATAAATGAGTGAAATGAAAGGTGACATTAACACTGTTACTGTCAGTGGGATGGGAGAATTGATTATGAGGGAAATGAGCGAGGAGACTAAGCTGCGGAATAGGCAAAGAAAATGATGCAGGGAGAAGGCAATGATGAGACAGTGCAGACTTTCACTGAAACAGAGGCAGTGTTAGGGGCTCAGCTGAATTAGAAAGAGAGAAGAGGAGAGAAGAACAAATCAATAGAACAGACTTTACAGCCAGATAGCAAACTGCGCAGGAAAAGACTGGGGAGCATATGCCTCTGTCAAGGTTCCTTCCCTACTCTGAACTCTAGGGTACAGATGTGGGGACCTGCATGAAAAACCCCCTACACTTATTTTTACCAGCTTAGGTTAAAACTTCCCCAAGGTACAAACTATTTTACCTTTTGTCCCTGGACTTTATTGCTGCCACCACCAAGCGTCTAACAAATATAACAGGGAAAGAGGCCGCTTGGAAATGTCTTTCCCTCCAAAATCCCCCCCAAGCCCTACACCCCCTTTTCTGGGGAAGGCTTGATAAAAATCCTCACCAATTTGCATAGGTGAACACAGACTCAAACCATTGGATCTTAAGAACAAGGAAAAAACAATCAGGTTCTTAAAAGAAGAATTTTAATTAAGGAAAAAGTAAAAGAATCACCTCTGTAAAATCAGGATGGTAAATACCTTACAGGGTAATCAGATTCAAAACACAGAGAATCCCTCTAGGCAAAACCTTAAGTTACAAAAAGACATAAAAACAGGAATATACATTCCATTCAGCACAACTTATTTTATCAGCCATTTAAACAAAACAGAATCTAACACATATTTAACTAGATTGCTTATTAACTCTTTACAGGAGTTGTGACCTGCATTCCTGCTCTGTTCCCGGCAAAAGCAACACAGACAGAGAGAACCCTTTGTTCCCCACACCCCAGCTTTGAAAGTATCTTGTATCCTCATTCGTCGTTTTGGTCAGGTGCCAGCAAGGTTATCTTAGCTTCTTAACTCTTTACAGGTAAAAGGGTTTTTCCTCTAGCCAGGATGGATTTAAAGGTGTTTACCCTTCCCTTTATATTTATGACAGCCTCATTGAGCGCTTGTTTCAGAGCAGCTAACTGTTCTCCTAAAAGAGAACTGTATCCTGAAGATTTTTCAGATCTTGCATAGAAAGCATCAGTTTTGTACTTGTAGATATCATACAAAACTACAGGAATGGCCCTTCCCATTCATTGACTGTTTAAAAACCTTCTGTATCAGTCTGAACTGAAATAAAGATGATTAATTAAATTCCTTTGAGCAAATCAGGGTAGAATTGGCATTGGAATTGCCTTACCAAACCGAATACCCATTTAATCCAGCATCTTGTCTCCCACAGTGGTCAATATGAGAAGCCTCAGATGGAGGTATAAAACTGCTACAGAAGGGACATCCGTGTATTAACACTTACATGAGGGAAGTTTCTTTCTAACTCGGGGCAAGTAGTTGTTGGCTTATGCCCTGGATTTATGTTCTGAAGCATTAAACCCTGTATAAATGTTTAGCTGACATAGTTTATTTTACTTTCTATTGACTTTACTAGGACTAGACTTTCCATTTCTTGACATCTACCTGTTTAGCTGTTTGTACCTTGCAATGAACCACACTGATTGTTTCTTGCCTTCCTGCTTCCTTCCGTATTTAGGATGCTTCTGTGTCTCCACTGTGACATGCTTAAGCAGCCTCCAAGCTGATTCTAAGAATTTTTAATTTGTTAAAATTTGTCTTAAAAGTGCTTTAAAAAACCGTAGAGAGTACTTAAGTTTATCACAGCACCCCTAACTTGGAATTAGGTTTGGAATATAAACAATGCCAATTTTTTAAAGATGTGCAGCTAAAATGTCAGGGCCGTATTTTTACACACACAATTTATGATTCCACCCATCCTCCCTCATGCATATTCAGTGTGTACTATAGGGCTCCCACCCCTACCTGTTCTCGTGGGTACTCAGGGCATAAGGGACCCAACTTTACCTCTCTGTGAGCTCAAGGCTCTATGTCTCCATGGGCAGGGTTCTAGCCTTCCATGAGCTCAGGGCAAACACCCATTCCCGGTGGACTCAGAGCAAACACCCATCCCCAGTGGACTCAGAGCTCTACAGGTCTGTGAAGCCTTTTCCCAGTGAAAGAGTTGTCACATAGTTAATATCCTTAAACATGTACAAATATTTATTAACAATTAGCAACAAATCAACAGAGTACACACGCCAAGCATCTGATGCTCACCACTCCCAATAAAACGGACATCTCCCAATGGCCAGTCAGGGTCATGTCGTCTGGGCTCTAGCTTCAGCACAGTCTAGCAGCTTTGGTCTTGAGCTGTATCCCACAGCTAAGTTCTAACAAGCTTCTTTTCTGACCCTCATTCTCTAGTTAAAATGAGGCTCTCTCTTATCCATGCCTTAACCAATTATTTTACTAAAAACATAGCTTTGCAAAAAGCACTAACCAATTACTTTCACTATGCAGGGGTTCATGTGCCTAAGACCGCCTACTCATTAGTTTTTGTATTATTCAAAGTTAGTAAAAAGTTCTCAAGGTCTTATCTTTAGGCTTCTTTAGTGGGATACACTTGCAACAGCAAAACCTCATCCTTGTTATTATCAGAAAGAAACTGCAGAAACTCAAGGTTAGCTTGTCCGTTCTCTCCTATTCTCATGACTTTGTGAATGCATCTCTCTCACTATTAGTAATGTTGCAGCTGCAGCCGATACTTTTCGGTCTGTCTGCCTGCATCAAGACTGACTTCTCCTGACTCTGTAGTTTTTGTTTCCAACTTACGGTGGCTGAGCATACAAGATGGCTTTGGGTTATGCTAAGTCCATACACAAGAATGATGTGGGTCATGTCAAGTCCACGCCTCTCATTACAGTATCTTGTTTTGGACTCCAGGCTTCTGGCTGCAATTTTATTTGTATACAGAATTATATAAAACCTTAACTCAGATGAACCAAGAGGGTTATTCCATTGACCTCAGACCTGGCAGGCTGCAATCCCAGTAAGCCTTGAAGGCCTGAAGACACCCTCAGTTCACAACCACCTGGGTAGACAGTTCCCCATTAAGCTACAAGCTCCCATCTAGCCCTCCTCACAAGTAGAGATTTGGGTTCACCTATGCGGGTACCTTATGAGTCCCACTCTCCATATTCAAACCTTTTCTTATCCTTAAACTAGTCTTCTCCCAAACATTGCCACATAATTTGGAACAATTGGCTAAGAAGCCTGTAATCATCCAGCAAGGACACCAGCCCAAAGAAGCAGCAAACAAGTTCTTCTGAAACTGCCTATATAGACTCCCATGGATGTGCTTCCTTGTTCCTCAGCTACTGATCTGTTTCTGGGAGCTGGCTGTTGTCCTCCCAAACTGTGAACTGTGATCAGAAAGAGCTGAAACCCACAGTGACTCAGCCAGTCCAACTCCAAGGGAAAATTCCCCGTAAAAGGTGCTCAGACTGACCCTAAACAGAGTATCCCTGAGAGGATTACCAGGCATTCTCCACTCTTATATTCCAGAACACTTCACAAAGCTGAATTCAGCTCTTGTTATGGCAAATACAAAATCTTAACAAACACAAAACCTGCCAGAGACAAGATATATTACAATGTCTTGGTATATGTAGGGAATGCTTTCACAGCCCACCGGAGCCTAGAATGTGGCCAAAAACAAGGATAGAAAAGGAACCAGTTGATACAGGAAAACGAGACAAAAAGCTGATTGGTGGGTGAAGTCTCAAGTGACATGTAAAATATTCTCTAACATGTAAACAACCATACTATATATACAGCTAGCTTTGAATGAATATTTTCAGGGCAAAATTGAACGCTGTGAGACTCTGCTCTCCAGACTGCATTGTTAAACTCTTTCCTTCCTGTATTGTACTGCTTAGTCTTTGACTAATAAAACTTGGTTAAGCTTAGTTATTGGGTCTCTTCAATAATTTCAATATCAAACCAAAACTGTAATCGAACAATTGGCTATGTTTTAGTCACAATGAGGGTAAACCAGAATTGCCTTACTTCAAAATTGCTTCTGCCAGGACTGAATTTGGACCTTTGTGTGTTTTGTCATAACAAATATTCAGTGCAGTTTTTCCTTTTAAAAAAAAGCATGTATGATCATTCCTACCCATTAGCCAGTCAGCATGAACTTGTGATTAGGAACTGGGGAGGGGGGATATTTGATAATGAAACAGATTTCATTTGAAGCTTCCATGAAAATATTGTCAGTGGGTTTTGTTGATGGAAGTGGTTTGATTTTTTTTCAATCTATTTTCCAATCAGAGAAAATAATTTCCACACAGTAGGGCCCGTATACAATATTTCATACAAAAAGTCAACATTTAAAGAATGTTATTTAGGGGTAGCCGTTGTGCATCCATCCTGTGTACTGAATGAAGCAGAGGTCCTGTGGAAAAATAGTATGTGACCACGTAACTAAAAAGACTCGCATAACGCAGAGGCAACCAAAAGCAGAATTAAAGTTACACAAACGACTGCAAACCAGCATTTCCAAACTTCCAATTGCTTGACTTCACAACCTAAAGAATATTATTGTGATGTTGTTTTGTTTTCTAAGTAATTTCCTAGGTTTATTTTTTTCAAGAAAAAACAAATTCTTTCATGTACAACTGTAACAACCTTCTATCATGCTTCATCCGTGGGATATAAACCCTGAAACTCCAGTATTACAACAGATATATACCACTCAAGCAATATGACTCCCTACATCAGATGGCAGCAGGAATAGACTGTAATCTCAAAATGGGGATGGGATGGTGGGATCGTGTATGAAGTCAGGGTCATGTGTGATCAGAGGAGAGAGTCCAACCAAGCCCGATTCTCCCCCACTCTCTGCTGCCACTGCAGCAGCGCCCATGTGTTCCCAGTACAGTGTGAGCTTGCGGTTGCTGCCTTTTTAGAATGTTCATGTTCAGTTATTATTTTGACACTTTAACTCGAGTCAGAGTAGGGGATCAGTGATTTTTAACAGTTTCCATCTCAGCCAAAGGATATCATAAGACAAGAGAAAGGCATCTCTCTCACCTCAGGAGGTTGTCCCTGTCAAATTTCATAGGCCTTCTGCCTATGAAGGCATTTGAGAGGCTCAGAAAAATGTATGAAGAGTCTTTTATAAAGGAAAGTGTTAGGTCACCTAAATACAGATGTCATTACCATCACAGCTCCTCCCATAATGTACCAAATACCCATGGTTTTGAAAACAATAATGAAGTAAGTTACTATGGACTATAATACTTTATTGCAGATTATCAGCTGTATGTGCAGTAGATTTGCATTTGCACAAGCAAAGCAAGCACTCACATGTGAAAACAGATAGTTATATAGTTATCCAATTTTCACATGCAAATACCAGGGTTTGCTATTGTAGTGTGTTTGCCTCCATATATGAAGTTGCTTTTCTTGTGCCGGACTTCAAAACTTTGGCTCTGCATGTATTCTTCATCTGTTTTAACATTTCCTTTGGGCTTCATCTCTTCAATAGTTATTTAGAGTCTCTTACTTATGAATGACTAACCCGTTCTGCTGCTGTTGTTTTTAAATCACAGACAAACATAATATTTTGTGAAATGGTTATTTGCAAATTTGTAACACTGCATCAACTCAGATTATTCCATTTTGCTTAAATCCTAGGGCATTTGCTATGGAGTTATTGACTGTGGAGGCCTTCAGTATTATTTTACATTTCATAAATCATACTAATACAATTAGGGGAAGTTAAAGTTTCTAAAGGGTTTCAGAATGCTGAGGAAATAGAAAAGGACAAACCCAGTGCAAACAGATGCCTTCCTAAATACCTTCCACCAGGAATGTGCTTGCCATGGTTGCAAGGAGGAGATCCACTTGCTATGATCCAGTTTGCCTGAGGTTTTACAATTGACTGGGAGTGCAAACAATCAAGGGCATATACTGGGGCCCACAGATAAAGGGAAAAAGTCTTTCTTATCAGCCACTGTACCCTGAAAGTTTTTAGTCACCAGTTTTTACCACCACCTTTCCACAAGGAAGCTCCACCGATCATGCACTACCCAGTACATTGGGGGTTGGGGGCAAGAAATAATGGAAAAGGAAGGAGAGGAAGGTGGTATTGCATGCAGTGTTTTCAGGAACGCTTTGTTCCAAATTATGAGGGTGTCTTACCATTTCGTCTGTTAGACCTTTCCCCAGACCTTACCATTAGAACATTGCATAGACTCACAGAGTTTTAAGGTCAGAAGGGGCCATCATGATCATCTAGACTGACCTCCTGCACATTGCAGGCTAGAGAACTTCTCCCACTCACTCCTGTAATAGACCCTTAATCTCTGGCTGAGTTACTGAAGTCCTCATCTCATGGTTTAACAACTTAAAATTACAGAGAAGCCCCCATTTACACTAGTTTAAACCTATAAGTAACCCATGCCCCACATTGCAGAGGAAGGCAAAAAAATCCCAGAGGCTCTGCCAATCTGAACCAGGAGAAAATTCTGTCCTGACCCCAAATATGGCAATCAGTTAGACCCTGAGCATGTGGGCAAGACCCACCAGCCAGCCCTCTGGGAAAGAATTCTCTGTCGTCAATTAACCCCTCCCCCCATCCAGTGCCCTATCATTTCCCTTGATTTTCCAGCTAATTTTTGCTTTATTTCTACAAATATTTCAAACTAATGGCGTTCTCCTATACTCTCTGAACTCTAAAAATGAGACAGGGCAATTTGCTTCTCAAATGGCTTACCAAAAATATAGCAGTGATGGAATAGATAATAGCTGGAGGAGAGCAGAACCATTTTCCTCCCTCACTACACTTTCTCTTTCAGGAAGGGTAGCTTCTGTGTCCACATCTTCAGTTATATCTGATTTCAACGTAGTGGCATCAGTACTTCCATTTGCATCAGACACCACTCATATGCATTCTCCCACCCCCAGCTTTTTGTACTATCAAATGAGAATTGTTCTTTGGGTTACTTATCTTCCTCTAAATATTCAAAACTTCTTAGGGGTAGCAGGTCAAATAAACAGAGAAGATCAGGGTAAAATACTGTGTTATTACCCTCACATCCCAAGGGCAATGATCTATTTTTAAAACAAATTAAAATTGGAAACGAAAATTGGAATGTAAACCAAGATCCACCATGAGCAGTTATCAAAATACAGTCCAAACACTCAGGTTTGATATCCCTTTCCTCATAGCCAGTTTTATAATAAACAGAAGAAGAAAGAGGGCTTAAAGTAACACTGGTAACAGAGGCCTGACTTGCTTTCCACAAGCTAGGAAGAAAGAGGTCATATTCTGCCACCTACATAGCTTTTTAACTATCTCTTGGGCCTTCTTCCGGGTCCCATGGAGGGAATTCCCTCAGGGCTTTTCCTCAATCCTCATCTTCCTAAAACCAAAGCTCAGAGCATTCCTTCCTATACTCTCCAGCCAGCAATCACATGATTCTTGGTCAGCAGATCCCTCCCTTATGTCTGGAGATTTACAATTCCTATTAAGCTTCTGATCTTAAAAGGCCCAGGGCCCTGTTACCTAGACTGGCATGATTAAATCAGAATTTTGGACATACTTTATACCACAAAGAATGCTAATTGTTAATTCTTGTTGATTTTCAAAATACTAGAGTTTATATAAGGCCACTAATGTGAATTTGCATATGATTTGTTTATATTTAGTTCCAGATGTTTTTCTTAACCAAATACATAACTTTCAGTTTGAACCTATGATAATACATGAATACAGAAGGACACTAAATTAACTATGATTTTTACTGCCAAGGTTGTTTGAAATAAGTGGGCAAAATAGGAAAAAATATCAGCAGGCAGAATGCTGGCTTTATTGCTGAAATATTGCAGTCCTCACTGGAAATGATAGCCATCTTTCTCAGATATTAATCACATTTTTGTTCCTTAAAAAACATTACTGGTGCTCAACCCCATAAAAAAAATTAGTTGAAGAACTGTAGTGTTTTTAAAAGAGTCAAAATTGATATTAAATAGACTCACTTGAATATTTGCATATTCTCCTCTTTTAATTTTCATGTCAAAAGAGGAAATAGAAATAGATTTTTAAATATGAAGAATGAAAAATGCTGTTTCTTGTGTAGAGGTAGAAGAATTTAAACTAAATCATTAGTTTGAATAAATGTGCCATTCATAACTAGAGATGGGATTGAAAAAGAACCATATGTCAAAACTCCCTTCCTTCCCTGAATTCTAGAGAGCTGAGGGCAGGTTTGGATACCTAGATCCAGAACTACATACACAGCTTTGCTTTGGGGTTCAAATCAAAATTGAAAGGTGCCTATTTTCATACATCCAATTTGATGTGGCTCAAGATGGAGTGTTTATTTCAAGTAAAAATGTGTCATACTGCTATAAATAAAAAATATACCTAAAAGACACATCATAAATAGACATCTCTACTAAGCAGAAAAGCTCCTCGGGAATCTCTCTATATATAAATCCCTTGCAAGGGAAAAGGTTTCTGGGGAATACCTCTCTGGACAAAAAGCCTGCAAAATAAAAAAAACTATTGCAGGAAATGTTTCTGGAAGAAGCCTCTCTATGGTAAAAACACATTATTGAATCTCCCTGAGCAAACTGAAGCTTTTATCATTTCAACTTGCTTGAAACTCCTCATCGGTTAATTAGCTTTTTTATTACTCATTCTCCAATCAGGTCAGAGAGGATTACTTATAAAACTGGAACCAGCTGCTCTCACTCTTACTAAATTCAAACAGTTATCTGTGATAGAGATTGTTAATGCAGGATGTGAGGCACATTGAAGCTAGAGGTTTGTGAAATATTTGTAATAAAAAGGCAAAGCTACAATGAGTTTTTGTATTTGTTATTGACACAAGATGGCCCTTTTAAACATAAGACATTACATTTTATAGTGATAGTTATTTTTGAATGAGGATACATTTTAAAGCTAAATTTGAATCGTCATATGTTTTGAAGCACAAATAGCTTGTTTCATTGAAATGTGCAGAACAACAACAATAAACTGTGTTTTTGTCTGTATAGCTTGAAAACTTGTCTCTCCCACCAACAGAAGTTGGTCCAATAAAAGATATTACCTCACCACCTTGTGTCTTTACATGCAGATACTCAGAAAAGTTAAGATGAATTAACTGAAGTTAATGTGAAGTTAAACTACAGTAATTAAAGTGCATTAAATTCCTGTGTGGATGTTTACTCAGAAGTAAAGTGGTCTTAATATGTTTCAAAGGTGATTAAGCTACAGCAAGCCAAGGTCACTTTACTTCTCAATGAGAGCATCCATACAGGGTTTTAACTTGTATTAACTAAATTGCTTTAGCTTTACACTTTTAGTTCATTCATTTCAGTGTTCCCTCTAAAGACAAGCCATGAGGTTTGCAAAATTGACTGAAATTAAATGGCAAACATGTTTGTCGAAAAGGTTCTACAACTGCATCTATTGCTGATTCTTGAACAATGTACTCTTAAGACCCAGAACTTCCCCCAGTCATTTCAGTGGGAGCAGGATTGGGCTCCCAAAAGTAACAATAGGTATGTACATTGGATTGCTGTCATTGAATATCTGAATCATCTAGCCCAGGGAAAGGAAAATTGAGTAAATATGTTTATGGATTTCTGATATTACCTTTTTCTTGGAATTTCCCAAGCACTTTGAATCCATTATGAACCTTCTCAAAACCTCACTCCTTTCTATTTAGTCAGTGAAAAATAGATTCGTACAGCTAGGCAAGTGTGCTGCAAAAGATCTTCTTGTAATTTATGGGCAGGTGAGGGGAAATGAAGAGACCGTAACAAAAATCAATAATTCCCCAGTGCCACAAAGTCTAGTATTAGGAACAAATCAATGTTATTTTTGAGTGGAATCGGAAACAAAGTGGTTACAATTAAAAAGTCAGCATTTTCCCAAGTGTTCTAAACAATCTGGTAACTGCTATAGTATGCTTATTTCCTTATGTAAATAAAGAAAATGGTGTTAAAACTCAGTTACAATGAGGATGAGTTGCTTATTGTGCTGTAGGAATAGGTCTCCTTTCTAGACCATCCAGTTACATGAGGCCACTAAAATAAATTAATGTTATAAGCCTACAATTATTAAAATACTAAAAAGCTATGGGCTGTAATAAGAGAATTATATGACCACATAGGTAGTAAGTCAGTGCCATAAAAGTCAAATAGTTTAGTCCAATTTATTATAGATGGATCTGGATGAGCTACTTATTGTAGTTTCCCAGCACTTCCCATTGTATGGCCCGGTTTTGTTGCTTATAATTTTGCCACACTTTCAACCATTTGAGCTGAAATTTTCCATGCCATGGATCTCTCTTAGGCTGAATGTTTTGGGAAAGTTTCTTCAAAAATGCTTAAGCCATTTCTGACAATGGGATTAAGGGATAACTTATTGATTTGCCCATGTTAAAAAAAAAAAATCTTGTAGTCATGTCATTGAGGCACTCAAGTCTAGCCCCTCCATGCTCTGTGGCAAGAGCTTAAAATTGGTCAGTTATAAGACTTTGCAAAGTGAGATTTTTCACATGTTCAGAAGTGAATTCTTAGAGTTTGGCAGCTAAATTCTCTGAAGAGTGCATCTGTGCTTAGTGTTCTCCTACTCCTCACAGCTCCTACATGCTGAGCACCAGCCTGCATATGGGCTATTCCCACAGAGCAACCAAGCATGTTTCTGCTCAGGGGTGCAGGGGCTGAGCAGGACTTCTGCAGTTGTTCCATCTGTTTGCGAGGGGCCACTGTGCACCAATCAGACACCTCTTCCTTCCGTTGCTCCGTTGGTTTTATGAGCCATTAGTCATTTTCAGTCAAGCCAGAATCCACCAGATGTGACCTATAAAGTTAATTGTCCCTCTCTGTGCCACCTTAACCCTTCAAGGCCGGTGTTGTGTGAATACCCCATCACAGGCTTTAAGTACAATAAAATACAAGTGAATTTTTTGTATGGGTACATACAACCCCTAGCTCTCAGGGATCTCAGAAAATTCACCTGTGTAGCCATCATTAATTACAGCATTGCGATCCAGATTTTCAAGCAAGCATTACAGTTTAAATTGACAATTGTGGCTGAGGACAATGTAACAATTAATCTGGATCTCTTAACCACCTTCACAATTCCATCCTCTTTTTCAGGTATTTAGGGGAATTATTCCAAAATACACAGGGATGCTTCAAGGGTTTATTTCTTTGGTCTGTAAATAAGTATGAAACATATTCGATTTTATTATATACACAAAGTTATTAGTAGTTCACTCATCATGAACTTGGTATACAAGATAAGTTTATGACCACATTACTGTAGTACCTGACACTGAGTGCCTCACACTCAGCTAAATGTGCACTGATTTTTTTTTTATTTTAACACCAGTAATTGCTTTACAATACATTGAGGTGAAAATGTAATACTAAAACACAAAATGAAAAGATGACTTTCTAACCTTTCTGCCATTGTGAAATAGAAGATTTTTCCTGGGATTGATTTGGAAATCTGTGCAACAATAAGTTTGTCTGTTTATATTTGTTTGTTTATATTTAATCCACTATTACCCTAAAAGTTGTCAAGCTGGCAAAATGAGTTACACCAGCCCTTCCAAGATACTGTTTTACCTTATACTGTACATATACGGCTACATAGTATATTACAAAGCCTGTTTATGAAGGACTGAATCTTCTATCTCTGAGCTTCTGTGGGCCATGAGCTTTTCCTTGCTGGTATATTTTAAGTGTAATGCAAAGTGTCATTTTAGCAACATGGTAATTTAAACTGCAAAATGTAGTGTAATTTGTCAACCTAATTGCTGTCTGAAGGCTATGTAGACTGTAATTTTTCCTCAATAGCCCTGATTAGAGCTCATGGCTGGGCTGTGTGATCTTGATGAACCCCAAGTAATTTGAAATCTTGCAATCATTTATGGTTTAAGCATTTCATAACCTCTCTAGGTCTCATTCTAATGGACAAAATGATATATTTTAGGAATGTTTTCAAATGGTACTAGCCACAGTTACTGAAGCACTACTATAGGGAAGCATTATACTTAGGGTAAATTGTGTCTTCGGTTATGCACATCCAATTACTATTAATTTCAGTGATAGTTGAGCATGATAAAGATCACAGTCCTGCAAAGTGCTGAGACCTCTAGATTGAATCCAGCAAATCAAATAACCATGTGCTTCAGTATGAGAGTAGTCAGAATTCTGGCAAATCTAGGCCTCCAACGGATGATGCCTTACATCAATAACTTCCTTGCCCATTTAGTCAGACTACTCACAAATTAAACACATACTTACATGAATTGCTGGATTAGTGCTAGAGTGCTCATCACCTTGGAGGATCAAACTTTAAGGCCTCGACCCTGAAAAGACTTATGCCCATGCTTAACTTTGCTACCATGAATGGTGCCATTGCAACCAATGGAGCTACTCATGGTAATGAAATTAAGCACATGCATAAGTATAGTTTTGGCACTGGATCCTAAATGAAGAGAGATCACCAGAATCAGATAGAATTACACCCAACTGCACTGATTATTGTCTTAGTTAAAGTTTTGGTGACAAAAACTAGGCACAAATTATCTAAAAGTACTATGCATTTTAATAGAGTATATGCGGATTATAGTAGTACTGTTGTATTCATTTTTATCTAATTTAAGAGCAAAGAATATGGTAGATTGTGTGTAAGTGGAAACAAAGGTTTAAAATAATTGCTCACTTGTAGAAACTGGAGACTACTCACTCCTAATGAGTAAGTCTGTTTATCTTCAAGTAGCTACCTAATATTTCAGTGGCAGTACATAAGAGAGCTTTGGGGGTTGGTCTGGGTTTTCTAGATGACTTCACTGAGATGGAAATAGGGAAAATGCAAATCTCCTAGCTGCTGCCAGAGACTCCTGAGCAGATAGAACTGATTTATTTTTCTATATAGCATTAAGTTTTGCCTGGTATTTGATCACTGATTTACAAGATGAAAAGTGTCAGTCGAACAAACAAACAAGGTGGTAACTCACTTGTACATGTTGATTTACTCATCTGGATCTGTACCTTTCAGCTAAAGAAATAATTTACATTGAAATTATGTATGGAATTTTGTTTTAAAACCTTGCCTTCTTTTTTTGCCTACACTTTAATAACTTGTTCACTATTTATACAGGTACAGTGGTCACTTTCTTAAAGTATCTTCTGTTTGGAGAATTATTAACAGTTCCAGCAATAATACTCCATGTTTTACTACAGGGATGTTGTAGCAACCAGGAAAGGTACTAACAAACTTCAACAGAACTTTATTTTTAAAGTTGAATCTGCTTTACCAAGCTGCTGCTGCGCCCTTGGTAGCTCTCACTCCGCCTCCTCAACTTCCCTCCCTTCCTGTTTCCTGTCCTTTCAGACTCCCAACACCCAGTTCTAATAATTACAAGCAGCATCTAAACACCACAAGGGAATATTTCCCAAACCTGCAGAATCTTGTAAAGTGACTAATGTATGCCCATAACCTAACCCACACAAGAGCAACTCCTGCTCCCCACCTCCACAAGTGAAGGCTTGTCAAACACATTAGAACAACAGTGGTTCCACTGCATAGCAGAGATGAGGATGTGTAAGATATTAGCAGCCAGGGCAGGGTGTCCAAAACCTCCTGCACAACATGGACCACAGCTCTACAGGGGTTCCAGCTGGCTGATATAGGATGGGTTGCGACAGAGAGGGGATTTATGGGAAAAATGGGGTAAGGCTAGTGGGTCTGCCACTATGTATTCTTTCCACTGAACACTTTGTCTATGGAGCAATGGTGCAGGAACTTCACACTGCAGCAACAGGCATGGAGCATCTCTACTACCACTCTTCAGCCTGGAAGGAAGGACTCCTTTCCCATCTCCAACTGTGGAAGCCTTTATTGCCCATCCTAGCTAATTGTCTGTTTGTATGGAAAAATTTGCCTTTTCAATAAGTATTCAAAAAGTAGCTTTTTGTCTGGTGCTGCACTTGTAGAATGGGTCATGCTAAAGATTTGTGTTCATAAACTTTCTTGCTGACAATCGACTTTATATCAACATTCAGATAGATATCACAGCTTACGGATATATCCATTTTCTTCACACACCTTTTCTTAAAAGTAGGAGGTGTGAGAATCCTCTGCAGAAGAGCTATGAATCTGAACCTAAACCCTGTGAGTCATTAATTTTCTTCAAGAAATTAGATATCATGGGCCAAATCTAAGGACTTATAGCTTTCTTCACAAAACAGGCTCAAAAGTAACATTAATTGTGTTCCCACAGTCTAAATGTCAACTCAGTCTGCACAGTAGAAGGGTATATGGAATCATGGCATGTCAGGGCTTGTGTCCTTTACAATGCATGAATCATATCTGCAGCTCTCTAGAGCCTTACTCTAACATATCATTCCACTCATGGAGCAGAATAGGAATGGCACTCGTGAAAGTTTTGGGGAAACCACAATCAAAGTTCTTACATTGTCCCCCCTTCAAGCTTTAGCTTTTCTGGTGCACAAGGAGCCACAAACACCAGCCAGAATTCAGTTCTAGGGGCTTGTTGTACAGGACAGGACTCCAAACTATAGAATAAATGTATCTATTAGAGTGGCTGCCGGGAACCTTTACGCTGAAGTGATAGTTAATTCAAACTGATTCTTCCATCCTTGAAAAGTGCATGTGGTTATATCCTCAGATCAGCTGAATTTGTGATGACAGGTTTCAGAGTAACAACCGTGTTAGTCTGTATTCGCAAAAAGAAAAGGAGTACTTGTGGCACCATAGAGACTAACCAATTTATTTGAGCATAAGCTTTCGTGAGCTACAGCTCACTTCATTGGATGCATGCTGTGGAAAATACAGAAGATGTTTTTATACACACAGACCATGAAAGAATGGGTGTTTATCACTACAAAAGGTTTTCTCTCCCCACACCCCACTCTCCTGTTGGTAATAGCTTATCTAAAGTGATCACTCTCCTTACAATGTGTATGATAATCAAGGTGGGCCATTTCCAGCACAAATCCAGGGTTTAACAAGAACGTCTGAGGAACGCTGACGGGGGGTGGAAGGAATAAATAAGGGGAAATAGGCTTGAATAGAGACTGGGAATGGTTGATTCATTATAAAAAGTAACCTAAGTTAATTGTATCCAATTTGCAAATTAATTTCAATTCAGCAGTCTCTCGTTGTCTGTGTTCTCGAGTCTGTTTTCGAAGTTTTTTTGTTGAAGGATAGTCACTTTGAGATCAGAAATCGAGTGACCAGAGAGACTGAAGTGTTCTCTGACTGGTTTATGAATGTTATAATTCTTGACATCTGATTTGTGTCCATTTATTCTTTTACATAGAGACTATCCAGTCTGCCCAATGTACATGGCAGAGGGACATTGCTGGCACATGATGGCATATATCACACTGGTAGATGTGCAGGTGAACGAGCCTCTGATAGTGTGGCTGATGTTATTAGGCCCTGTGATGGTGTCTCCTGAATAGATATGTGGGCACAGTTGGCAACAGGCTTTGTTGCAAGGATAGGTTCCTGGGTTAGTGGTTCTGTTGTGTGGTATGTGGTTGCTGGTGAGTATTTGCTTCAGATTGGGGGGCTGTCTGTAGGCAAGGACTGGCCTGTCTCCCAAGATTTGAGAGAGTGTTGGGTCGTCCTTTAGGATAGGTTGTAGAACCTTGATAATGCGTTGGAGGGGTTTTAGTTGGGGGCTGAAGGTGACGGCTAGTGGCGTTCTGTTCTTTTCTTTGTTAGGCCTGTCCTGTAGTAGGTGACTTCTGGGAACTCTTCTGGCTCTATCAATCTGTTTCTTCACTTCCGCAGGTGGGTATTGTAGTTGTAAGAATGCTTGATAGAGATCTTGTAGCTGTTTGTCTGTCTGAGGGGTTGGAGCAAATGCGGTTGTATCACAGATCTTGACTGTAGACAATGGATCGTGTAGTGTAGTCAGGGTGAAAGCTGGAGGCATGTAGGTAGGAATAGCAGTCAGTAGGTTTCCAGTATAGGGTGGTGTTTATGTGACCATCGTATATTAGCACCATAGTGTCCAGGAAGTGGATCTCTTGTGTGGACTGGACCAGGCTGAGGTTGATGGTGGGATGGAAATTGTTGAAATCATGGTGGAATTCCTCAAGGGCTTCTTTTCCATGGGTCCAGATGATGAAGGTATCATCAATATAGCGCAAGTAGAGTAGGGGCGTTAGGGGATGAGAGCTGAGGAGAAGTTGTTCTAAGTCAGCCATAAAAATGTTGGCATACTGTGGGGCCATGCGGGAACCCATAGCAGTGCCGCTGATTTGAAGGTATACATTGTCCCCAAATGTAAAATAGTTATGGGTAAGGACAAAGTCAAAGTTCAGCCACCAGGTTAGCCGTGACATTATCGGAGATAGTGTTTTTGATGGCTTGTAGTCCATCTTTGTGTGGAATGTTGGTTTAGAGGGCTTCTACATCCATAGTGGCCAGGATGGTGTTATCAGGAAGATCACCGATGGATTGTAGTTTCCTCAGGAAGTCAGTGGTGTCTCGAAGGTAGCTGGGAGTGCTGTTAGCGTAGGGCCTGAGGAGGGAGTCTACATAGCCAGACAATCCTGCTGTCAGGGTGCCAATGCCTGAGATGATGGGGTGCCCAGGATTTCCAGGTTTATGGATCTTGGGTAGTAGATAGAATATCCCAGGTCGGGGTTCCAGGGATGTGTCTGTGCAGATTTGATCTTGTGCTTTTTCGGGGAGTTTCTTGAGCAAATGCTGTAACTCTCAGTGGGATCAGAGGGTAATGGCTTGTAGAAAGTGGTGTTGGAGAGCTGCCAAATTGGTGATGGCATATCACCAGAATCAGACAGATTTACCCCCAAAAGTTAGGCCAAATTCAGATCAGATGTGAGTGCAGGTTTTTCCACTACAGTCAATGGGACTACTTAGAATTGGGCAAAGAATGGTGATTCTGTTTCGTTGAGTATTGAGATTGCAACATTTTTGTTTCAATTTGGAATAAAAACAAAAAAATTGAAATTCTTTGCACTACAGAAATCTGAAAAAAAAATTTTTTAAAAAAATCAAAACTTTTCAGTACCAGAAGTCACGAGGGCTGATTCTGTGGCAGTCTGCCTGGAGGGCTACACAGACCAGGTGTGGAAAGTGGTTCCTGTACAGTGCATATGTACCAGAATGCATATGCAGAGGAATTTCTGGTTCACAATGGACAAGCTTGAGTGACTTTTCTTGTGATGTTGGGTGCCTTGGTCAATATCCATCTGCGCAGGCTCTGTTTGTTAGTCCTGGGACCAACCAGACATTGATGGTTTTGCCCAAGAGTTCCTACTTCTATTGGGAGACATGATGCTTATTGTCAGTTCCTCCCTCCCAACCCCAGCAGATTGCTTTTGGGCATTTCCCAATATATTGTCAGGTGCAATCTTCGGCTTGTGCATGCTCCATTGGGAAGAATGGAGAACAAGTGACACTCTGACCATTAAAATTAAAGGTACAATACTACTTAGGTTGTTTGTGTGCTGGGAAAATGGAAACTTAGGTTGCTTCATTTAGACAAGAGTCTCAGGTGCTGTTATTGATTGTCACGTTCCTTGTGGTTTGATGATGACCGTATTAGCTTCTGCAGAATTTGAGCTTCAATTTAAAAGAAAAAAATTTTCCAACTCTTCTACTGGCAAAGATAATCTCCTGAATTTTATCCTTTCTGAGCTGTCAAACAAGCATCTTGAAAAATCACCATGCAGGCTAGTTGTGAAATGGCTTTAGTCTCTCCAAAAACATCAAGGCTTTTCATCAATGGGAATTTAATAAAAACCAATGCAAACTTGTTACCAGATAGAGTTGGACAAAACTTTTTGGCTGAAGTGTTTTTTCCACTGAAAAATGCAGATTTGGGTTGACAAGCATTTGTCAAATTTGTGTTGAATATGTGAAGTTGTTTTAGTCAAAACAAAAATATAAAAGGTTTATTCTAAAAATTTCATTGTTTTCAAAACTTAACATTTTTAATTTTTGATTCAAAACAATATTCAATGTCAAGTTTTTATAAGATAAAAGAATCTCAAAAGTAAAAAATGTTTGGGGCTGAACAAAACATTGTGTTCACCTCAAAATGATTTGCTTTTAACATTATTGGTTCACCAGAAAATTGTTGGAGTTGATTTTTCCGTTTTATCATATTTAAATTTTTCAGTTCTGCCAGTGAATCAATATGCACAGCTCTATTGCCAGACAAAATTGTGTAGTGAATCAACTCAGAAATCTGTGAATTTCATACTAAGCTGAATGACTCTCACGAAAGGTATCAGATTCAATGGATGCCCTTGCAAACTTGCATATAACACGATACACTGAAACAGTTACTGCAGTGTTTGTGATAATTCCCCATCACAAGTACAGTATAAGTAATTGGTAACAATTACAAACGCTAAATATTTAAGAACATCCACTATACATCAGATTACATCATATTACTGCTGAAGAATATATCAAAGAAACTCCTCCTTGACATTCAGAGCTACAGATGTATCCATCATTCAGATATTATTTTGTCTTTACTGAATAACAAAAAAACAAAACAAAATAAAAATCTTGCAGTGTATGAAGAGCTTTTGAGTCTAGCTTCAGTTCAATCCCAACCAAAGGGATTTGACCATTTCAAAAGCTGCAACACATGGAATGTCTGGATAGATTTGTCCAAACATGCTAGCATCAGACAAAAAGGTGCTTTTTAAATGGCGAAAGCGAATGATGGAATGGAGACATTTCTCATTGTCCATCATGATTGATCAAGAAGAATTGATTCAGATATGGTCAGGCCCCTCTCCTAAATCACTGGCAATTTAAAGCTTCCCTTTAGAAAAGCAAAGCTGATGTATGGTACTATGTGGAGGTCAAAAGAAGGAAGATTTTGGTAATATTTGTCTTTTTTAAACCAAAGCTTACATGTTCAGTCACTGATGAGGCCCACAGCACCTCCACAAGAAACATTTTGGCAGGATAGGGGCTGCTCACAATCAGCAGACATTCCTGTGGGTTTGGAAAGTTCTTGGCAGTACACGTTTATGGGAAGTGTACTACTTGGAGACTAGACAACTTTGGAATTATGTGTTGCTGACAGTGTTGCTTAGTGGCAATGGTGACAGTGACAGAAGGATTGAGGCCAGGGCCAGATGCTGCACTAGAAATAACTCCTTTCTTTCTCAGAACTAATCTGGCCTGCTCTAAGTAGAAGAGGTGTGATTGTCTGGCTCTTTCTCTAACAGGTTGCCTCACATTGAGCAATCAGCAATACAGAGCTAGTGGATAACAAATCTGATTTATTAACATTTTTGTGGATAAACATGTTGAATTTGATTCACTATGATTTGTGGGTCATTATCCCAGAGTATTTAAACAGCCACCCACTATTCACATGAGTGTTTGTGAATCCCTCAAGTTTCATGAATTTTATCATACAGTGTGCATCTAAATTCTCTCATAGACAGTCTTATTTATTGTTCAATATTTACTTGTTTACAAGGTTCCAGTTATCCAATCAGGAAGCAGAAAGAATATCATGTGACACACAACTCAGACCGCAAATAGGGAAAGTGAACAGAAGAGAACAGTTCACACATAACCCACTGGGCCAAATAAAGGCATTTAGCCATTGCTTGGAAAGCAATGCAGAGCTGCACCCCTTCATGGAGAGTGGGGAACTCATGCAGGTGAGCTGGTGCTCTGGGTATACATAGTGCACCATTCTCCAGGGTAATAAGCCTCCCCTTCCCTTTGCCTCCCAGTGTGATTGTCCAGCTTCATGAGTCAACATGGATGAGAGCATGTCTGTCTCCTCTTCCACCCTACTGCCTCCACCAATTCCCTCAGGAGCACCATGCACCCCAGAGATGCACTGAGGGAGCAGTTTGGGCAAAAGTCTAAACTAGAGTGTCATATACATCATAGATTTTGTAGGCTGAGCTCCTTACACACACACACCAGGGGTTCCTTGCATCCCTTCATTCCCACAAACTCCCTGTGAGTCACCCTCTGAATCCCCTCTATTTCAAGAGGTCTCTCCAACTCCTCTCACTCCCTCATGCCAGAGGTTTGGTTCTCCCCATCTCCCTCATTGACAGGGACTTGGTTCCTCCTCCCCTATCCCCACCACATGCCAGAGTCCTTCAATCTTTCCCCTGCTAGGGGTTCTCTCTGCCCCCATTCCCTCCTCCTCCCCCCATCCCAGGGTTCCCCATTACCACCATATCAGAGGCTGTGTTCATGTCCCCATACCAATGTTCCCCAATATCCTCTTTCTTCCCTCCATGCCCATTATTATTTTGCTTCCTTCCATTGGAGAGATGTGTCAGTCAGGGTGTCAGCATGTTAAGCTGTATTAGGAGGAAGGACAAAGATAAGATGGGGTGTTATATTGGACAGCACTAATGGGTGCCATCAAATGGTTCTTTGATCTACAGACAATTGCAGAGGTGCTTGAAGCTGTGGATCTGCTGAACAAATGACCAAAGCACCACACGTTCCCCCATTTCCCCTCTTTTGGTTTACCAATTTTCCCTAAAATCATGCCTTGGGCTGCATGTGGAAGATGGATGAAACCTGGTAAGTTAGAGTTATTAAGAAATTTATTCAGAACAAGAGCATTTATTCAGCATTTATTCAGCATTTATTCAGAACAAGAGCATACAATACTTTCCTTTATGAAGGCTGACTGGTCACGGATAAACCCTCTCAAGTCATTGCCCCGGAGCAAACAGCACAGCAGGTGCTGAGCTAAGGTCTGATCTGCTGGGATAGCCAGTGAATTGCCAAAGCAACTGCTACCTAAATCTCTTGTCTAGAGAAAGAGAATTGGGGGATCCTGCCCAAAGAAAGGTGATGGTTAGAGGCCTGACCCTTAAGTAGAGGGCCCTCAAGAAGGCCAGGATGGGGCAGAGGTACAGTTACCTCAGGAACTGTGATAAATTGATGGTTAGTTTGGGAGTTACCCAATCAGGAAAACAATAAAATATGACTTAGAGGACCAGTAACACTGGTATGATAAGAACAGCAAATTCTTCAAGCAAGAGTAAAGACATATTCTCATTGTATAATATATTCACAAACTATTAATGAAATGATTTCAAATATTTAACACAGAATGTGTTAAAAGAATGGGTTTGTGCTTAGTGTTTGATCAGAACCAGGGATTATATTGATTGAATAAACTGCAAATAGTTCTCTTAGCTGCAGTAAGGACCAATGGACAAGGCCTGTTAGTCTCAGTATCACTCTGCTCAGTTTCAGGGTTGGATTAACTAGTCACTGGCCCCTCGGCAAGCACACACTTCTGGGCCCCTACTTTCTCAGGCCAAGAAAGAACAGCCATACAATACACTCACCACAGCCAGTGGATCCACAATGCTGTGGATCTGCCAGTGCCGGTTGTTCATCCTGCTGCTGCTTGGGTTACTACTTCCATGACGGAAGGGCAGGAAGGACAAATTTGAGTGAATATGGTTGCGACCTGGCACACATGGCTGATCCACAGCTCAGCCAACTGCAGTCAGTTTACCGTATGATTCTTTGTTGCCTCTCTCCAGGAATTTGCTTATGCATTAGTTTGGCCCTGTTCATCAGTGAAATGCAGCCATGTCTGTGATGGAACAAATCTGCTGTGTAAAGAACAATTTAGGACAGCAGATGAAATTGCAAATTTTCACCATTAAAAAAAATTGCTCCCATTTAAAAAGTCAATACTAGATGACAGTTACCAGAACGTGGTACTGGAGATACAGCAATTATTCCCTATTCTCAATAACTGTTATTTTAGATAACATTCTGAGATAACGCTGCAGGAAAATACTTATTTTTTTAAACCACTGCAATTAGGGAGATGCTTCTCTTTTAGTAAAAGTCTGGCAAGTAGGATAATTTTTGAAAATCAGTGGTCATTTCATTGGACTGACATTATCTCTCCTCAGTTAGCTCTTTCAAGTACTTTTTTATAATTAAAAAAAATGCAGAATACATTGCTAATTCTCAAATGTGCACCATCATTGAAATGTTTCTATTATCAAACAAGTGCCCAATATGTCAAATCACTTTTGTAGTGCATCTACAGTTCACTTGTCTGACAGCAAAGTGCAACATTTGAATAATTCATATAGTTAATGATGAATACTAATAGAGTTGTTAGTGGTATAGTATACTTGACTGAACAAAAGGTCCTATAAACACCCTGCGAGAAAACGTGTGTTACCAAGCACAGGGCACTTTTCTGGCCTTTTGGGGCTGCAGGTTTTTTTTAAAATAATTATGTTGAAATGCTACCTTTGATTATTATTAAAAATGGTATCTAGTTTCTAGAAGCAAACTGTGTTACAGGCAATAGCTGATAGCAACTGATGCTACATCCTATTCCCTGTCTCACTGAGCCATCACATACAGTACTTGCCAAAAAAAAAAAAATTCACAGGACTAAAAGTTTTCCAGTGACCAACTGATGAAGTCATTTGTTCTTATATCTCAATTTCTTTCAGACAGAGAGTGAACAGGATGTTGTGAAAGATGGCAATCATTAGCAGGTGGTGTCCCACATTGCCTTATGTGTAAATGAACCACTGCTCTCTGGCAGCTAGACCTGTTCCAGTGATTATGTTGCTCCCCTGTTGTCTGGCCAGAACATTACAACATTCAAATGAAGATTTTTACTTAAAGTAATATGCACTGTTTGGGGGAGAACAGGTCCTAAGTTCTAGCCTCACAAATAATTGCAAAGCTGACATGACCATGTAATGGTCCTCACTTGGGGCCTGGTTGGGGAGCGTGGTTTCATGGTCACGGCTGCAACCCCTGACTGCCAAGGGGGTTGTGGGGAAGGGAGCCCAGGCTCTCCCACTCCACTGGGCTCTGATCCAGGGCCCTTTGGGCTACTAGTAATCTGGCAACCAAGGTAGTGTTGCCAACTTTCTAATTCCACAAAACTGAACACCCCTGCACTGCCCCCTGTACTGCCCCATCTCTGAGGCCCCACCCCTGCTCGCTCCATCCCCCCTCCCTCCATCGCTTGCTCTCCCCCACCCTCACTCACTTTGATTGGGCTGGTGCAGTGGGATGGGATGTGGGGGGATGAGGGCTCTGGCTGGGGGTGTAGACTCTGGTGTGGGGACAGGGATGAGGGGTTTCGGGTGAAGGAGGGGGCTCTGGGCTGGGGCTGGGGGTAGGAGTGTGGAGGGTGAGGGCTCTAGCTGGGGGTGTGCGCTATGGGGTGGGGCTGGGGATAAAGGGTTTGGGGTGCAGAAGGGGGCTGGGGCAGGGTGTTGGGGGGGTGTGGGCACTGGGAGGGAGTTTGGGTGCAGGAGGGGACTCCGGGCTGGGGCAGGGAGTTGGGATGCAGGGCGGGAGGGGTGCAGGTTCCCAGTGGCAGTTACTGCAGCTCCCAGGAAGTGGAGGTCCCTGCAGCCCCTAGATACTTGGGCAGCCAGGAAGGCTCCATGTGCTGCCCTCATGCCCATAGATGCCACCCCCACAGTTCCCATTGTTTGCAGTTCCTGACCAATGGGAGCTGTGAAGCTGGCCCTTGGGATGGGGGCAGCGCACGGAGCATCTAGGGACTGCAGGGACCTGGCGGCCACTTCCAGGAGCCGTGCAGAGCTAGGGAAGACTTGTCTTAGCCCCAGGACCCCGCTACACTGCCAACCTGGACTTTTAACTGCCCGGTCGGCAGTACTGACTGGAGCCACCAGGGTCCCTTTTTGACTGGGAGTTCCCATCGAAAACCGGATGCCTGGCAACCCTGCTTCAGGGCCACCCCTCCCAGGGCTCTGTGGAGGTCCAGCTCCTGGCAGCTTCCCAGCCTCAGTCAGCTCTGCTCCCTTCCTGAGCAGAGGCCACAGGGTTGTTTCCCTGAGCTCCTGGTCCCTTGCTCCACGGACTCACCACAGGAGCTAGCTCCACTCCAGTGTGGCTTTCCCTCCCCACGGTTCAGTCTGTCTCAATCCTTCATCCCCAGCTGACAACTAGCAGCCTTTTATAGTCCCAGGTGTAGCCCAGCCCTCTTTAATTGGCTGAACGGGTCTCACTTGCTCCAGTCCAGGGGAGCTGGGTTAGTGTCTGCATGGGGACCAGCTACCCTGTGACAATAACATTTAGCATGGCTTTCAACCTTCATCCTGAAGATAAGGCTACTCAGTAGTGAACTGCAATTAATGCATGTATTAGATTTGGACTCTGCCAAAAATAAATTTTAAACAGGATTTTTTTTATCATCTTGTTCTGCATCGCAAACATAGGAATAATATCTTAATATTTCTCTTATTATTAATATTTCATACACTTAACCAGCAGTTTTTTTAAAAGGAAGATAGTGGGAACCTATAAGTAGTAGTAAAGATTGAGTCCTGCTGGAGCAGGGAGATATGGACTACACTTCCCTATGCTGTTTATCTTAGGGAGAGGTACCCTGAGAGAACATAGCAAAGCTGATGCCACCTACCTTCTCTCATGGTTTCTACTGGAGGAAAGTTTCCACCAGTGGAAAGAGGCTGCCAAGAAGAGATGCTGAATGAGAGAATCACCCTAGTCATGCTCATCCATGGCCAATGGTAGCCACTCCGGAACAATTTTTGCCCTCTGTTGGATCCTTTGAACCACTACAGCCTTCTTGGGTGGGTTTCTCACCACCAACTGCTACATTAGTTTCTGCTGACCTAGACACTAGGCTAAATGTAGCCCAGTGAAAACAGAACACACCCTTAGTAAGGACGTTAAGATGGATAACTATGTAGGCAATTTAGGCAACATTTTAAATTTGTTTCCTGCATAAGCAATTATCTGTATCTTGGCTATTAACCAGATAGAACTCTGCCCAAACTGTAACTTACCTAGAACCTGAAGAAATGAATTGCAGTGCTTTGATCAAACCCTGATTTGGGCAGAAGATTTCTATGCAGACAGGCCATATTACTTGAAACGTAATAGTAAATCTGTCCAAAGATAGTGTGTGCACTAGAGTTTACACTCCTCTGGTACAGAGTTATATACCATGCAGAAAGGTCCTTTTTTGATCTCTTGAAATTACTTACTTTCAAAACAAATAGTTTTTTCAACTGGAACGATCACAAATTATTGTATCTACATAAAGGTAAGGAAGACAAGATGAAATAAGTGGTAATGATTGGTTTCTTCACTTGCAACCTCTTGAGAATCCTGCCTACCAACTGACAAACCCATTAATGTCTTACTCCCTGACCAAACAAAACTAAACAGTGGTCACAATTTAAAATAAATTATTCAGTTTTATATAAAATAATTAAATGAGGATAAACAATACTTTTCAAATGTATATAT
This sequence comes from Lepidochelys olivacea, assembly GCF_965140295.1. Taxonomy (NCBI): domain Eukaryota; kingdom Metazoa; phylum Chordata; order Testudines; family Cheloniidae; genus Lepidochelys; species Lepidochelys olivacea. The sequence goes on along the minus strand of NC_140412.1, from coordinate 103,378,733 downwards.
GTGTAAGCGTTTTTGGCCCTTTAAGAGAATACTGGGAGATATAGCTCCCAGATAGATTCTTGTAGCAGTACATGCTGGGGAAGGAGGAAGGGCATTAAAAGCACTTCCTGATCCATAATATGAAAAAGATTAAGAAGGAAGTAGGATATGCAGGGGATCTTCCTCTAAGGCCCAGGACAAGGGACAGGTTATGGTAGTGTATAGGAAAGAACATGGGAAGGAAGAGGGTGGATGGAAGGATTCCCAGATTAGTTAGGGTGCTGGCCAGAGTCTGGGTTGACCACTGTTCAATTGCTTGCTCTGCAACAGACTACCTTTCTGACCTTGGGCAAATTTCTTAATCTTCTGTGCCTTTTCTGAATTTCAAAGGAATCAAGTTTTTACTCTGCCAACTTCCTTACTTCACTAGAAGATGTGTCCAAGGAAGCAGATCCTCATAATCTGGATATAAAGAGAACCATAGTTCATTATGGAGGCAGAACCCATGCTTCAGAAAGTCAGTCCATCATAGTGTTTCGAGAGATGTTCAAGAATGAAGGGATCTCAAGCCAAAGATTGTCTAAACCAGTCGCTCTCAACCTTTCCAGACTACTGTTCCCCTTTTAGGAGTCAAAAGTGGGTTAGATGTTTCCCAACACAAACAAGAAATGTTATAGTTGCCCTGACACGGTAATGGATTTCTGGGTCATACTATGCATGTTTAGACACTGCTGCTTCCTTTCTAGGAAACTACTGGATTTCTAGTTTAAAAAACATTTAAAAATATATGGTGACTACTCTCAGTAGAAAACCTTACATTCCTATTTACTTACGCTTGGAACATTTATGTGTAGCTACTATATTATTTTGGTGATGGTTTTGCAAGCAATATTAGCCTGAAAGGTTTTAAGGCTAATATGTACAGTTTTCATACTTTTCTGATGCCTAAGTCATATTATAAATATTAAAAAGAGCATACCTTCTAAAAGCTACATCAAAATTGGCTAATTTAAAAAAAGTAAGTTTAATTCCATATAAAATGATATAGTTATAGACCATTAGCCACTCATCTCTCAACTTTGAGAGTTATTTAGTTCTCCTCTTTTCTGTTGAGCAGACATAAAAATTCTCATTCAGTTACACTGAAGAGGACTTTTTTCCCCAAAGACGGAAATTTGCAGAAGGCCCTTCAGAATGTTCCTGTTGCCATAGCAGACTGCATTTCTGCCTCTGATGTAGAAAGGTAATTTGCTGCAGGTTCAATTGTGCAGGGTACAACAGGGGGTGGGGGGGGAGAAAGGATGCAAGCATTGGCACAGTGGTAATTCTTGCATTCCCTTGAGTACAAGAACTATTGGCATATCAGTGATGCTACTTGTGCTAGCCTTCTTAGAGAGGGTAGGGAAAGGAAATTGAGTTAGCTTCAGTCCACAGACTAGTGAAGATGACAAAGTAGCACATACTGTACTTCTTAAGGGTGACATACACACCACATTTCCTTAATGCTCCTGATGGCAATTATATCAGACTGTGCAATGAAGAGGAATTCCTCCTTGGGCAGCATGCTTCCACACCACCTCTTGCCCTCTGTTGAAGATTAATGTCATCATAGAGACCTTCTGTGATGTGCTCTGTCACTCGAGGACAGGATAATTAAACATTTTTCAGATGTAGCACATTTTGTTCTCATGAGAAGTGACGGCCCTGGAAAGCTTAACACAGTGCAGTAGGAAGTTCCTCAGACTATTCTTACATTGCTTCTCCATTTTACCATTTTAGGGAATGGCCATTAGAAGAGGAGCAGTCAGCATTGCCACCAACCCCCCCAGTTTTAAGGCATTTATATTGTACTTTCACACAGCATTTTGAGGTGAAGCTTGGCATCCAGACAGCCTGAAAGCAAATGTTATTACTAAATTTGTCGAAGCGGAAGTAGCTGTTTTAACTAAATAATGAATGCAAAATGAATACAAAGTGAACCAATTTTAAGAGTCACAGAATCCACAAGAAAAGCCCAAGACAGATGTAATGCTTATTAAAAAGTGGTGCTTTAACAGCCTTGGAGACTCAAGTCCTATCTGTCAATGTAACAGGCACAGCCCAGACTGGAGTAGTGCAAGCTACCCCAAACACAGTGTTCTGCCAATTTTCCTTAAACTTGACCTGGAGGGCCAACACTTGTCTCATTCAGTCCTTGACACCTCTGATAAGCCTGCTAACATGAGTGGCATTGGCTGATATGGACTTTTTTTACTGGCACTTGTCAAACAGGAACTAGAGTGTAACCTCCTCCTCATTTTAGAAAGTTCCATTTCTATTACTTGTTCTCTGCTTGTATGCAGTGTGTTTGTAGCTGTGTTAATCCCAGGATATTAGAGAGACAATGTGGGTGAGGTAAATCTTGTCTCTTTCACCAAGTTGGTCTAATAAAAGATGTGTTACCTCACCCACCTTGTATCTCTGTTCTCTGCTGGTCATGTGTGTCTTATGGATATATTCAAGGCTTGATCTGGTAAAGTGATTAGCACCTTGCATGATTGGGTCATAGATGTATATTACGCAACTTATAAATAAGAATCTTCTTTGACAATCCACAGAGCCTACATTATCTGGTAGCATGTCACAGATGAGTTATTGCTAACTCAATGCACAAGCATCCTGAAAGGTCTTACTGCTTTTCCCTGATGATTAATAAATATACTTCATCAGAGTACTACACTATGACCCCAGTTCCTTTCTCAGCTGCCATTCAGAGTAATTATAAGGCAATCCTGGTAATAAGTCACCTGAGCTGTGCAAAAAAAAAAAAAAAAAAGAAAGAATTAGATTATTTGTGTAGCAACACTGCAGTAGCTGAACTGTCAGACTAAACAGAGAGGTGTTGTAATTATCTCATGTGCAGTCAAGTCTCCTGTAAGTAATGTTAACTATACGACTTCCCTCTTCTAATCTAACATTCTAATCATGTTTTTAAATGAGCAGATACATATTTGGATCTATCCTAGCAAACATTTTTGTCTAAGAATTTGCTACTAGATTGTCTACAGTACCTTGGTATTTTTCCTGAGAAGGCTGCTGTGAGCCAATGGTTCTGAAAAAATAGATTGAGATCTGCATAGTGACAATAACTCTCAAAAATCAGGTCCTAGGTGGCTAAAGCTGGGCACAGAAAGTTACAGGCCTATATGAACATGCAGCCACTGGGTCTATTGTCTAGTTTGTCACAGCAGACTAATTCATTTTAACTGCTGATCCAATGTAATGTTGTGGAGTAGCATTTAATCAATAAATATAACCAACGTTAGTAAAAGAGGGTGACTAACATTCATCTAACATTGGGAAAATACACCCACCCATCATCATTCTAAATATGGATATCTCCCGTTCAAATGTCAGTGCTCATGAAAGCAACACAGACATAATGTCTGTGGTGGGCAGAAGAGTTCCAGAGAATTTGATTGACTTTAGACTTCCCTTGTAAAAGCCTATAATTATAGAATGGCAGTAAATGAGATTATGGAATTGACCACATACATGCAGGTTTATTATTCCAATTCTTCACTTCCATGACATAAAAAAAACTCTTTTGCAGTATATGCAGAATGTTTAAAATTGAAGTATGAAATGTTGGTTTGCAATAGAGTAATAAAACCAGGGATTTTTCAGGGACGGTTTTGTATGGTTATTATACAATGAATTTCAGATTAACACATGATGAAAGGGTTTATTGCTTCTGAAGGAATCAGACTAGCAGGGTGGTTTTTTTTAATTACTGTGGTTCCCCGTCAAACAAACAGTTTAAAAACCTGCATATTGATATTTGAAAGCCTTGTGCTATAGATGAACATTATGCTAAAGTACTGCTATTGTTGAAATTATTGATCATTTGAAATACTTAAAATCTTACAGCTCAAAAGTCATGTTAAACTGCAGAAAATTTAAGATAGTATGGTTAGATAATAAAGTCAATATATTAAGGACCAGTTTAATTTAAATAAAAAAAAATTTCTTGCTAAGTTCAGTATTGGGAGCAACAATGATAAAAATGGTCATAATCAAACATACAGCATCACAATCAAATGTTTAGTGAAACACTTGAGAGATGATATGTTCAACTAGTTATGTTTGATAAGAATTTTAAGAAGTTGTCACATATAATAGCCCTTTCATTTAAATTTACCATAGAAAGGTCTGTTTGTAGGTTAGTGATTCAGTACTGCCTGATTTCTTTGGTTTCTAAGATTCTGTACTATACACACTTCTGTTGGTGAGAGAGACAAGCTTTTGAGCCACACACACACACACACACACACACACACATACATATTCTGGCTTATCTCTCTCACCAAATTGGAGAATTGGTCTGAAATCAACAAGATGAAATCAATAAAGACAAGTGCAGTGCTTTGCACTTAGAAAGGAAAAAAAATCAAATACAAAATGAGGAATAACTGGCTGTGTGTTAGTATTGCTGACAAGGATCTGGGGGTTACAGTGGATCACAAATTGAATACAAGTCAACAATGTGATGCAGTTGCAAAAATGGCTAATACTCTGGGGTGGATTAACAGCAACATTGTATGTAAGCCACAGGAGTAGCTGTTCTGCTCCACTCAGTGCTGGTGAGAGCCCAGCTGGAGTACTGTGTCCAGTTCTGGAAACCACATTTTAATAAAGATGTAGATAAATTGCAATCAGTCCAGAGGGGACCAACAAAAAGATCAACGCTTTGGAAAACCTGACCTCTGATAAGAAGTTAAAAAAACTGCATGTTTAGTCTTAAGACTGAGGGGGTATGCCTGACAACAGACTAATAAATTAGGGGCCATTATAAAGTGAACAGTGATCAGTTATTCTCCATGTCCACTGAAAGTAGAAGGTAGAATAAGAAGTAAAGGGATTAATCTGAAGATTTAGAATATATTAGGAAAAGATATTATGGATATTTAGGTTAGATATTAGGGAAATATTTCTAATCATAAGGGTAGTTAAGCACTGAAATAGGCTTCCAAGGAAGGCTGTGGAATCCCTATCACTGAAAGTTAGACAAACACCTGTGACGGATGGTCTAGAAGTACTTCATCCTGCCTCAGCACAGGGAGCTGGACTATAGGATCTCAGTGACCCTTCCAGCCCTACATTTCTGTTATTCTATGACTCTAGTGAGTGACTTTCAAGAAAAACTATCCTAGCTGAAAGCATTAAAAAAGCAAGTTTGTTCATCAAATTAGTTTTCTCTAAGCAGGTCAGAACTCTGTTAAAAAGCTGATGATATCTTATTAGGTGTTCTGTTTCGTTAAGGGTATTATTAGTGTTATGAATAATGGTATTATTACTGGTATAAACACCACTTCCACAAAACATATTAGTGTACTTTATAGGGAGGGGCTGTTGAAAGCTAATTTACAAAGAACGTAGGTCTGTTTAATTATGGTATCTTATTTCCTGTGGATGCCACACCTTTATTCAGTGAGAAGGACATAAGAAATGGCTAACCCTTGGGAAGAGCCATGCTTAATGATTTAATGAGCCTGGGTTTCTGCCACTCTGGTGTATATGGTTTCTTCATTAAATAAAGTAAAGGCATAAATGTGCATTTCACCTACAAGAGCAATGGCAGGGAGTTACCATAGCAACCATGAACAGCTTAGCATACTTATTTATTTGATCTTGACTCAGTAGCATTTAGAACTCTCATCACAGACATCTACAGGAGAAAGGTAAACTTTCAAATGGGATAGAGTTATTAGAGATGTGCAAACCATTTTGCAATGGCAGCAGAATTCATTAAATTTACCTCTCTTCTGTTCCAAGAGAGATCAGGTAAATATTCTTATTCAACTAGTGCAGTCTCTCAAGATTAGTAGTAAGATACAAAGCTGAAAAATGGCTTTTAACGTAGTTTAATTACTTTATAAATTGATTGTGTGGCACAGCAAGCAGATATATGATATGATGTGCAGTGTGGGTGTACGTGTGCATGTATAGTTCATAGTTACATTTTGATCTTCCACCCAAGTCTGCTATCTGTGCTATTACCACTAAGTTTGATAGCTATTAAATACTGTGGTCCAGATTCCATTCCTCTGGAGCTATGCTCAGCACAGGAACAGAGGGGAGGCAAAGTCAGCTTTAAGTCACCTATCTACCTCCTATATTCTTGCTCCAGCCCCAGCATAAACTAGAGCAGCCATCGTGCTGCTGTAACTTACTCAGTAGTATCAGCCGTAGTGGCCATTCCATAGCTGAGACCAGCTACAGAACTGCTTTCCTTGGCACGCTTCATTCTTTCCCTCACACATCAGCTGACATTCTGCCAGTTCAGCACTGTGTGGGGAGCCCCCTGACTCATAAAGAAGCCAGAAAATGTGGCCTGTGACTTGGTTGTCTTCATCTGGCTCTTTACAATATGATCAATATCAATCATCATCCTAATTAAGGACAGAACAAAATTAACTAAAAATATATGAATCTATTAAAGCTGGATGAACATTGTCAGCTTTTTAAATTAAACATTATGTTGTACGCAGGGGACTTGTGGTTGGGAAGGGAACACAGGTTTCTATTTGTAGGTCCACAGTTTAAATCCAACCACGATTTAGCAATAAAAGTAGTTCCATCTGAAAGGAATATGGTGGTCAATTTGGACTGAGCTTGTGGTTTCAATATAAATTCATAGCAGACATATGTCCATGTACGTCATAAATACATCCCTTATAATTAGTATCCTTGTCAGTCACAGAAGAGAGGCCCAGGATAAAATAGACTCAGTCCCAGCGTCCACTTAAAAGTTTGATTGACATTGCTGTGTCAGTCAGCACTATGGCTGTCAAATGGTTTTTTAAAACACCAACACTGAATTCATGTAAGCATTTTAAGACGACAGATTGTACTTTGTATTACTAGACTCTGTTATTGAGATGAGTAATAATTTAACTGCAAACATGTGCCAGGGGATTTGAAAGATTCAAGATGGTCCAATAAAAATGAAGTGGACAATTTGCAAAGCTATAATCTCTAAAAGTAACATGGGCTCAAGGTATAATATAAACATCACAATTAGGAAAATAGTCTTGCCACAGTGAATCAGACTAGTGACCCATGTAGTACAGTATCCTGCCTTCAACAGTGCCAGATGCTTCAGAACAAGTACAAGAAAAACAGCAGTAGACAAATACAGGATAATCTGCACACAGGGAAGTTCCTTCCCTCCCCCTGCTAGTCAGAGGTAGGCTTAAACCCTAGAGACATTAACTATGTACAAATCAAACACATGAAGTTATACTGCTAGATATCTCTTGAGTTCAAGTCGAATACCTCCTCTGTGATCTAGGGCAGACAAATGAGAGGCTTTCAAAAAAAAAAAAATCTTTCAATGACTTCTCACTCAGATTAGTGAATGCAGTTCGGAGAGTGACATTTCAGACTGTAGATCTAGAAAAGAGACAATATTCTAGCCCACAGAAATTGGAGACAAAATGACCTCTTAGATCATTTCATCTATTTCCCTGTCAGTGCAGTATTATTCCCTGCAATCTACTTTCCAGTAGAGTCCCAACTGTAGGTAACCCTAAAAAAGAAACATTTACCATGATGCAGTTTGGGCTTCACCTTGCATCTAGGCAAATCTTCCTTTGGCTTCAGTGAGTAAAGGCAGGCCAAACTCTTCAAATTCCAGTATTTTCCTATACTGAGAATTATGGCATTATGATGAGGGCTTTGCATTGTGTCACAAGTAGGGTGATGATTCCTTATGTAGTTCTACTCTGAAAAAGGATTTTGTATAAATGGCATCCTGGGGTTCAACTTTTATTGTCTCTGTTTAGTAGCTAGCTCAAATGTGCTCAAAGTGCGCCGGCTGCAAACTTTTCAATGAAAAATGGTTTTGTCAAAAACAATTTTTTTAGTGAAAACAAAACTGATTGATTTTTTTTCAAAAGTTTGAAAAGAATTTTTTTTTTAAATCAAAAGGCTTCCATTTGAAATATAGTGGTATTTCTACTTCCCCTGAGTAGTTACTTTTTTAAAGAAAGAAATCCCTTTCCTCTCTTTTCTCCCCCAAAAGAAAAAGGAGGGTAAAATTAAAAAGAGAGAAAGTGAGAGAGGAGAAAAATTCTCATTTACTTTTCTCCCCATTGAAAAAATTTGGAAAAAAAGTATAGGAGAGTGTTTTTCAACCACTTACCCTCACTTTTAAAACTATTTTCCCTTGGAAAATATTTTAAAAATAAAAAGTCAGGGATAGTGTTACTTTCGCTCACTTTTGAACATATATTTTACTCCCCATCACCACCTTTTCCAATGGCAAAGAATTTATAAAACATTAAAGTAACATTGTCATTCTTTTTTATTCACATTTGCAACAGGGGGATTAGCATTTTTAAAAATTAGCATTTTTTCCCCATGAGAAAAGGGGAAAATCAAAAACTCAAAACAGTTTATAAATGAAAAGGGCTTTAAAAAAAAAGATGCTTTCACTGAAAAATATTTTAAAAAATGAAAAATTCAAAGAAAAATTCAACTTCTCTTTCTTTTCAAAAGGTTACATTTTGATGCACTTTGGTGTTTATTTTATGAGTAGTAAGTATTTTCCCTCTGGTTACCAGCCCAGTAAACTCAATGTGGGATCTGAGAATCCAGCTGGGCTTTTTCTTTTACATAGATCATCAAGTAAAATAAGGTTCTGCAGGCCAGAATAGGCCCTTGGTTTCCCCTGTGTAATCCCATTTTTTCAAATTACGTCCTAAATGACACCAGTTAAACAGTGGAATTGCACAGATGTGACTAATTTGCATTTGATAAACATGTCTGTTAATGATGCTCAAAAAACAACAGAATCCATTTCACTCTCTCTTAGTTGCATTGATGCCAACATGCTAAAAGGAATGAAAAGCAGTGAACATTTTGATTTTTGTCACGAAAGTCTGCAGTTGTGACTCAGAACATATGCAGGAAGCAGATTTACTGAGCCAGCTGGTGCCAGTTTTACCTAATTGTTTTTCAGAGGAGAGTTCCACTTTAGGGAAATCCTATACACAGTACAGACCTGTTTACGCGCGGATGTCGGGAGTCAAGCCATCACGACTGCGTGTTAATGGACCACCGGTTAAGAGAGCCATGCTGAAAAAAGTGTCTATGATTCACTTAGAAAAAAACACTGTTATTTTCTGCTCTTTCTTATGAAGTTTGTCATTCACCTCAGATGGCCAATTCACGGCCAATTCATTGGCTGATCGGCTTTCTCCAGAAATCGATACCTGCACTATGCTATGACGCTTTAAGACAACTTATAAACCCCTTGCTGGCTTGGAATGATTCATCCCCTGAAAAATTTCCAAATTTTGTCACTTGTGCTTGAAGACTTGGCTCACGTAGCGACATTCCTTTCAGCCTTTCCTGAGCAAACCCCACGCGCATGGCTTTGTCTATTGTGGGTTTTGCTGAATAGCGCGCACATTTTCGCTTAAACCCCACGGCAGAATTGATATTTTGTACAAAGCCATTCAGGTTAGATTTGTTTTTTAGCCATCCTCAGAGAGTAGATTCGGCAATCCCAATATCTTCTGAAACTTTGGCCTGGGTTTCTCAGCTATTTACTCGATCTACTGCAGCTAGCTTTTCTTCTACAGTGTAGGAATGCTGACACTTGCCCTCTGCCATTATATTAGGCCTATGGTTAAAATTTTCTAATATAACTATTATATATTATATATCTCTCTAGCGTGACAATAACTAAGCGTGTGTGATATGTCTTTACCAATATCGGTAAAGACATACAAGACGTTTCCACTCTGCACTTCCTGTGGATTTCTATGTCAGTGAGCAAATCTGTAGCGCTACATAGCAAGTTCCTGTCCCGCATGTTAACAAGTCTCACGTGTTAAATAGGTAGCACTGGGAGGCATGGCGTTGCCACGCGTTAAGCGGATTCGCACGTAAATGGGTCATGCGTAAACAGGTCTGTAGTGTACATCTTGGATACAAACAACAAAATGGATACAAATTAACCACAGGGATGTGAACTGTACCAGAACAACAACTTCATAAACTGTGTGCTGGATTAGTTATTAATTGGTTGACACATAGGTTATGTGTTTTAAATGTAAAACTGCCTGACATTTTATGACAGGCATAGCTTATCTATAAGAAATACTTTTAAAAACCCTTACTGTTTACTAGGTACCTTATTACCCTCAGAGCAATGAAGTTGAACTGTAAGGCAATGTAACAGAATATTCAATAACAGACAGTGACCTCCGATTATAAAAATATTTTTGCAATAGTTAAAATTTGGAAAATCAAGTTAAATGCACATTCTAGAAGTGACCACCTAGTATCATTGGGCCAGAGCAGCTCTATCTACACCTTTTGAAAGGTGTGCTTTAGAAATCACACTCCCATAATGTGCATTGCTGCTTGGTGTAGATAAGCCCTCACAATTGAACTGGTGGTAGGTCTAATGGGAATGTTTGTTCTTAAAATTCCCTAGTGTACAAAACACCCTGGAGAACAAGAACTATAATTGTGACTAGCCTCTCTGCATAAATTTATGATGGGAGGGGAAAGGTTTCTTGCATGCTGTCCTGCACACCCCAATTTGTAACCCTGCAGAACCCACTCAGGGGCTAATCACAAGCCCATTATTTAAATAATACACTTGGAGATGGAAATGTGGCAAAGATTTTCAAAGCAACCTTGTGGAGTTAGACACATTTCATTCAAATCAATAGAATGTGTGTTTAAATCCCTTATATTGCTTTACTGACATATTGCTAGCTGAGTAATAAAAAAATTATGAACGGAAAATCTCCATGTGTGAGCATTAAGTTAAATTCACCATCTATCATGGTGAATTGTGGGAAGAGGTAGGAGGGAAGGGATTTGAAAGTGTGAGCCAAATTCTACTCTGCCCTGGAAATGGATTAGTTATTCCAGAATAAAGTCATCTTTATTCCAGAACAGAATGTCAACAAAAGGGAGTCCTACGGAATAGCCATGGTAGAATATTTATTCTACTATAGCTATGTCAGTCAATTTCTTCATACAGTCCAGCCCTTTGTTTTAGGAGTACTATTCCAGTCAAATCAGTGGAGATGGTCACATGGAATTAAGGCCATTTGTCTGAATAAAATTTAGCTTTACTTTACTTCCTTTGGAGGAAATGAATTGCAGTAAGTATCATCTGAAATTCTCCTTTCTTAAGAATGCCTGTCACTGCTTCTGCCAATAAATTAAAAAGAAATAACGTGGGGCTATGAAATCAGAACTATTATTGGCTACACCTTTTGTGAAGAAAAAGATATTTTCCAATTGCACATAATTAATAAAATAATTAAAATAAAAATAATTGGTTGATTCAAGTAAAGAGGTGTCATTTGTTTGGCTGCTCTCATTGTAACTTGTTAGAGGATAAGAGCTTGTCAGAAAGAAGATTGTTCTGGCTGTGGGTCCAGATACTAAGTGGGGCTGCTGAGTGTCTTGTGATGGCTTTAGGAGACTCAGCAGCCTACAAGAAGGGGCCAGCACCTCACAAGCTCAGGCTCACTGTGGATAATGTGATATATTGTATGTGAACAGTGTTCATAAAAATATCACAGGAATTACAGAGTTGCTAAAAGAATAGTAACAGTGCCAATGTTTTCATCAGTGGCCTTCTGTGCCTGGAATATGTGTTTATTATTGAGGGCTGAGGTAAGAGTTGAACAGAGGTACACATCCCTTCTGCAAACCACCATTTTAGATTGTGGCCCGTGAAGTGGACAGCCCCACCCCTTTCACGGAATTAGAGTATGACAAAGAAGTCACTGAACCCAAATGTGCCAAAGCGAAAATTTTAGAACTTGGGCACCTGAAGTTAGCCACCTGAATCCATATTTAGCCTCTGTGTGTTGGAGAGTTTTCAAAAGGTGTAGAGTATCTATGGCTCCCACTGAATTAATTTGGCGCAATGGTTGCTCAGCACATCTGAAAAAAAAATCAGTCCAGTTACCTAAGAGCCTGAATGTGGTACCAAGCATCACATAACCAGGTTTGACAATGATACCCAGTCCTAAATGTCATTGCTACTGCCATAATTGTACTGCTTCCTTTCTCTGGGCGATGGTATATTTGTCTTTCCTTTAATGTTTTCCTTAATCTAAAATGAAATTCTAGATCAAAGTACAAGGTATGCTCTTGTGTCTGAAAAACCAAACACTCTCTTCAAGAGACAGACTCTAGTAACTGGCACTGGTAGTATGGCTGGTAATGATGGACTACAGCAAAGTATTTTATATGCATTTTAAAACTAACATAAAAATTGTAATAGTGCCATGAATTTTAATTAACTGTTATTGCTTTAGTACATTTGGCAGAAGAGTGCTGGGTCAGAAATAAGTAGGAAGACACCCTGGATGGCCAAAACATTTGAGGAATGCAGAAGAGAGGGGCAGAGGGTATCATGAGAAGTGCAAGAGATTTTTAAAGGGAAGAAAACATTCTAACCCTGCTGATAAATCTCATATGTACATCTCTTCGCAGTAGGTACAGTTTATTATGTTTTGGAATTTTCCCTGAAGCATCTGTGTTTTAATTCTGAAGAGAGTAGACATATGGTTTCTCAAAATAGAATCATTGTAGCAGACTAGTGAAATAAACTTAATTTGCACAATTATATGTTCAATCGTGTACCTCTAAACTTACACAGTATTCAACATTTTATTGGCTTAACCTTGTTCAGCATCCAGCCTGTTGTGTTAATAAGCAAATATTTGGAAACTCCTATAATACCTAGATTTAACTGAGTATTTTGAAGACTGCTGACCAAATTCATTCCCAGTGTAGTTGTGTGTCAGCTTAAATTTGGATTACCTAGTATGTGGTTTACTGTAGATATTCTGATGCTTGTTTTGAATATAAGCATCTATATTTTGTGTACAGAATTTCACAGGGAGAAAATTGCATTTGCAAATGGTCAGCTAGTTGGAAATCATCCTATGTGAAAGTGCTGTTTGCATATGCTGTGTGTACACAAATTTGAGTTGAACATTTGGAGCCTAACAGGGTAACAGTTAGTGCATGATAAAAACTGAACTTAAATATTTGATTCCAACATAGACTATGATTACATTTGCTAAAATTAAGCAAAAGTTTCCTCAAGGCATTCTTACTGATACAGAAACTAATATACCACCGATATTGATAATTTCTCTTATCTGTTTCAGTAATAAAAATGTGAGTAATAAAAATCTAGTGTAACCAAGTGAAGTATAAAGACTGAATAATATCCAGTATCACAGAAAGAGTTTAACAATTCTAGGTCTGATCCTGAAACCCTTTATTCACATGAGTAGCCTCACTGAAGCCAATAGAACTATTTGTACACTAAGGAAGATTACTCAGGAGAGTAATCGTTTATAGCACCAGGCTTCTTGGGGCTTCAACGAAACTGAAAAGAAGAGTACCAGCTTGAGATTCTTCAAAAACGGTCTTTCATACTTCAGATGATACACACTTCCATATATGGCAAAGTCTCTGTGTCCACATCTTAACAATCTGCGCAACTGATCTCCTGAGTTAATGTGTAGAGCACTGAACTTTTATTTTTCAATAGTGAATTCCTGCACACTAGCTAGGAGACAAGATGCCATTTATACAACATCAGGCTTTCCAAAAATCATCTTCATCATCATATTTTCTGAACAGTTTTGCTCCAACAGGAAGACCACATATTACATCAAATGAAAGGAAAGGCAGTGAGTAAAGCCAGCATGGAAGTGCGGGTTGGGAGGGGGAGAAAATGACAAAAGCGAGCATATCCAGCTGGTGCACTATCCTACCATGAAGCAATTATTACTAAATGTGGTGACACTGAATTGAAGGAAACTGAGCCTTGGAAAAAGAAACAGATCATATCAAAGTCCAGAGCACAAGCACAAGCAATGTCATTCTCTTCTTTCACCTACTCCCAAAACTCACTTCTTTTGATTGGCTTTCTACTACCAACCTCCACTTGCTACAGATTACCACAATTACACCTCTTGGTCTCACTCTGACCATACGATCTTGGGAGTGGGAGGGGAGCACAGGACCCTACCAAGAGACATCCAGAACTGAACAGCTCTCCTGATCTTACCCACTCTCACTCTCTAGTGCTATGTTATATATAATTTAGATGGACAGGGGGAAATGTTCAAAGGCACAAATAGGAGTTAGCTGCCCAACTCCTACTGACCTGCTGTGGGGGCTTAATGGTCCTTTGAAAATCATCCCATAAACTGCTTGAGACTGGGAACTTTCTTACTGTATGCCTATAATGAGTGTATATACATCTATGGTGCTTTATAAAGGATAGTAACACTGTATATTTACATTTCTCAGTTTCATCTATTTGTGAAAGCCCCATAAAAATTCTGTGTGGTACACAATGGAACAATTATATTAAAAGCTTTTTAGCAACTTGTTTTTACTTGTACAGTGTTTGTAGAGGTTTAGCCATAGTTGCTCTAGGAATAAAATCACAGAAACGTAGGACTGGAAGGGACCTTGATAGATCATCTAGTCCAGGCCCCTGCACCGAGGCAGGGCTAAGTATCATCTAGACCATCACTGATGGGTGTTTTTCTAACCTTTTCTTAAAAGCTTCCAATGACAGAGAGTCTATAAGCTCATTAGGTAATTTGTTCCAGTGTTTAACTACCCTTAAAGCTAGGAAGTTTTTCCTAATGTCTAACCTACAACTCTCTAGCTGCAATTTAAGCCCATTACCTCTTGTCCCATCCCAAATGATTAAGGAAAACCATTTATCACCCTCCTCTTTGTAGCAGTTTTTTATATACCTAAAGACGTAGGCTATCCCACCCCCTGGCTTTTGCTACCACAGAGCAACAAATACAAAAATTGGGGGCAGGGGATTCTAAACATGAAATACTGCCACAAAGAAAGAGATTAAAATAGACTTTATGAAGTACCTGTAAAGCAAAACAAAATAAATGAATTTCTATGGGTTACAGGAAAGCTTATCAAGAAGAAATATTTTTTTCACATGTGATTTTGTTGACTTGGTACCCAATTCAGGGACATGAAAAAAGATGTGATTTCCAAAGTTACAGATCCTAATTTCTTATTTATGCATCAGGCTGATTGTTTTGTTTTAATAGGCCTGGTTCCTAAAGGTTCTATTGATTACTATAAAGACATCTAGAGAGACAAGGTGGGTGACATTATGTCTTTATGCGGTGTTGAAGCCGTATGGTTCCCCAGATATTACCAAGACAATGTGGGTGAGGTAATATCTTTTGTTGACTAGGTTCAGTCTCTTGTATTTCTCACTAACAGAAGTTGGTCAATTAAAAGATATTATGTCACCCACCTTGTCTCGCTAATATCTGAGTAACCACACAGCTTCAACACCGCATAAAGACATAGGCAGTTATATAATTTTAGTAGCAACAAATGTAATGGTCAGAATAATTTGGTATATATTTTCCATGGAAACACTGCCAAACTTAAACGAGTATCAGCAATGATTATCTACAACATCTTTCTCTGTCTGTGTTTCATATTATACAGCCATTAAACTGTCTGTATTTACCTAGAAAACAAACCATGGTAGGCATGACTTACAAAAAAGTATTTTATCTGAAAGAAATCCATAATGTTTTGATACATTATAAAGTTCTGCTTTCTGGAATACTAAATCCGCTGTTTTATTGTTTACAGATTCAGAGTATCTATTATTACAAAATAGTATTTTATAACAATATCAATAAACTGTGAATGATATTTACCTGTTTGTAAGCATTAGCCAATATTTCCAAGAAAATGAGGGGGAACCTTCCTTTTGAGCTTTTAGCAAGCCTTTCTTCTGGCCGTGATTCTGATCATACAATGGTCCCTCTTTAGTTTCTAAGCTTTTCTTTTATATATGTGAAGTCAGATCTTCAGCTGGTGTAAATCAGCATCATTCCATTAGCTTCAAAGGAGAGATTCTGATTTATACCTGCTGAAGAGCTGGCCAATCAAGATCAACTTTTTGAGCTTCTTTTTCATATAACATAATTTCACCTGGATTCTGGGCACCTCTACAGGATACAAATGAACAGTACAGCTAGCTGTTTGCACATGGCTCAAGGGAAAAGTGAAATATGGTCCTTGTTTATTTTTGGTAAGTATGGTTTTATGAGTAAATTTCATTATATGTCCATGTTAAATGTTTAATAAAAAGTTTCAGGCTTCAGAAGATGATCATAAGCTGTATCACAAAAATGTGATATTTTGTACTTCCCTTTTAATATCATTTCAATTTAGATTTGTTTCAGGCTTAGAAAATGAATGGCGTATAAATTAGCTTCAAACTTTATCATATTTTGACAGAGGATGCCAATATGGGGGGGGGGGGGGAAATGCAGTTATTAATTGTACCATTACAAGCTTTTTGACAGTGTTTACTCTCACTGGGATTGAAATGCACCTTTGCGGGGTGGGGGGAAATCTAGTGCTTCAAACATTCATAACTACTAGGGAGCTGACGAGTTTGTTTTGAAATATATTATGATACAATGGCAGCTGCCCCGTAATAAAAGCCCTGATTCACAAATACATCCCTATTCAGGGGTGCTTAAGTGCTATCCTTAATCAGGGCCGACAGTTGCAGCAGAGTCCCAGATTCAGCAAAGCACTTAAGTACATGCTTAACAGTTGAGAATGTGAGTGATCCCATCCATGCCCAGAAAACACATCTCAGCATGTGCTTGTGTTTAAGCATATGAGTCATCCCATTTGAAGACAATGGGATGACTCATATGCTTAAAGTTAAGCACTGCTTAAGTGCTTGACTGAACTGGATCTGAGTTTCCTTTATAAACCCAATTTTGGCCCTGTGACAGGTTTCAATTGGTCCTCCAAGCCCCTAGAGGGCGATGGAGAGCTATGGTCCCACTGGCAGGCCTTAGTCACACCTCTCGGGCACTGGGGAATTAGCAGGAAAGGTGTGCTGGCTGGAGTCTGCGGCGCACCCCTCCGGCGGGGGGGAGGGGCGAGGGGGCGCACCGGCACGAGTCTGCAGCGCGCCCCTCCGGTTCTGCTGCCCAAGGCAGGTTGGCCGGGGTAGGGGAACGCAGGCCCACCCAACTCCTCTGCGTTCCAGCCCAGGGACCTGACAGTGGCGGGAGCCGAAGGTCCCGCTGCTGGGTCAGCGGGGGGCCATCTGCGCCCGCTGACCAAACACACCCACCCCACGGTGCAGTTCTGCCCCTGAACTACTTCCTACCCGATCTCTCAAGCGGGCCTCTCCGGTCCCTCCAGCTCGTCCGGGTATTCAGCCACTGGGAGCTCCAGCTCCCCCTCTGTGTCGGGCTCACGCTGGCCCGGGCTAGAGCCTGGCCCCTCCAGGTCCTCAGCGGCTGGCAGTCCTGGTCGCCACAGACCTTCCTCCCGGTCAGGTTCTTCCTGACCCAGGGCCTCCTCTGGGTCGGCAGCAGGATCGTGAGGGAGTAGCCTGTGTCTGTCTCCCTCCCTGGTACTCTCCTCACTGGGGAAAGGGCCCCGCTCTTTGTACTTCCTGTCCCACCCCTCCCCTTCCGGGGATTGGCGTAAGCTTGGTCTGGCCCCACCCACTCAGGCTGAGAGGGTGGCTCTTTACCCTCTGGTTCGGAGGGAAGCCACCCTGGCTCCCTACCGGCCCCCTATTAATATCTACAGTAAAAATCACATTGGCCTCAAAATTGGAAAGCTAGACCTAGAGCTAAAATTGAGTTTTGTATTATGTGAATTAAATAAGGCCTTTCTGAATTATGAAACTACAAAAAGAGATGTTAAACATAGCTCCAAATTCTTTTAATTTTTTTTATCCCTGTGACCCTACTCTATTCATCAGTCTCTCTTGCAAGCCTCAGAAGGATTAATAGTGTCTCTACAATGGCAGAGCAGGTGCCTTGTATGAGAAGTGCAAACTTAGCATTTACTGTTTTTCCAATATTTAGCCATTTTTTTTAAAACTAACATTCATTACAGTTAATATGCTGTCAGACCACGGCTATATTCCTGCAGCCTTAAACTAACCTTGATGAAGTTTTTTGTGAGGATTCTAAATATGTCAAATCAAACAGCAAACTGTTTGGCTTTCTGCAGTGCGGGTGAGGGAAAACGCAACAATTTCATAACGAAAAAAAAACACAGGCTATCAATTTACATTACTGAACAGGCTGATGTGAAATAATCCCAGTCATCTGTTGCCAGTCTAAATTTCTCCTGTACTGTAACGTCTATGGAAATCTAATGTCCCCTCCTTTGCCTTCTTCAAAAGAAAGCTCTTTTAAACACTGACTTGCTTACATAATGCTTCAATTGCACTGTACTGCACAAGCCCTACCCCTCAACTTATTTTTATAAATTAAGACTTCATCAGTGATACCCAGGAAAATTTTAAAAAATAGAACTGCACTCCCCCCCATACATAATAGTCAGTATACAGTTCTAGATTATTGTTTCTGGGTTGGGGGGAGGCATGTCTTTTGTTGGATTTTCATGTTTTTAAAAGAACTGGATGGCTTAGCGGAAGTGAAAGGTTCTTTCACATAATGGCAACTTGCCCTCCCAAAGGGAGGCCATTAACAAACTTCATCAGTGCCTTCATTTCAGAGTTCACAAGCCACGATCTGTACAGTTGCCAGATAAAAGGCTAATAAGCACCTCACAGAGCAGAGTGAGCAATACTAACGAAAATTCAAGAAGAAGTGACTCAGTGTTCACTTCCTTCTTAGTGGCCCCTCAAAGAAAACTGCCCAAAACATCTGTTCTGCCACCATGGAAGATGATAGTCCAGGTCAAATCAGAGTGATTTTTATCTGTGAAGTAAATTGAAGATTCCCTAAACTGTAACTGCGTGAAGATGAGCCATATTCCCCAACTAGCAAAAGAATAGTTCAGACATGGTATCTATAAAAACAGCCATGTTTGAAAAGGATTCATCATTGAAATGTGGAAGTGAAATCACATGAGATTAGGGTTAACTTGGCCCTATTTAACTCTTATTGGTGATAACTCAGCAGTTAAAGGGATTGTATGACATGTTTTACTAAGCCAGGTTTCAGAATATTGGTTGAGATTCTTTGTTTTGTATGCCAGAGCAAACAGTTCAAAACAATTGTCAAGCAGCTGTAAGAGGCCTGGATCCAGCTGGGGAGAATTACACTGGTGCAGGAACTGCAGATGTTCTGAGGACCCTCCTGCAAACCCTGGCATAAGGGGGCATTCCACTGGCAGGGTTGGGAACGGGAGGGCTGGGGCAAAGCACGTCTGTCTCATACAGCACTGCAGACATCCAGTGCTGTTGACTATAGGCAGCCAGGTATAACGTGGCAGACATCCCCTGTTCCTTGGGCTAAATTATGCCAGGGACCGCTCCAGCCCCTGAAACAGCCCACAATCAGAATGGCATGATGGTGGCTTATAGCCAATTTAGAACCCCGCTTGCCTGGGCATACAAGTTCTCTGCTGTATCTTTTAGAATCGCAGCACATAATCTTACCCATTAAATGAGTTCGTGTAATGTATTGTATCTTTGGACATGAGTCACTTCCAGAGTCATACTAAAATGGCATCTCTAACAATCAGGATCTGTGCAGCAGATTAGTCTACACACATCTGGATGTTTGCCTCTACTGCCCACCGCAGTAATAAATTATCTGAAGCAAATTAATGGGAGTGGGAGGAATCATGTTCACTTCACCAGATAGAATACATTAACATTATTGTTTGCCCATTGATTCATGAATCATTAACAGTACATTGATCAAAGCTAAAGACTACATTCAATTAATAACATTTACAAATGGGGACGTTTCTTTATTCTGCAGATCTTCTCCCACTTTGCTTGACAAGAAAGAGAAGAGCCTGATCCAGGAGACATGTCCATACTTGCTGGCTCAAAGAAACTTGTTGTTGCTGTTTGTAGCAGTTCTTTGCCAGCTACAAGCACAGCATAACCTACGTCACAAATTGTACATGTCAGATATGGGTAGAACTCAGTGTAGCTTCAGAACTTAAAACCCAGATTCTAGCCAGTTGAGAAACTCCATAGGCCATGCAGGAAAGAGCACTTATAAACTTGAAAACTTGAACCTAAAATCCCACTGCAACATCCCTAAGTTCTGGGGATGCTTGCATTTTGGACCATGTCTACACTACAGAATTTTGTTGACAGAAGTCATGTCGACACTCAAAAAACACTATAATAAAAATGGTACTGCATGTTCACACTCACTCCCTCTGTCACACACTGCCCACAGTTGGGGCACTACCATCAACAGTGTGAGCAATGCACTGTGGGTACCTAGCCCACAGTACAGCTCAACACCTTCTGCCCCTAGGTGTTGTGGGAAGGCAGAGCAGACAGTGACACATCTTGGGACCGGCTCAATGTCCCATGATGCATTGCTTTCTGTCCCAAAATTCCATGGGCTTCCGGCTTTCTTCTATGCCATTTTTCAACGTCCCTTGTTTTCTGGGCACCCTGGCATCTTTGTGAGAGGGATGGATCCCACTCTGCTCTCCTATGCTCTGATAACGGTCATTAAGACATTGCAAATGACAATGCAGTTAATCACGAAATTCCTAACTGAAGAAGACTCCCAGTTGCCTGACATGGTGTGTGATATGGATAGGAGCAACTTTAGATTGCTTTTGGCTTTTGTGGAACAGCTGCAGATGGTGGACCATCGCTTTTGGGCTTGGGAAACAAGCACTTAATGGTGGGCTCATATCATCATGCAGGTCTGGGATGACAAGCAGTGGCTACAGAACTTTCAGATGTGTAAAGCCACCTTCCTGGAACTGTGTGCAGATCTCATCCCAGCACTATGGCGCAAGGACACCAGACTGAGAGCTGCCCTGTCGGTAGAGAACCATGTGGCAATCGCTTTGTGAAAGCTGGTGACTCCAGACTGCTACCGGTCGGTTGCGAATCAGTTTGGAGTTGGGAAGTCTACCGTTGGGGCTCCATTAATGCAAGTGCTATGAAGGACCATGACTCTGGGAAATGTGTGTGAAATAGTGGATGGCTTTGCAGAAGGGGTTTCTCTAACTGTGCAGGTGCGATAGATGGCACACATATTCCAATTTTGGTACCAGACCACCTTGCAACAGAATATCTCAATAGGGAGGGGTACTTCTCTATGGTGTTGCAGGCATTTGTCGATCAGCGTGGGTGTTCCACTGACATCAAAGTGGGGTGGTCCAGGAAGGTGCATGATGCACTCATCTTCAGGAACACCAGCCTGTACAAAAAGCTACAAGCAGAGACTTTCTTTCCAGACCAGAAGATTACAGTCTGGGATGTTGAAATGCCCATAATGATCCTGGGAGACCTGGCATAACCCTTTCAGCCATGGCTCATTTAACCTTACACGGGACAACTGTAAGGAGCTGTTCAACAACAGGCTAAATAGATGACAGATGACAGTGGAATGTGCCTTTGACAGATTAAAGGTATGCTGGTGATGCCTTTATGGCAGGTAAGACCTCAATGAGGATTATATTCCTGTGGTCATAGCTGGGTGTTGTACATTGCATAATCTTTGTGAAGCCAAGGGTGAAAGGTTTGCTCAGGAGTGGAGTGTTGAGGCAGACCACTTGGCTGCTGATTTTGAGCAGCCAGATACCAGGGCTATCAGAGAGGCCCAGAAGGGGGCAATTTGAATCAGGGAGGCTCTGAAGCAACACTTTGAGAATGAGAACTAGTAATGTATATCTCGGTGATTGGTGTTGCAATGTTACATTTCATGTAGTTTTGCTAGGAAGCAATGGTGAAATTTGGGGCCTTACATTCTCGTAAGCAAATGATTAAACTATCTGTGTATGTATTGATAGTGCCTGCTATTTGTAGGAAACAAATAAAGATGAGTTACCATTCAAAAACTGCTTTTATTGCACAAGAAACAACACACACACACACACAAGCTTGGTGAGAAAGGAGGTACCAGGGAAGGGCAGACTTTCAGAGCGGTCCATTTTGAAAGTTGTCCAAGGGGGTAGAGTGAAGTGGAAACCAAGAAGTCCCGGAAAGTGGAAAGGACTGTGCAGGCAGAGTTTGGGGGACACAGAAAAGAGTTCTGAATGTGCTGCAGGGGAGGGGTGGGCATGCATCTGCTCAGCCTGCAGCATTATTAAGGACTTCAGCATTTGCATGTGCTCCTCCATCACTTTAATCATCTGCTCAGTAGCACCCATAACAAATTCCTGATTTTCTCTTCTGTCCTACCTTTCAGCTTCCCTCCACTCCTTGCATTCCCTTTTCTCTTCATTGGAGAAGTGCAGTACCTCCCAGATCATGTCTTCTTAGCTCCATCTTGGGTGCTCTCTTATCCGGTGGAGATGCTCAGCCAGTGTGTGGGGGGGTGTTCCTCAAGGCCACATCTGTTGAAGCACAAGGAACAATGCACAGAAGCATGATTGTTAAGTTCATGCACAGTATTGAAACATTTCAGTAAAATACATCTCTGGTAACATGACAATCACTTTCTCACTGACCCTTGGCAAGCACACATCTCAGGAAAACACCCAAAGCATGGTGAGTGTTGGCTGGAGAGGGAGATGCAATCTATATGGGGAAGACAGCACTCTGGAAAGGTTGCAGTGCAGCTAACTAAGGAAAAAATTCTAAAATTCTCCGACACTTTTCCACAGGCGGGAGTCATTGTAGCAGATATCTCACTGCTGAGGATTAGCAGGGAACCAAGGGTATATCTACTACATGCTTGTGGCTTCTGCCCTGGTCCCTATGCTGCTCACCTGTGTGCCGCTTTGGTCCCTACACAAGTGATTGCCGAATGGTGCAGGAAAGTTTCCTAAAATGGGAGAAGGAACAAAGCAGTTCTGTCAAGGAACCTTTGGCAGCGGATTGCCAAGTACCTCCAAGAAAATTTCCTAGAGATCTCTCTGGAGAATTCCCATGAGATCTCGGTGTACATAACACCCTGTTCCACCATACTGATTAGCTGCACAGGGAAGTGTCCAGCACACAGAAACACAGCCAGCCTTGTACATTTCTATACCCTGAACCCACCTCTGCCCTACGCAAACCACAGCTACTTACCAGGCATCTCCTCTCCTGCTTCTTGCTCACCAGAGAGCAACTACTGAAACTCGCAAGACACTTCCGGAGTGGTGAACAGTTCCTGGCTGCCTGCCCTGCCGGGAGCTCCACATCATCATCTAACTCCACCTCTTCCTCAATGACTTCATCCTCCGGGTTAGGTCCTCTTTCCACCACCTCCAAACCCACCAAAGTATCCACAGGGCTCTTGGTAGTGGAGGTGGGGTCACCATGGAGGATAACGTCCAGCTCCTTATAGAACCGGCAGGTCTTAGTGCAGCACCAGAGCGATGGTTTGCCTTCCTCACCTCATGGTATGCCTGCCTCAGCTCCTTTGTCTTCGCTCTGCACTACACTGTGTCCCGATCATAGCCCTTTTCACATAAGCCTCAAGAAATCTGCCTGTAGGTATCAAAATTCCTAGCTCAAGCACAGCTAGAGCTGCACAACAGCCTCTCCCCATATACTGAGAAGATCCAACAGCTCTGCAGTGGTCCAAGCAGGAAAGCATTTGCTGCGATAAACCACCATGGTCACCTGGGAAGATGCAATGAGACCTTTCCATGCTGAGCCAACAGGAAATGGAATTTCAAGAATTCCCTGGGCTTCTAAGGGGGAGGGGTGGATGGTTGTTTATCTGGCTGCAAGGCAGTGGAGTTCAAACTGCTGATCAGAGTAGTCAGCATGGGCATTGTGGGACACTGGAAGGCCAATTCAAGCGATAAAAACCAAGTGTGGTCTCTACACAGGCACTTTATCGACAAAAATTTTGTGCAAAAAGCCTTATGTCTCTTGTCAGGGTGGTTTTATTTTGCTGCCACTATTGCTGCCAGCTGCCTTTTGTCGACAAAACTCTGTAGGGTAGACAAGGCCTGAATCTCTGGCTCAGACCATCTCTTCTATAAAGAATCAACTTTGTTTGTTGGCTTCATTCTACAAAATAATATAACTGGCATATGACAATACAATATTTTCAGAGTGAGATTTAAGTAGGAAACATCTGCTCAAAAATCTGTGGAAAGCATTAGTACGTGCCAACAAGCCTAATGAGAAACACAAGGAAACTGCTCGGTTTAACAAGATTTTACCTCAATGGGTGATTTTTGCATAATCACCCAGCTGTTTACTATTCTAATCCCTTTTATAACTCATATCTCTTGAGTCTGCAGCCATACAAGCATAACATCACTGCTGGTCAGAGCCCATATAAATAAAACTGTGCAAGGACTACAATGAGCTAAATCATGTAAACAGCTATCCAGACAGAGCAGCTGTTAGCCAATCAAAACTTGAATATCCTGTTATTGAGACACAACAAAGGCCATACTCTACCATTTAGATCTACCTCGCTGAGGTAGTGACCATTTCTTTGCTTGTGTCTGTGAAGCACCTAGCACACTCTTGGAAGCCCACAAATAATAAAGAAATAATAAGAAATGCTCCATATTGGGAGAAAGCTTCTTTGGATCAAGCAATCATTGACTCAAATTTTCATCAAAATCTTAACCCCTTTACTGAAATTTGCAAAAATTTCACTATTATGTTTTCCCCCATAGGCCTCTCTCATTTCCTAGTTTTGTCCAGAAGCAGAAATATCAAAGTGTGAGATTGGACTGAACCAAAAAGCCATATCCAAATGCCTAGATTTTTTTTTTTAAATCAGAACCCTGCAACTTGTCCATATAACAGAATGAAGCAAAACCCTAGATGCAAACACAAATTTAGTGAAGATTGGATTTGGTCTGTAACCACAGCTTTGCAGCTCAAGCCTTTCTCTAATGAAAATAGTGCAAGAAATATTTTGTCTGGTGTGATTTCCAGCCTATATTAAAGCTTATGCTAGGTAGAATTGTAAATGTTGCACTAAAGTCTGATCATCAGAAATTTCCAGCCCAGTATCCAGATGTGGGAGTTTAATATATTTCCATATGAATACAAGTGTTTACATACCAGACTCCCTAGTGAGATACAGACCTCTATCAGCAGACCTCACACTCATGCTTCATCGAAACAGGCTAATATATTACTCATTTACCAGGTAAAAAAGAGGAAAGAGTTAACATATCTCCAAAATGTTTTTCAGTTACAATTAAAATTGTAGTTGTTTCAAATCCATAGATCCCTCTAAGATGGATAGGGGGTGATTAAGTAGGGTCAGAAGTAAGGTTGTTCTTAAAATATGTAAAGGTGATTAGTATGCAAATCAATTATTAAAGATTTTATATGACATGTAAGGCTATTTATCGACCTTCCCTTCAGTGATCTTTTTTTCTTCCTTTACTTACAACATCTCAGAATAAAACCAGTACATATTGGCAACATTAACTTACAGTTAACTAGATTTTTGTTAAGCTTTGTTTTTTCAAGGGAGAGAGCACACACTCATACACCAATGCAAAGAGCTCCATTGTGTTCCTGTTTTCCCTAGCCTAACCCTGAATTGCGGAGCTTATGAGCTCTGCAGTGTCCTTTGCTCCCCCACCTTTCTCTGTAGAGTTTAGGGGATCCAGAGTGTACAGCTGTCCTTTGCCAAATTCCCAGTTTAGGAACTCTCTCTCTCACACACACACACACACACACACACACACTTACTTACAGCTCATCAGCTCTGCAAGGCTCCTGATTCTTCTCAGTCACTACTGGCCTGCTGACCTCATAAGCTCCACATTGTCAATGTGCCCACCCCTGGGCAAGAACAGGTAAAGGAGCTGGGGACAAAGGGCAAAAATTAGGATGTTTAATTGAACCCTGACTATGGCTTCATGATGTGACACGAATGCAGGGTTTACTACTTTATTATTACTGATTACAAACATGAAATACAATTATTAAAGTGTTTTGAAAATAAAAAGCATCAGGAGATCAGACTAGATGATTAAAATGGTCCCTTCTGGCCCTACAATCTATCTGGTTCAGGTTTTAGCCTTAAGCAAATGCTAAGAGTGAAATCCTGGCCTCATTCAACTGACTGGTAACTTTGCCATTGAATTCATTGAAGCCAAGATCTCACCCTAAGTATTGGTGATGTTTCTTATTTTAGTACAGTTTGCTTTCAAAATATTGAAAAGCATTCTTTAAACAGACTGCTATTTTTATTTGCACTGAGTCAATGCAAACAAGCTAGGGATGAAATGATATTCCAAAAAGTTAATATTAAACAACTGATTAGACTATGTGCTTTGCAACATAAAGAGAATCTTGCCACATCTGTGTCACACATTAAACTGCACATGAAGTCCACTTGAAGTTAATTGGCATCCACTATATGACTTCATTGTCAGTGACTTTTGAATGTAGATCACCACTTAATTCTAGTAATATTAAAAAAAAAATAGCAACCTCCCATCACTGTGCCTCAGTGGTCACAGCTGAGGATGCCAAATTTAGGACAAAGTGCTGAGAAATAGGACAGTATCACCCCAACCTGTTGGTTATCCCATCATTAGATTATACAAAGCCAGTAACAAAAGTAAACTTCTGTCTCAACACATGGGTTAACAAGAAGTCAAAATCGCAGTCTCCTTAGGTATTTCAGTCCTTGTCTCACCGCTCAGACACTGGACTTTGATGAAGTTGGTTTTCAGTAACCACTCATCATAGAGTTCTTCTAATCCCAAGAGATTAGTCACATAGCCAGGTTAGTATATAACTCAGGTCTTACCCGATAATCATGCTGAGGCCAATCCTTTAGTAAGTAGAAACTAAAGACTAGAGTTTTAATAATAAAAGAAAATAAGAGTTAATAATGCCTAGAAATTTACTGTCTCAAGATGGAGTCCAGGGTCATGTGAGCATATCACATGTCCTTACATAGTTTAATGACTCACAGGGGGCAGCCATTGCCCATATTCTTGCTGAGGTGCAATGAGTTTCTTCTATGGCCCACTGTTAGAGTGAAATGTCCTTAATGGGCTATCAGCATATAGCTGTCTAGACTTGATGACACCCACCGGATAAGATTTACATCCAGAAATACAACATATATAAGCTAGAGCAGTGGATCTCAAAGCCAGTCCGCTGCTTGTTCAGGGAAAGCCCCTGGCATGCCGGGCTGGTTTGTTTACCTGCCACGTTCGCAGGTTCGGCCGATTGTGTTTCCCACTGGCCACGGTTCGCCAGTCCAGGCCAATGGGGGCTGAGGGAAGAGGTGCGGGCCAAGGGACGTGCTGGCCACCCTTCCTGCAGCCCCCATTGGCTTGGAGCGGCGAACCACGGCAGACGCAGCAGGTAAACAAACCGGTCTGGCATGCCAGGAGCTTTCCCTGAACAAGCGGCGGACTGGCTTTGAGAATCACTGAGCTAGAGTACATAGCCAATATTCATAACTTCAGATACAAAGATGATACATGCATATAAACAAGATAATCATACTTAGCAAATCATAACTTTTCCATTGACACCTTACATGGCATATTTTGTACAAGATGTGTTGCAATTGTATAACAGTGGTTTTATATAAATGGTCATATTCAATAATACAGCATCACACTCCTTATTCCAATAAGGCATGAGCACTATATATAGGTTAAGGTGACAGAAAATATCTGCATATAGATTGATGGCCACTGGTTGCATTATAACTTGATGAACTCATCTTTATGGCCCTCAGAGATTCACAAGTAGTTCAGGCCATAGCAGCTTATCTGCTTAAGAAAGCAGGAAACCAAAGACACATCTACTCGGGGTTACACATTCTTTACTGGCACTTGGTCAGTTTCAATGTTTCATTCTTCATCTTCAATGCCCCCCTTGGAATTTTCCCACATTATCTGGGAGGCTGCTTTGCCCTCCTATAACAGCTAAGTTCCACTGCAACAGTAGACCTGTCAACCCCAAGAGTGAGACCTGAGATGAGAGACAAACTTTTCTTAGCGTTTGCATCACAAGTCTTGAGCTCACTCCCAGAAGAGATTACGTTTTCTACGAATGTTAGCACCTTCACAACATATTTCGTAGACCTAGCTGTCTCATCATAAAACCAAACATTGCAGAAGAGATAATATCCTAATTTGATCACTATGAGGTTTGGGAGACTCAGATACCATGGGAATGGGCATGGGATCAGAATCTCAATACTCATTAATTCATGGATAGAGAGACAGGCTGACATAGGTAGAAAAAGATGAAGCTGCTTATAGGTGGA
Organism: Lepidochelys olivacea; assembly: GCF_965140295.1. Classification (NCBI taxonomy): domain Eukaryota; kingdom Metazoa; phylum Chordata; order Testudines; family Cheloniidae; genus Lepidochelys; species Lepidochelys olivacea. The sequence goes on along the minus strand of NC_140412.1, from coordinate 103,350,540 downwards.
GCTGCTGTCCAGCACTTTACTTCCCTCTCCTATTGTTCCTGTATCATACTCTGGTACAACATCTGCTTGTTTATGGTCATAGAAATGTCTACTAATCATGCAGTTATAATAGTGGTATAGTAACTTAAAATAATGTCAGAAATTGCTCTTTTGTGAAAATATCCATTTTAGAAACAGACTGAAAGTGGCTTCAAATCCTTTAGAACCTCAGTATTATACAGAATGTGATATTATTGCATCTACAATGTAATACTTTGTTTCAGAGACCCCTTTGTTAGCGTACAAATATAAAACAGGTGATAAGAGTTAGATGTTAAAAAGTTTGCCATACCTTTTGGGTTGCTGTATTGTCCATGAATGGCAATAAAAGCTTTATGGCATCCCTCATCATGATATTTTGTTAATGAATCACTTCCTATTACAGAATATAGTTTGCTCATTTCTTCTTGTTTTTAGTTATCTTCTGCTTCTTTCCACCTGTGTAATAGTTTTGAAGGAAATAATGACAACTTTGGTATGAGCAGAGTTTATTAGCAATTTATTAACTGTGCACAACAGTAGATATTGTAAAATCAGTATTTACCTCCCATGGAAATTATGACCCTGTTACAGAGTGTTCTCTCTTCACCTGGATTTCTTTTTATAAGCAGTCCTCATATACTCCTACATAAGTTCACCACAGTTTACTTTATTTATAATGTCTTCTGTTGCTTCCTGTCCCATCAGGCTTCTCTGACACTTCAGCAGACCCCCAGAAATAGTGGCCGGGCAGGAGAGGTCTTACCGCTCTGAGATCTTAAGCTTCTTTGCCTTTCCACTCTCCTTTCCTGTCTCCTATTTAACAATCCCCAGCTGATGAGCTGAATCCCCTTGTTAACTGGTTAACTGTCCAGATCTAATCAATTATCTCCCTATTTGACCCATAAGGGGCTGCTTACAAAGTTCACAGAGTGGTGAGCCTGCCCTAGGCTACTCCTACTCTATCGCAGACCCCAGTTCAGTAAATCACTTAACCATATGCTTAACTTGAAAAGTCACTGAGATTTAAGCAAGTGCTTAAATTTAAGCATGTACTTAAATGCTTTGCTGAATTGGGGGGGGTCTAAATTTGCTACAAGGTTTGTTTTATTTTCCAGTTGCATGTTCAGTGAATGTTGCAAAAAAGTCAAATACTGTGACACCACAAATGCAATTTTTGATTATGCTAGAAGTATAAAGAAATATATATGCAGCCATATACTACCCTTTGTAATAAAAAGGTTTGGAAAGGACTAACATGACAAGAAGTTTATTTTACAAATGAGCTGTGTGTAAGCTGTGATACCTCCAATCATCAGACCAATGTTTTTAGTACCATAACTGGCCATCTGCATCGTTAGGGACACCCACTGAAGAAATCATAGATGATAGGTACTCTATTGGGGACATGATGTCATAACTTCATATACTGTACAATAGTTGTCGTTAAAAGCTTTACAATTGTCTTTGTAATTAACAGCTCAGTCCTGGAAGGGACTGAGCACCTTCAATGCTCACTGAAGTCATTTGGAGTTGAGGGTGTTTGGCATTTCATCAGAGGGCTTCACTGTGTAAGGTGCTAAGGCACTAAGTGAGCTCACCACAGTTTTAAACGATGACTACTATACAGCATCTTCTCTATTAAGAGGCAACAGTTATTTGGAAATGTAGAGAATTTGTTCCAAGCCCCATTGAAAATCTAGATCCATGTTTTCTTTTATTATAATTCAAAGGTATTTAGCTGCTTAAAGATGCAGATTGACACATGAGCAAGTTAGAAACTTAACTGCCATAGAAATCAATGTGAGTTGGGTGCCTAACTTGCTTAGATACCGATCTGCATCTTTAGGCATCTAAATACCTTTGAAAACTTGGCCCATGGTGCCTATCTCAAGGATCTTGCAAGCTAAAGAAAAGACAACTGACAGTCAAATAATGGCTGGAGAGGAAGACATATATGTACACATACGTAAAAAATATATATGTTGCCATAGAGGGAGAAAATGCCAAATATCCTCATCTGCCCCTCAATCTAACTATCATAAACTGGCTGTTTTTTCATAGGCATTGTGGCAGGGTTGGGTCTTGAGGACAGGGTATTGGCATTTTGGGAAGGCAGGACATTCCATGAGTAAAGGGGCAGTGTGGATAAAGTCAGGAAAATGTCTGTGAAAGAAACTGACCAATATGCAGATGGCATCACTGAAACGGTGGGGTATGATACATTCTCTATCTTTTTATCGAGGCATTAATATCTAGCTCACCATGCATTATCAAAGCATCTTTTATAGATCTTCTCCAGGAGAAGGAGGTGTGCAAAGATTTGTGTGGTGAGTTTTGCAGTTAATCATCTTTTTTTTTATATTGTCATCCAAGCCACAGGAGCATATGACCCACAAAACATTCCTTTTGAAATCTGTCCAGTGATTTATGTAATACAGAAGTTCAAGTCGTGGTTAGCAATAACCACATTTATGGCACTAAGAGTGTCTTATACATAACAATGAAAGAAAACAAGAAAATAAATTGCAGATAAAAATTAAAGGAACTTTAAAGGAAGAGGTAAATTATTTATTTTAACTTTTAACTATCTGCATTGTTATAAATTTAGCACGGAAATTGCAATTGTCATCTTACACAGTTGTTACCAACACATTTTCTTCTATTAGAGATGATGAAGCTTTGGCAGGAACATTAGGTCCATGCCCTAAAGAGATCTTTTCTTAAGAGATTTTTGGGGGTTTAAAAAAAGCCCCAAATTATCCTTTATCCTTTTTACAAACACATTATACATAAGAAAGGTCACATCAGGTTTAAAACTTCAGAGAAGAAAATCATCAGGCAGCAAGCTATTTATTACTTGCTCAGAAAATGCAGATTGCTGTGGAAATCCATTTTATTCCAGTTAATTGTTTCCAATGAGCTGACTTCAAACTGTAAGGGGAAAAAAGCATTATTAAGTACAGGGGAAAGAACTAATTTCTGTAAGAAATTACTACAGACACTAAAGATGCAATCCTCAGTTGAGCTGAGCTCATATCTCCTCTGATCCTAGAGACAATCAGGAGCCAAAACAGTTTTCCATATAAGTTAAGGCAGCCAAGGGGCTGCTCTAACTTGTGCCAGTTTAAAAGGTCCCCTAAGGGCTGCTATTTCATCAGCCAAACTGCAAATCAGCAAAGTATATTGCAAACTGACAGCACCTAACATACCTTATCTCCACCCTGAATTCCCCACACTGCAAGAATCTTCAGCAATACCTTTGGAACTGATTAAAGGTACCTTTTTGCCATACCAGTGCTGCAACAGAATCTTATCAGGTGCTAAAGATCTGTCTTCCAGACATGGGTTAAGTCTCCCCAAACTTTGTGCCAGCAGGAGGGCAGGACAATAGCAGATTACTGCATGGGCCCATGGGGCCCATGGCCAGGTGCTCCAGCCAATTTGGGGGCCCCAGAGAAATCTCCCCCGATCACAGTCCCAGGACGGGAGGAGCTCTCGCTTCCAGGGCCACGGTGGGGACACAGGTCTCAGGGCTGCAGCGGGGGGACGGGTGGAAAGGAGTGAGCAAGAAGAGGGTGACCTAGTGGGGAAGAGGCAGAGTGGGAGAGCAATGGGGGCAGGGCCATCAGGAAGGGACAGAACAGGGGCAGGGCTCTGGGCTCAGAGCTTCAGCCAGAGCTGATCTCTCAGCCCCCACCCCCTGACCCCAGCCATGGTCATTGAGGGGAACAGGCTGAGCTCTCAGCCCTCCCTCACCCCAGCTGGGACCACAGAGTGACTGAGCAGCAAGTGGGGGTGGGGCCTTGGATGGAGGCAGTGGGGCCTCAGCCAGAAGAGCCACGTGGGGCAGTGGCTAGCCTCCCCAAGGGGAAGCTTCACTCGCCACCCATGCTTCCAGTCTCTGGATGTGTGGAAATAATATAAATATAAATCAAGATGACTTAATTATCGACATAGTCTGAACCACATTGCATGTGTTTTAGTGCTTTTTTGGTTCTTTTTTTCCCTCTCATGCTGACAGTGTTTGTTTTAAAGAAAGAGCTGTAATGCAGTACACCCATTATGATCCTGAGTCTTTGTCTTCATGAGGATCTTTTAATTGGCTGCCAGATATTTTGTTTAGGGGTATTTTATGATTGGTTCTTCAAGCAACTGCTTGAAATTTTATTTGTTTAATTTTTAAATAAGAGAACTAAGAGAAGTCTGAGGTTATTTAAAAAATGGGAAGCTTTTTTATCTATGGCCTGTCTTGATAAACATATCTAAAAGATATAATAATTATTTTAGTGTTGTTCTTACTTCTTATAAATTATAGCACATTGCACATTATATTTGAATTGTTATAAATAAGCAAAAAATCTTTTTGCTCAGAAAACATGTAAGACTTCAAAGAGTCATTTAACCTGGAAAACTAGCTATATTCCCTCACTAAATGCAATTTGTGACAACATGAAAATAGTCTTTTTATCAATTAAAGTCCCAATCCTGAAAACACATTGATAGTTAACTTTAAACACACTGACTTCACTCATGCTTAAAGTTCATGTAGGATCAGGTCTTAAGACTTCCTTCTCCACACTCAGTGAGAAAAACAAGAAAGACAATGGACCCAATGGGTGAAAGAAAGCTAAAGGTGTGGGACAAAGCTGAAAATAAAATGTAGATCTAAAAACAAAAAAAGGAAATGAGAAAATAGAAAAAAGGAAGAAAATATACATACCCACAACTTTTAGGGTGAGAAGCTGAAATTCGTTAATCCATGTTCATTTATTTTATTTTGCAGCATTATTAACGGGTGAGAGCAATTTACACCCTGGAGAAAGAGAATTGTTGGAGTAATCATGGAAGAGAGGTGTCTGACTGTGGCCTGATTGCTATGGGGGAAGGAAATATACCAGCGCCTTTTTCACCCTTATGGGACCATTATCAGCCAATTCTTCTGACATTAAAAAAACAAAAATAGTTTTTCCATTACTTTGTGTAAAGCACACTGGGTCCTGGATGTGTTACAAGTGAAACATTGTCCACCATCTGTTGTGCCCCTTGTTATGAATTACAAATGAAGATGTTTTGTCACTAAATCAATAAAATCCCATCATAATCTGCTGTCAGTGAAGTAAATGCACATACTGTATGCTGTTTGTACAAATCTGCAAGCGATATTGTTCCAGTATATTTCATGGCTGGTACATATAACAAGTTATACTGGTTCTTTAAGCCTAGAGGGGACCAGGATACCCATTGCAGGAACACTGGAATGAGAAAAGGCTCAGGAAATTGCCAAAGCTGGAAGAGAGGAACGGGTGCTGGGGATCTGATAGTTGGATGGGAAGAACCTAGGACATTGTTCCTTTAAGGGCTCAGGATCAGAAGCCTTGTGAGAAAGGGTTCTATTCTCTCCTAGCCAACTGGGAGAAGTTCTCCTTAGGAGGACAGTACTAGGAAAGATAATGGAGCAAATAATTAAGCAATCACTTTTCAAACACTTAGAAGATGATAAGTAACCATAAGCACAGATTTGTAAAGATTTGTCTAGCTTTCCTTGCCAGGATAGCAAGCCTTGTGGATAGAGGGGAGGCAGTAGATGTTGTATATCTTGACTTCAGTGGGGCTTTTGATACTGTCTCTCACATGACCTCCCAATAAACAAGCTAAGGAAATATAACCTAGATGGAGCTACTATAACGTGGGTGTATAACTGGTTGGAAAACCGTTCCTAGAGAGTAGTTATCAGTGGTTCACAGTCAAGCTGGCAGGCCATATCGAGTGAGGTCCTGCAGGGATCACTTTTGGGTCTGGTTCCGTTCAAGATCTTCATCAATGATTTAGATAATGGCACAGAGTGTACACTTTTAAATTTTGCAGACGATACCAAGCTGGGAGGGGTTGCAAGTGCATTAGAGGATAAGATTAAAATTCAAAATGATCTGGAAAAACTGGAGAAATGGTCTAAAAATGTAGGATGAAATTCAATAAGGAAAATCCAAAGTACTGCACTTTGGAAGGAACAATCAATTGCACACACACACAAAATGGGAAATGACTGCCTAGGAAGGAGTACTGTGGAAAGTGATGGAGGGTCAGAGTGGATCATAAACTTAATCTGAGTGAACAGTGTAACACTATTGCCAAAGAAGCAAATATCATTCTGGATTGTACTAGCAGGAGTGTTGTAAGCGAGACATGAGAAGTAATTATTCTGCTCTACTCCATTTTGATTAGGCCTCAACTGCAGTATTGTGTCCAGTTCTGGGAACCACACTTCAGGAAAGATTGGACAAATTGAAGAAAGTCCAAAGAAGAGCAACAAAAATTATTAAAAGTCTAGAAAACGTGACCTATAAGGGAAGATTGAAAAAACTGGGTTTGTTTAATCTGGAGAAGAGAAGACCAAGAGGGGATATGATAACAATTTTCAAGAACATAAAAGGTTATTACAAGGAGGAGGGAGAAAAATTGTTCTCCTTAAGATCTGAGGGTAGGAGAAGAAGCAATGGGTTTAAATTGCATCAAGGGCATTTTAGGATGGACATTTGGAAAAACTTCCTAACTGTCAGCGAGGTTAAACACCGAAATAAATTGCCTAGGGAGATTGTGGCATCTCTGTCATTGGAGATTTTTAAGAACAGGTTAGACAAACACTTGTGAGGGATGGTCTAGATAATCCTTAGTCCTGCCATGAGTGCAGGGGACTAGACTAGAAGACCTCTTGAGGTCTCTTACGGTCCCATGATTCTATCATATAGGCTGTATTCTCCCTCAGAACAGGAGGCTGCTGACAAAAGAAGGAAGCCAGAGGACTGAATGCTAGCTGTAAAGGTCTGGAAGTGGGGCTTTGTGGGGAGCAGACTGGGTCAGAAGCAAAGCTCTGTTCATGGGTGATGGCTGGAGCCCCCTTCAGGGAGGCTAGTCCCCAGCTCCACCCCTACCACCCACATCTCCCTCCCCCCCACACTTGGAGCCCCGAGGCCCTCTGCCCCCCATGCTGCCAGAGCCCTGAGACCCCATGCTTCCCCCCGTGGATGGAGCCCCGAGTCCTCCTCTCCCCCACAACCGGAGGAGCTCCAAGCACCCCCCAACCCCCACTCGGGGGAGGAGCCTCATGCTGGCCGGAGGCCCAAGCACAACCTCCTTCAGCTGGAGAAGACCCAGGCTGACCAGAGGCCCTAGCCTTCCCCATCCCCACCTGCCTGGAGGAGCCCCAGGCCAGCGGCAGCCACACCTCCCTACCCCAGACCCCAAGCTTCCCTGGGGAAAAGTGTCTCACTCTCGTCCAAAGACACTTTTGATATGCCCCATGCAGGTTGCAGGGCAGCCATGCTATTCAGCTTCCTGAGTTATCAGTAATCTCTCTGGAGTCCAGGGAGATTACTGATGAACCCTGGAATCTGAATAGCACAGCTGCCCCAGAACCTGCATGGAGCATAATAAAGCAAAAACTTCCCCTTCAAACCCCGCAACTGGGCGTCCAGTGGCAGCGGCAGCACCAGGGGAGGTTGAACCTCCCCCTGGCCTATTATACCTGCCACCCATGACTCTGTGTGTGGCAAAAGAGCCAGAGCAGAGTATGAACTTTGTGTAACCTGAATAGTGTTGTGAGTTTTGGTGTATAGCAACCATCTGTCACTAAATTCAGCTTGCCTGCGTGGCAAGATAGACTGGAATGCCCAATGTGACTCCATGGTAAGACTGTTATAGTGCTCTAGGAGTTCCCACCTGATGCTAGGTTGGTGAAATCGAATTATAGAAGATAAAACCATTTGGGGTTTCTGCTTTGCTTCTTGACAATCTGCCTTGAGGTTGGCATTTGTGGTTGTGAGCCACGCTGGACAGCATGACACAAGAAGATTGTTTTGAACTGTCTATTAAACGAGCCCTGGGTGGGGGTGCTGTTAGCCATGAGAAAGACAAGCGTGAAGTTTTTAAAGGGCCCTGAAAAGGGGAACAGGCAGGGTGCTGCAAAAGCATCTCTGGCCAAAAAGTGGATGCTCTGGAGGCAGCTGCCCTGTTACAGTTAATAATATGAATCAGGCATTCACAATTTCTTCTGCCACACATGAATTACTTTTGACTGTGTATTCCTTGCCCAATTGGAGGGACCAGTGTTAGGAGAGAGGCACATCTGTGATGGATGTCAGTTTAATCAATGCACTAAGGACTGGATCATAGGTTCTGGAAGTAGGGGTGCTGGTGGTGCTGCCGCACCCCCTGGCTTGAAGTGGATTCCATTATATACAGGGTTTACAGTTTGGTTCAATGGCTCTCAGTACCCCCCCGTAAAAATTGTTCCAGTGCCCCTGGATTGGATCAGGGATCTGTGCATCCAATCCTTTACAGCTGGAGTTATGGGGCAGGCTGCGTAGCTGGGAGCTATAACACACTCACATATTCTGTGTAGTGGGCACAGAGGGGGTCATACCCAGTGGCATACATACTTCTTCTGAATGGAGGAAGTTCATCCTGAGCACACTGCCCACAGCAGTTTGTATCTCAGGCAAGTCCTCATTTATATTACGAAGAATTCATATATTGCATAAAAGTATAGTATAATACTTGGGATTTTAGAAGGCTACAAAGGCCTCTGAGTTGTTTGTACACAACCTTCCTGTAGTGGGAAAGTGGGCTGTGTTAAAGTTCCTTAAGTGTCGTCATTACAACCGCGTTAAAAGTTGCTTATAACATTTTTGCTACTTTCACTTCCTATCTTGAATGTTTTAAGTCTGGATTCGGACCAAAAAAGAAAGCTTTGGGGAAAATTTGAAGAAAAACAGTTCAACTAGTTTTGAGAGGAGAGAGAGGGGAAACAGTCATAACAAAATTATTGCAAATTTATTTTGAACAACTCTAATGCTCTAAATGAAGGGGACAGAAAGTTGAAATTTCACAGGGAAATAGCCTTCTGTGAAATACCTTCAAATGTTCCAGAGAAAACGGCTTTGGATTTGCCTGAGTTATAAGAAGAGGGGAGCATGGCATTCCCACCTCTCTGCACTACACAGCTCTGACAGAGCACCCCAATCTTGCACTGTCCGTGCACCTCCACCAATTAGTGTAGGTACATCTAACACATTAACTGCACCTAAAGCACATGCAAATAAGTCCCACTGGCTACTGGCAGCTCTGAGAGTGCTATGGGCAACCTCCCCTTCTTCTTTTTGTTCTTTAATAATGAGAGATGGAATCCTGTGGGTGAGAGTGAATGGGCTGTAAAAGGATGTGAACAGCTTGCATGTTTCAGCACTGTTGGGTTGACAGAGTACAAGGTTGCATGGGCAACCTTAACTCCTCATTTTCTGGTTTTCAAAAGTTTGTGGGTTTTTTGGTTTTTTGGTATTGTTATTTTGTTCAACTCAGTGTTCTGCAAGGGAACAACTTACCACCAAGCAAACTTAACCCTGCAGTAATGTAGCTTTTTGGGAATTGGGACAGTTGTTTTAGAGACATCCTCCAAGACATTGATATAGCCTTATGGGACTGAAAAATAATTAATGTGGTTTAACTGAGACAGCATAAATTTACCTAGAATCAAGTAGTATAGTGATGATTAACTCTGGAGAATAAAGACTGAGGGAGATTTTCCTCGGTATTCAGAAGACTTGGATCAAAGATGGCTGGGTTCCAGTGACTTCAGTTATGAGACCAAGTTATGGTGTCCTCAGTTAAGGATTGTGATAGTTAATAGGTGCTTACCCCCACAGATCTAGATTTTTGGAATAGATTTTTATTTTCTTCTTTCCTCCTTCCCTCCGCCTTCTTTTTTATACAAAATTCTATACAAAGTACTATACTCAAATACCATTAAGGTGGCACTGTTACATATTCAAACATCAGGAAATACCACTGTGTAGTGAATTTTAATTCCACCCCCATTACATTGTGTATATTACAATACAGCCTTTAGTTATTTGATGTCATGTTTCTCACGAATTACAATATAATACCAGCTTTCTACAAACATAAATATTTGTTTCAGAGTAGCAGCCGTGTTAGTCTGTATTCGCAAAAAGAAAAGGAGTACTTGTGGCACCCTTAGAGACTAACCAATTTATTTGAGCATAAGCTTTCGTGAGCTACAGCTCACTTCATCGGATGCATTCAGTGGAAAATACAGTGGAGAGATTTATATACATAGAGAACATGAAACAATGGGTGTTACCATACACACTGTAACCAGAGTGATCACTTAAGGTGAGCTATTACCAGCAGGAGAGCAGGGGGGAAAAAACCTTTTGTAGTGATAATCAAGGTGGGCAATTTCCAGCAGTTGACAAGAACGTCTGAGGAACAGTGCGGGGTGGGGGGAGAATAAACATGGGGAAATAGTTTTACTTTGTGTAATGACCCATCCACTCCCAATCTCTATTCAAGCCTAAGTTAATTGTATCTAGTTTGCAAATTAATTTCAATTCAGCAGTCTCTTGTTGGAGTCTGTTTTTGAAGATTTTTTGTTGAAGAATTGCAACTTTTAGGTCTGTAATCGAGTGACCAAAGAGATTGAAGTGTTCTCCGACTGGTTTTTGAATGTTATAATTCTTGACATCTGATTTGTGTCCATTTATTCTTTTACGTAGAGACTGTCCAGTTTGACCAATGTACATGGCAGAGGGGCATTGCTGGCACATGATGGCGTATATCACATTGATTGATAGATGTGCAGGTGAACGAGCCTCTGATAGTGTGGCTGATGTGATTAGGCCCTATGATGGTGTCCCCTGAATAGATATGTGGACACAGTTTGCAACGGGCTTTGTTGCAAGGATAGGTTCCTGGGTTAGTGGTTCTGTTGTGTGGTGTGTGGTTGCTGGTGAGTATTTGCTTCCGGTTGGGGGGCTGTCTGTAAGCAAGGACTGGCCTGTCTCCCAAGATCTGTGAGAGTGATGGGTCGTCCTTCAGGATAGGTTGTAGAACCTTGATGATGTGTTGGAGAGGTTTTAGTTGGGGGCTGAAGGTGATGGCTAGTGGCGTTCTGTTATTTTCTTTGTTGGGCCTGTCCTGTAGTAGGTGACTTCTGGGTACTCTTCTGGCTCTGTCAGTCTGTTTCTTCACTTCCGCAGGTGGGTATTGTAGTTGTAAGAATGCTTGATAGAGATCTTGTAGGTGTTTGTCTCTGTCTGAGGGGTTGGAGCAAATGCGGTTGTATTGTAGAGCTTGGCTGTAGACAATGGATCGTGTGGAGTGATCTGGATGAAAGCTGGAGGCATGTAGGTAGGAATAGCAGTCAATAGTTTTCCGGTATAGAGTGGTGTTTATGTGACCATCACTTATTAGCAGCATAGTGTCCAGGAAGTGGATCTCTTGTGTGGACTGGTCCAGGCTGAGGTTGATAGTGGGATGGAAATTGTTGAAATCATGGTGGAATTCCTCAAGGGCTTCTTTTCCATGGGTCCAGATGATGAAGATGTCATCAATGTAGCACAAGTAGAGTAGGGGTATTAGGGGACGAGAGCTGAGGAAGCATTGTTCTAAGTCAGCCATAAAAATGTTGGCATACTGTGGGGCCATGCGGGTACCCACAGCAGTGCCGCTGATTTGAAGGTATACATTGTCCCCAAATGTGAAATAGTTATGGGTGAGGACAAAGTCACAAAGTTCAGCCACCAGGTTTGCCATGACATTATCAGGGATACTGTTCCTGACAGCTTGTAGTCCATCTTTGTGTGGAATGTTGGTGTAGAGGGCTTCTACATCCATAGGATGGTGTTTTCAGGAAGATATTTGTGTAGCAACTTGAAATATTTTTCCACGTTTGTGCTAGTTTCGTTGTCACAGTGGTCTCATATCTTTACTGACATAGGACTGAATCCTGAAAGCTGCTAAGCACCCGTTGTCCAGGTGCAAGTCCCACTGGTTTCAACAGATGCTCAGCACCTCTCAAGTGCCCTCTCACATTTTGCCTATTACTTGCATTTCCTGTCACCGCCCTCTTATCCAAGTTCCTCAGAATTTAAGGTACATGAGATTAAATTCCTTTGGGCATAGGATCCCTGGGCTAAATTCAGAGATGTGAAAGTAAACAGTTGTTCAGTCGGTGTGAGCCTAAGAGGCTCTGACTGTTTCAGATAGTCTAACAAACCAATTTGATTAGCTTACATACTGAGAGGGCCAGAAGATTACATTCCACCCATAAAGACTTTCTTAGACACACTTTGACTCACCTCTAAATTTAGCCTTTAGACTTTAAAGGCCAAGTTCCCAAAGCAGCCTTTAATTCTTGAAATGAACAATGTGGAAGGACGACAACTTGTGTGTGGAACATCCCCCTCCCCCCACCACCACACAGAGTTTGCATATGAAAATAAGAAAGAGCATGATCAAACTAGACAAACATGTATCCAAATGCCCACCACAAATGTCCTTCTAAATTCAAATAAAGGGATTTTGCATATCCAAACCCATCTGCTTGCAATTTTTAAAGTATAAATTAGGATTTCCCTTTGAAACAGTGCCCCATTCGCACATTTTCAGTAGACTATGGATTGCTGTCTTAAATCAGATCACTTTAGGTCAATACTTTTCTAAGTTTTAAATTACAATTTAATGTTATGAGATCTTATACTCAAGGGTACTTAAATTAGTACTATGTGAGTATGTAAACATGCAAACTCATTGACAAATATTGTTTGTCTTGACTCTATCTAAAAATATTTAAATAGAATATCAAATTGATCATTTCCACTGTTTGCTTTTTGTAAAATAGTTTAGCTACCTCTTCATGTTCCTTGCTGAAAGCACAATATTTATTTTATTCCTAATTTGCACAGCTCCAGCTATTGTTACTAATATGTGGTATATTAAGAACAATCCTGGTTTATCAAATCAAAAGAAATGTCACAAGAAAAAATTATTCAGTTTCTGTAGCTAATGGAAAAAAATAGAAAAGATTCCTGGCTAGAGTCTGCTCTGAATTTAATGGGTTTTACACCACCAATGTACTTCCAATTTCAAAACAGACATTTTAAGAACCTAGCTAAACCATCTGAGAAAAATTGGTTTAATTTTAATTTACTATAATGCCTCAGTGCAATTTAACGCTGCCATGCAGCTCCAAGGTAATATAGCATACTGCAAACAGAAATGCCCTCTTTTGATGGAATTGATTAGACTGAGGTGTTTAATGCATCAGTTAAATTGAACTCACAAATGTTAGATGAGAATGAGGACCAGCCTGCAAATGTCTGACTAAAAAGGAACTCTAGATGTAAAAAATTAGGACAGCAGAAAGGAAAGCTAAGATGATGCTTCAGTTAAATACCAGTGATTTTAACTGAGTTAGACTGTAAATTGGAGTGATATGAGTTTCTCTCGTCTTAGTAAATACTCTCCAAATAGAATTTGGCATATAAAGCCTTTAATATCAGAGGTGTTAGAATATTTTTATTAATCTTACATTTACATAGAATTGTTCATACTGAATACTCCCAGAGGACTATATAAATTATATACAGTGATTATTGTGGTGGAGTCCCCATCACCAACAATTTTTAAATCAAGTTTGAATGTTCTTCTAATAAATATATGCTCTAGCTCAAACAGAATTAATTCAGATTTGGCCTGCATTATACAGGTCAGACTAGATGATCAGTGATTCTTTCTGGTCTTGAAATCTACAAATCTTTTGATCTACATCTGAAATTCAGTCATCTCAGGAGTAAAACACAGCAGATATTTGGCAACACACAGCAACACCAGTCAACAATTGTAGGGTAAAAAGTAAAGATACCTTAGGCAACTCACACTGCAGATATGTTTAATGTTCAACAATCAATGCATAGCTGCTATCACAACATCCACTGACTCCTTCGCAGAATGAGATTTCAGCACTAAAGAAGCAGCCCTAATATCTTCTTTAAGAAAAAGACTTTAAGAGGACAAAAAGAACGAGGAGTACTTGTGGCACCATAGAGACTAACAAATTTATTTGAGCATAAGCTTTCGTGGGCTAAAACCCACTTCATCGGATGCATGAAGTGGAAAATACAGTAGGAAGATATATATATACACAGAGAACATGAAAACATGGGTGTTGTCATACCAAAAGTAATCAGTTAAGGTGAGCTATTATCAGCAGGAGAAAAAAACTTTTGTAGTGATAATCAGGATGGCCTATTTCCAGCAGTTGACAAGAAGGTGTGAGAAACAGTAGCGGGGAAAAATAAGCATGGGGAAATAGTTTTACTTTGTGTAATGACCCATCCACTCCCAGTCTCTATTCAAGCCTGATGTAATGGTGTCCAGTTTGCTGTAGCTCACGAAAGCTTATGCTCAAATCAATCTGATTATCACTACAAAAGGTTTTTTTCTCTCCTGCTGGTAATAGCTCACCTTACCTGATCGCTCTCGTTACAGTGTGTATGGTAACCCATTGTTTCATGTTCTCTGTGTATATAAATCTCCCCACTGTATTTTCCACTGAATGCATCTGATGAAGTGGGTTTTGGCCCATGAAAGCTTATGCTCAAATAAATTTTATTAGTCTCTCAGGTGCCACAAGTACTCCTTGTTCTTCTTGCTGATACAGACTAACACGGCTACCACTCTGAAACCTTTAAGGAGACAGTAATTCTAGAAATGGTGGCAAAGATTACTGTATCACCCCCAGGTAGAGTGCAGAAGGACATCAACTAGAATCTGCTGACACGAGGTCTTCACTGGTCAGACCAGTAGCTTTATTAAGATGTCTTTGCACTCCTTCCTTGCTTTCCATTTGATTAAATATACTGGACGCCATAATAGGAAGAAAGATCAGATCTAATTTACCAATTACTGATAAACTGCTGAAATCTGATAACAATGAAACCATAAGATGAAAGAAAATCAGAAGTGGAAGCAGAAATATTATTTTGACAAAAGGGTCCGTGATCTCCCATCTCTTCACCCAGCTGATAGAACGTGCCTGAGGAGTCCAGCTCTAATACTTGGGGCTAATGGGGTACCATTAAAGAACAGCTGCATCCAAGGCCTTATGAAGTCCAGACAGACCAGGGGGACTGATTTTGACATCATTGAAGGGATGTACGAGTAATACCAGAAAGTTCCAATACATTGACAGCTGGTGTGGACTCTGGCATTTTCCATCTGACTGATCCTTTATCATTGACACACAAAGGAGAAACTGTTAAGGAACAAGAGAACAACTCAGACTCTAATGAAAGGCTGTTACGGAGAACATCAGAGCAACTCATAGAGACTTGCTAACCTGCCTGAGAAGGGTTATTTGAGGAAAGTGAGTGGTAAAGACTCACTCCAGAGTGATGTGCTGGTAACCTCTCTTCTCTAAGTAGTTGACACATTGGGTTTATAGAAGTCTACTGGATGGATTGAGAATTTAATGCATGTGTTATTAGATACTGTAGTTGTTAACTGTTTATAGATATGCATATAAGAGTTTTTTTTCCTTTAAGAGGAAAGATGTAAAGATATGTTTATGAAAGATTGTTATTTGGAGACGCTCCCTCATAAGGGAACATGTTGTGAGTGTGGGACTTTGGACATGTGTGCTGGAGGCGGGGTTCGGAACACTGCATGGCTATATGCAGCAGTTCACCAGACATTCTCCAGTTTGTTTTATTAAAGTTTTATTCCTTTCTCATTCACTGGTTTGTTATGTAATGAACCACAAGATTGTTACAGCTTACACCGAAGCCATGCTGTCTCCCCTTGACAGCTGGAAGCTGGTTCCACAGAGGGCTTGTACAATAAATCTACCTTGGGCATTCCGCCCCGCCCCATTAAATTCAGGCCTCTGGACACACCCAGTTATCAACACTGGGTGGACCCAGCTCAGGTCTCTATCTTAGTTTTTGCAGTGGGTTCTGCCCATTCTGGACCTTCTTATATTTCTTTACCACTAGGGAACAAAAGGGAAACAAATATTCAAATGAAATCAAGAATAAACTCTTCCCAGGGCCAAGTCAAAAGAGAAAAGGCCAGCAATACCCCCTTACTTCAGGAGTGGCCTCAGAGCATTTTTACCAAAGTCCTTCCACCAGGTCACTCAATCCAGCTTTCCCTGGGAGTTTGCTGCACTCCTCATTGATGGTGATTGGGCAGGGAGCCATCAACATGGGAATTTCTCCTGCTGCTTTCAGCTCTGGGGGCTCTTCTCTCCCCCTTACTGACTGCAGCTTCTTCCTTTTTAAAGTTCTCTTCCCTACCATGCATGACTGGTGAGGCTATCTCCATACCCAGAGGCTTTATACCTCCTTCTCCCTCAGTGTGGGGTTTATATACTCCATTACAGGGCTTAAATGGGGAGTTAATACTGGTCTATACAGCATGAACTCTGGCATGGAAATTCTTTCCAGAAACCCAAGAAGGTCCACAGGGAAGTACACCACCTACATCCATGCCCTGGCACTCCCACCTCCTATATATAGACACAGAGAGAGAGAGAGAGAGAGAGAGAGAGAGAGCTCCTTTAAATGAGTCCAACTGGAGTTTTAAGTCTTTACTTCTACTTGTATCTCATTTTACAGTATGTCAATGCCAAACTTATTAGAACTGTTTGTTGATGATTTCAAATGACATTTCCATACATGTGACCAACTGTTCTACCTGTGTGTTCCCATTATCTGTGAGGCATTTGTTATTTGTGCAGCATTGTTCTTATACTAAGAAGGAAATTTTAGTCCACAACAGTACTCTTGCTGTGAGGCTATCTGAGGATTCACTAATCTGCTGGGAAATCCACATCTAGCTGTGGAAGCCATAAACCTACACCCCTGCCACACACACACACACCCTGCCACACACATGCCCAGCACACACACCCCAACCTCTATACTAACTGTTTAAATGCCTAGACCAGCATCGAGCATTATTATTTTTGTAGAATGGCTTCTAAAGGCAACAGTTTACATCTAGCATATCAATATTCAGGAATTCCTGAGCAAGTCCCACAGAAATTATTGGTGCTAGCTAGATCTGGTCAAACTATTTGTTATGAGTAATATTCATAACAAATGTAACCTCTTGTCTGGTTTGTGAATAATTCATGAACATCTTCTGATCGTCTTCAAATTATAACTATTCATGAGTAGCCACCCAGTAATTTGGACAAATAAATTTATCCTCTGGGTTGTTTGCAAACTGCTTCATTTATTTGTTCTTTGTGTTGTTTGTTTGGTTAGTCACTCAAGTCATACAATATTGGTTTCCTTCTCTGATGCCTGAAGAACTTTAAAGAGAATCGTAAATAATGAATAACATACTTCCAACAAACATTTTTAAGGTATAATGATTCATATTAAAAATACCCCACACTTCTGAGATTTAGAAACAATTTCACACATAAACCTTGCATTGTTCCGAATACTCACAAATAATGACTATGATCCCATCAATCATAGCAAACAAAATTCAGTGATTTTATTTGTGATCTTTTAATCAGCCAGTTGACCAGCTAGCTATACCAGTGTATAGTTGTTTTCTAGGAGGGGCAGCTGTTTCAGACTTAAATTTAACTTTGTTTAAAATTATCATCTTGTTGTGAATGTGTCTGGACTCTAAACAGAGATGTAACGTTATGTTTGTGCACACATATGGACACAACACTGTCAATGAAAATTTCAAAACAAAATACTAGTGTTTAAGCAAGATCTAAAACATGTAATCATTTTTTATCCTGCGGGAGAGCCGAAAGCCTAATAAACGATGCCGGTTCATAGATGGGTATATTATTATTGGTTCATAGTTCTTCAGTTCTTAAAGTGAAGCTGCTTCTATATCGTCTTATTTACTCAACTCTTTCCTATTCTCCCTCTAATTATGGGTGTTCGTTTAACATGGAACCTTAATCTGAACCACCTTTGGATCCACGACTGGAAAAAAAAAGCAAACATGCTATTGCCTTTGCCCTCCTCTATTTAAAAACACTTTCAAGAAGTACTCCCATGCCAACTCTCAGTTTCATTTTCCATCCCGCCTCTGCCAGATTCCAGTCCCAGTTTTTGCCCATCCCTCCTCCCCAACTTCCTTGTCCTGGTCTATTCCCTCTGGCCCTCCCTGCATTCCCCACAGGTCCAGATCTTGTCTCCTCTGCATTTGACTCAGCAGCTTTCTACTCTATGCTGCCTGAGCCCAGTGGTGAGGTTATTGAAGGCACAGGAGAGAGGCTCCCTGCTTTCAGGTCAAGTGCCCAACCCAACAGATCCTGCAGCAGCCCAGAGCTTCCGTAGAGTGGGCCCAGTACAGACAGAATCTTCAGAGAATGTAGCTGCTAAAAATCTAAGGAGTCTCTACTAAGTAGAGTTAATCTAAAGGTAAACTAAGAGTTAAACTAAGTGCAAACAGATGTTTTTTTCCCCAAAGGCTTACCAATTCACCAAATTTGGGGACATGAGGAGAGAAAGAGGGACACATCCCTGACACAAAGGTCACCCACCCTGCCAAATTTCAAGTCATTACACCAGAGCTTGGGAGTGCTAGATATTTTCAACAAAAAGGTCATCAGGCACTAAAAAAATAGGCAAAATAGTGCATTTTTTCTCTAGCTTTCTTCTTGGAAGCCACTGTTTTGCTATAATTATAATAATAATTAAAAGACCCTGAGAGACACACACCTAGTAAGGAAAATTTCAGCCCAAAGGGTTAAAGTTTTACAAAGTTAGAAGCAATTGAAAACCAAGTCCTATAATAAGAAGCATTGGGTAACCCTAGAAATAGGCCCCACCTATAATAATATTAAATGTGATATACAAAAGGAAAAATATATATATTTGTGTCCATTTTTTGGTTTTGTAATATACAATTCTATTAAATGGCTTTTTTTTTTACTTTTGAAATTTCAGGAAGACTCAGTATAGTATGTTTTCTCTTTTCTCAAGGACTCTTTAGTGCCATGAGTACAGAAATGGGGGAACATAATCATCAGCTCTAGAAGTAGAAATGTTGAATATTTCAAAAAAAGAGCTTTTCTCCCAAGTTCTCCAGTCAAGGATTATTTCCTACAGTTTATTAGATATCAATTTGTCAGTTTAGTGTTCAAAGTCTCAAGGGGCAAGGCTTCCACAACCCAGTAGATCATGTAGTCAGGAGATTTTCCTATTAATTAGCCTAAATTTTCCATTTTTTAAGTTTCATCCCATTACTCCTAGCTGTATCCTTTTGTATCATCCTAGAATAGTTATAGACTGTTATCACATCTCCTTTGAGCCATCATTTAGTCAAGTTATATGTATTTGTGTCTAATCTTTTCCGTCAGTCACTTCATTTTTCACTGCTGTTCTCTGAACTCTGTCCAGTTTGTTTATAACTTTCCAGTAATGAGGTGCCCAGAACTGAATTCAATCTTTTAGTTGTAGTTGAACCAGAGCCTGTAATAGTCTCTAATTAGCTCTCTACTCTTTGAATTGCTGCAATGGCAATTTTTTTAAAACGAAAAACCTGGCATCGTGTATATTTTGCTCTTTCTCTTTGCCTGCCCCCACCATCACCCCTAACTTTCTTTAATAATTACAGTTTGCATGTTTCTCTCTCTCACTGAATATCCACTATTAAAAATATTTTTCTTCCAGTGGTTTAAAATATAAATTCAGCCAAAACTTTCTCCCCAAGCTTGGCTATATCATAAGTTTTCTCTGCAGGAAACCCCTCTCTTCTAGCCCTTAGTTCCTTCTTATTTTCTTCAAGTTTCAGACAGACTAGATTCTCCTGTTATCATAAGTCAGCAGTAGATACATCTTTTGCAGGGTTCCAGTACCTAAATTTAAAATGGCTTTATAGAGCCCTAAATCTTCTCTCCTTATTACAAAGCCCACGCTAGTTGTTCCTCATTATGGTGGGTTGCACTGTCTTCTCTGAGCATCCCCCCAAGGCATGGTGCTGCCATTCTCTACAGTTCCCAGGATCCCCTGCAGACTCTCAGACTGTTTATGGGGGGGTCCTCTGTGGCTTGGAAGTATGTAACACTATTTGGGAAAAAGGATTGATACCAGTAAAGTGGAAACATGCAGTAGTCATTCCAATACAACAAACAGGCAAACTATCCACAAAAATGGATGCCAATTTCCCTTATATCCTGTCTGGGTAAAATTATAGAGAGAATGGTGAATGAAAGATTGGTTGCCTATTTGGAAATCAGTGGCATTATAAATAAGGTGCAGAGAGGTATTAGGAGAGGAAGATGCACCACTGATCACACTGTTAAATTAGAAACTGAAATACAATGAAGTACGAGGCACAAGGATTTTATTATATTTGTCTTTTTACACATTGAAAAGGAATGACATACTATGGAGGGAAGGCTTTTTGTACAAACTAGATGCACTAGAGTTAAGGGGAAGAATGTATGGGTGGATTAGAGAATTTTTGAGTAAAAGGACCATGTAGATCAGAGTTGGGGAAGTTATGTCGAATTTATGTATAATATTAAACATGGGCAATCACAGGGAAGAGTTATCAGCCCAGCCTTATTTAATATGATGATAAATAATCTCCCAAAACAAATAAGAGCCAAGGGAGGTGTTACTCTATTTGCAGATGATTGTGCTTTGTGGGTTAGGAGCAGGAATACTGAAGTGGTAGAAAAGAGAATCAACAAAGTATTACAAGAGACCTCTGACTGGAGAAATGCATGGGGTTTCAAGTTCTCCATTGCAAAAACCAAAGGACTGATCTTTACAAAAAGGAAAGTTACAAAGGAATGTAAACTTATCTGCCTGGAGAACAAACAGATTTAGTTAAAAGGTTCAAATTCTTATGGGTAATATTTGAGGTTAAATTACTTTGTTAAGATCATATAAACTATGTTACAGATAAATGTACAGGAAGGATTAACCTGCTTAAAAGTCTTGCTGGTACTAATTGGAGGGCAGATAAGAAAACACCGCTGATGGTATACAAAGCCTTAATCAGACCAGTTGTTGACTCTGGCCACCAAACTTTTGGATCAGCATCAAAATCAGAACTTAAACAATTAGATTTAATACATGTCCAGGCACCATGAATTGTGGGTGGTGTATTTATTATAATACCTATATATGCTACTAGTGAAATGCCAGTTATACTATGACTTAAACTACTGGACCTAACTTTCTGGGCCAAAGTTAATGGGAACTGCAATGATGAAAGTACCAAACAAATGTATGAGGATTGTTGGGAAGTTGATGGGCGAGCTCTAGCACACAATGTTAGAACTCCACATGCCACCTGAATTAAAGTAGATGCAGGAGTTGAAAGACAAGAAAAAGCTGAACTAAGTCAAAATTTTTACTCATAGGAAAATTATTTGGGATTGATGGAAAGTCACATGTCCAAACATGGATTACGATTTATTTTATAAATGTAAGTGTAAAAAAGAGACAATAGGTATAAAAAATGAAGTATACCAGTATATAGATGACAAGGGGAGTCAGTTTTGTCTGATAGATACAAATTTTGGTCCAAAAAAGGAAAAAAACAGGAAGAGTAGGGATGGCATATTGTATCCCAAAATTGGGAAATAGTACATCTACCAGAATATTTGATTATGTAGCTGTCATGACAGCTGAACTAATACAATAATGTTAGCATTAAATTGGATCTGCGATGGACACTCAGTGGTCATTTTTTCAGATTCAATCTCAGGCCTTATGGCAATAAAAAAGGGTGTCTCAGTATGTAGAAGAGATTTAATCCATGAAATTATATTTCTAATAACAGAGTTAGTACAGGTGATGATACATGTGGCATTAGCTTGGATTACAGTGCATACTGGGACAACAGGGGGGAAAATGGTGGACAAAGCAGCTAAAAATACTGTAAGAAATGGAAGGATTGACCTAGAAATACACTTGAGTAAACAGGAATTCAAAAGTCTACTACAGAGATATTTAAGAGAAATGGTAAAAAATTTGGATTAATGAAAAAAAGAGGAAGAAGATTTTCTGAGTTGTGCCCTAGAATTTAGGATAACAATATACTTCAGGGCCTGGACAGGACTAATGACGTGCTTTGTGTTTAGAGTACTAACTGGCCATTGTGGCTTAAACAAAAATCTCATTTGAATAAATAGAACAAAGATGTGCACTCTGTAAGGTGGAAGAAACAATTGATCACCTTTTATGGGTATGTAAGCGTTTTGATAACGAAAGGGGAAAGAGTTCTGAGGAATTCAAACATCTTAAGATAACAAAAGTTACATTATGTTATTTAGTAAAAACATTGGGGAATTGGAGTATTATTAAAATGGCATTAACAACAAGGAGTACCTTGCACCTTAGAGACTAACAGATTTATTTGGCATAAGCTTTTGTGGGCTAAAACCCAGTTCATCAGATGCATGGAGTGGAAAATACAGTAGACAGGTATAAATACACAGTACAAGAAAAGATGGGAGTTGCCTTACCAAGTGGGAGGTCAGTGCTAACGAGACAATTCAATTAAGGTGGAAGTGGGCTATTCAACAGTAGAATACCAGCGGAGGAAAAATCACTGCTGTAGTGGTAATGAGGCCAATGTAATCGGGGGGGAGGTTGGGGGGCCATTTCAAACAGTTGACAAGAAGGTGTGAGTAACAGTAGGGGGATATTCCGCTTCC
This sequence comes from Lepidochelys olivacea, assembly GCF_965140295.1. NCBI lineage: Eukaryota > Metazoa > Chordata > Testudines > Cheloniidae > Lepidochelys > Lepidochelys olivacea. The sequence goes on along the minus strand of NC_140412.1, from coordinate 103,328,003 downwards.
CCCACTAACACTCATCACCCTCCTTCTCCAAATTCCCAGCTAGACAAGCCACCACACCAGCAACCTTAGCACCCACCATCCACACCCCGCCTCCCCAGCATCATCCCCATCCAGCCAGCCACAGACTGAGAATCTGTCTTCCGAGCACCAATAGCTGCCAGACACCCTAGCACCTACTGTGCCTCTTCAACAGACAGCAAACAACCCTAGGCACCCAAAAACCACCCACCCTTCAGCAACTCCAGGCATCCATTGCTCCTTGCTGCCTTGCCAGCCAGCTACAGCTGCCAAGTTCACGCCCTCCCCCGGTAAATGTTATTATATGTAAATATATATATGCAGATAAATCCACTAAGTGAATTGCATAAAATGTCACAAATGGAGCTGCACACAACTTGGCTACTATGTATATGTGCATTGAGCAGTGTGTGTTTCTTTGAAATGCAGGCAATGTTTGTTTTTTATTTATGTCTGATGAGTTATACATGCGTATTTTCTTGGAGCTGCAATTCAGCTTTGTTACTCTGTACTTTCATGGTGCAGTAAATAATTATTTATAAATAAAAGATATGAGATCACTAAAAACATCCAGTTTAGAAAAGGTTTAGTTGTTACCAGAAGAAAACTAGGGGGAGATGTTTAAGAACCCCTGCTCCCAAAGTAAGCTCCATTTCCCTAAATTAGGGTTTATCACCTATTAGTTGCAGTAAAAGAAAACTTAAGCACCTTTAAAGATAAAATCAGGCAGGGATTTATTAACAAGGAAGGTAAACAGATATAAAACAGCTCCGTAGTTTTACCAAACACAATGGGCATGAAGCCCGGACCCAACTAGAATAAATGGGCTAGTAAACAAATAGTCTCAACATTACAATTAGATGACCACAGGCTGGACGGAATCAGCTCACTTCAATCTCTTTTACAGGCAATGGAAACCAGGACTGGGGAACCTTGAGGACCATGCCACAAGGGATCAGGAACCGCGGATGTCTGGGACCATCACCATGGAGAGTAAGTATGTGGTTGATGTTCTCTCGAAGAACTGCGCAACCTGAACATAGGAACACAAGCTGCCTCCTGAGTGGACAGCAACCTGTCACTCAGTGTGAGTTCCTTGTATCATGTCCTGTTACCAGGTAGATTACTTAGGATCATGTGACCCTTTCCCACTCTTTACATTTGAATTTTCCGGCCTTTGCTGAGTTGCTGGTCAGGATTACATAAACCTTAACCAATCAGAAGTTAGACACCACAAAAAGGTTGCCAAACCAAACATAAAGACAGTGCACCAAAATGAAGGTGAAAGACAGTGACAAAACAAAATATCTAAAATTCCCAACATAGTCATAGTGAAGTTAGACAAGGTATGGTGGATCAGATTCAGCCCTTAGTTATACCCATGGACACTTGTTGACTTTAGTAAGATGTGCAGGTATAAATGAAAGCAAAGTTCAACTGTGTATCTTATTTGGGCATAAGCTTTTGTGGGATGTAACACACTTCATCAGATGCATGGAGTAGAAAATACAGTAAGCAGCTATAAATATACAGCACATGAAAAGATGGGAGTTGCCTTACCAAGTGGGGGATCAGTGCTAACGAGGCCAATTCAGTTAGGGTGGATGTAGCCCATTCCCAACAGTTGACAAGAAGGGGTGAATATCAACAGAGGGAAAATTACTTTTTGTAGTGCTAACAAGGCCAGTTCAATCAAAGTGGATGTGGCCCACTCCCAGCAGTTGACAAGAGGGTGTGAGTAACAACAGAGGGAAAATTATTTTTTGTAGTGACCCAGCCACTCCCAGTCTTTATTCAGGTCTAATTTGATGGTGTCAAGTTTGCAAATTAATTCCAGTTCTGCAGTTTCTTGCTGATGTCTGTTTTTGAAGGGTTTTTTTGTGGAAGAATGGAGACTTTTAAGTCTGTTATTGAGTGTCCAGGGAGTTTGAAGTGCTCTCCTACTGGTTTTTGAATGTTACAATTCTTGATGTCTGATTTGTGTCCATTTATTCTTTTGCATAGAAATAAAGAATAAATGGACACAAATAAAGAATAAAAGTATTCTTGACTTTTGAAAGGGTGTGTGAGGGGCCATGGTATAACTGCATCTTAAGATGTCATAAAATTATAAAGAAATCCTTGTTCAGTGTATCAAAACAGTATAACAACAGTGACATCCAGCATATTGCTATGAAGCCTCATAAAGACCTACTGAGAAAACTCAGCACTCTTATTTTATTCAGTCAAGTTCCCAAATAGCAGTGACCTCATTAAATATTGAGAGATTTATTACTTATCATGGGAAGGATCTCAAATACACCAACAAGACAGAGAATTCTGTTTTCATTTCAATGACTGTCTGTTTACATAAACTCTCCAGAGGGAAGTGGTGATGTTAGAGAAGAGGGAAGTGTAGACTCCCCCATGATTTTCCTCTGTGCCTTGTTTTCCAGACTGGAAGCTCAGTTTATATTGCAGTAATTTATAAATTTGATTGGCTTGAAGTGAGACTCTTGCTATCTGACTTCAATACATTTGTACTAGGAGGTGTCTACAGGTCCAAAATGACTCGAGATATATTGTGCTAAGCTGATACCCAAAATCTAGAATTACTAGTATTGTTTGGTCTTTCAGTGTTAAACAGTGCACAGTGGTCTTTTCTGTTGCCTTGTTGTCTTCCAGTAATCAGTAAACATGAATATTCAACCTACTTAAAAGATTATCTCTGTTCTCAAAACCCAGTGGAATATTTGATCAGTAACATGATATGAATATATACTTAATGGAAACTGAATAGGCACTTCCTCTCTTCCAAGATGATCCAATAATCACCCATGAAAACCAATTTGTTATTTGAATCACCAGATCATGCATCATGCATTTTTTGTTTATGGCTATTTAAAATAGTCATCCACTCTATTCGTAAGAATTGGGGAATAGGCATTTCTACATCCCTGCATCACCCCTATCCCAATACGCAACATCTAAATTAATTGTATTAATATTTTTGAAAACAATAAACTAGAGATGGGCTCAATTTTGAAACTTGAAATTTTGAAAAGTGCTTCCTCTGGGGTAGATGGACAAACAAACATTCAGTTGTAAAAATTACCACTTTGATTTGTAAAATGTGTAAGTAATTAAAAACAAACATTCAGATAAGATTTGTAAGAACATCAGCATTAGTCTATAATGCTGTATAGTTTGTTCAAAGCATTAAAATCCGATACACCACAAGTAGGAGACACATTACCATGTAACCATAAGGACTGTGTCTATACTATCAGATTTAAATTTTTTATTAAAGCTAATGTTAAAAAAATTATATAATACATAGGTTGAAAGAAGAGTGTCTGTACATCTGGGTATAGTGCTTAGATTATCACAAATACAAAGTTTGTTTTTAAAAGTCATATGATACATAGAGTACATAATCAGCAATAACCCAAATTTGGGAGAATAGATTTAACAATACAGTTTAGATATTAGAATCCGAATATTTGGGTACATCACTCATGAAAAAATTGTACAGAGATTTGGCTGTGGAAAGCAAAATATATCAATGAGTAGAGATTCTCCCTTAGTAATTGAGAATTAGGTAGGTTGTCCACTTAGAAAATACAATCCAAGAGGAAAGTATTTCAGTTACTTTCCTGACTGCACTTCTCATCAATACTCCAGCTCATCCCCCCGGTATTGCCGATGTTTGGTGATGTGTTCTATGTAGATGTCCCTTGACCACCTGATGTGGCAACGCATGGTGTTGGACACCATCAGCTGAGTGTAGCATTGACAGATTCCGCATTCCCACAACACTCGCTCATTACTGGGGTACCATGCCCCCAGGGCTCCGACGATCAGTGCATGTGTCTGAACCTGGTAACCCTTAGCTCTCAAGTTTTCCTCCAAAGAGGCATATTTCTCTACCTTTCAAGCTTGGGCATCTTGGAAGGCTGGGGTCCTGTTATTATAGTTGTAATTCACTCTTGGTATGATTCAACTAGTTGTAGCAACAAAGTGGAGAACATTCGGGCTTTTTTTAGCAGGAATTAGATGATATCTTGACTTTTGTAAGTCTTTTAATACTGCCTTGCATGACCTTCTCATAAAAAAAACCTAGGGAAATACAACCTAGATGGAGATATTATAAGGTGGTAACTGGTTGGAAAACAGTTCCCAGAGAGTAGTTATCAGTGTTTCACAGTCAAGCTGGAAGGGTGTATCAAGTGGGAGTCCTGGAGAGGTCAGTTCTGGGTCCAGTTATGTTAATTAATGATTTAGATAATGGTATAGAGAGTACATTTATATATTTTGTGGACAATACCAAGCTGGGAGGGGTTGGAAGTGCATTAGAGGATAGGATTAAAATTCAAAATGATCTGGACAAACTGGAGACATGGTCTGAATAAAATAGGATGAAATACAATAAGGACAAATACAAAGTACTCCATTTAGGAAGGAACAATCAGTGGCACACATACAAAAGGAGAAATGACTTCCCAGGAAGGAGTACTGCGGAAAGGGATCTGGAAGTCATAGTCTATCACAAGCTAAATATGAGTCAAGAATGTAACACTGTTGCAAAAAAAAAAAAACATTAGGGGGTATATTAGCAGAAGAGTTGTAAGCAAGACATGAGAAGTCATTCTTCTGCTCCAGTCTCCAACTGGAGTATTGTGTCCAGTTCTGGATATGGACAAATTGGAGAAAGTCCAGAGACGAGCAACAAAAATGATTAAAGGTCTAGAAAACATGATCTGTGAGGGAAGATTGAAAAAAATGGGTTTGTTTAGTAGGGTGAAAAGGGGGACATGATAACAGTTTTTGAGCACATAAAAGGCTGTTACAAAGAGGTGGGAGAAAAATTATTCTCCTTGCCTCTGAGGACAGGAGAAGAAGCAATGGGCTTAAATTGCAGTAAAGGTAGTTTAGGTTGAACATTAGGAAAAACTTCCTATCAGGATGGTTAAGCACTGGAATAAATTGCCTCGGGAGGTTGTGGAATCTCAGTCATTGGAGGTTTTTAAGAGCAGGTTAGACAGTCACCTGTCAGGAATGGTCTAGATAATGCTTAGTCCTGCCTTGAGTGCAGGGGACTGGACTAGATGACCTCTCAAATTCCCTTCCAGTCGTATGATTCTATATGGTGATAAAACCGCTGGACTCTTGTCCATACTACAACTTCCACTTAAGGACAGTCAGAAAACAATAATTCTGTTTCATGAAAAAAATTGAGCTTTCAAAGTTGGGTTTTGTTCTGATGCAGAGGGAAATTGAGACCTTTTGAAAATCATGTGTGAAAGAGAATAAATGCCACCTCACAGTAGCCAATAGTCTATTGGGTAAAGTATTCACCTGGGATGTAGGAGACCAAACTTCAGTTCCTTAATCTAAATAATCAAAGCATGGACTTGAACCTCTGTCTCTCTTTCTATTTCCCCTCCCCCTGAAATTTCCTCTTGGATCTAAGAAACCTTCCTGATGAGCGCTACATTGAAATCAATACCATTACCCAAATAGTTTTGGTTTTGACAAATCAGTGTTTTCTGACAAAACAATGTTTTGCTGAAAATTTCCCAAACAGCTCTACTTCCACAGCTGCGGCCACCAGTGCAGCTACATTGGTCGTGGATTATGGCTATGAAGTACAGTATGCTCATATAGACGAGGTGGCTGGATATGCTGAGTGTAGATTGTCTAGTTTTAGTTCAATTTATTTTAGTCTTTAGCTTAGAAATTGTGTATTAGGGCTATAATACATGTGCTCCTTTGGCCCACTCAATTGGCCAAAATTCAGTGTCTTGAGAAGTTATTTCTGTTAGGACAAAAAACCGATGATATGAGGTATATCCTTGGTGTAATTTTACTTATGTACAAAGAACAGTACCCTAAACAAGAGCAGAAACAAACTGTGGATGGTTTCCTTGCTTAGAACTCCCCAAGTCACTCCAGTGAGTTCTGTGCCCAAGAAACTTTGTCCCTCTGTTTCCTTGCAGGGGCACATTCACAACACCTGCTGCTGGCTTTCTGCATCCAACACACACAGGCTGTAACCAGTAACCTACCTCACTGTTGCAGGATGGATTGACTTAAATCAAGATGTTTTAAATCAGTCATTTAAATCACCATGTGGAAAGCCTTGAATTAAATCATATACTGTACTTTAATCAACTTTTCTGCTTGTACTTCAGTTATTTTCTAGAGAAAGGTGCATTCTCATTGGCTGATATAACCATTAAAACAAATTGATTTACAACTAAATAGAGCCTTTCCACTAGATTTGGTACATCTTTCTACTACCTAGGAGGGAGCACTATGACAATACATATTTATTTAAGCAATTATATAGCTTAATATTTTCAGATTCTTATTCATTGTACATTTTTAGTATGTCAGAAAATGATAAATGATATGTTTGCTTATTTACTAGATAATTAACTTTTTGTTCATGATTAGTGTCAAAGTGCATTAGGATGATAACTGGAATTTAATTAAACACTCAAAACAGCATATAAAATTTATTTTTATAAAACAAAACAAGTCCTTAATGTAGTACATGACGTATTGTGCCATATTTATAAAACTTGACCTCAAAGGTTAGAATCTAGAGAAAAAAAATCTCTTTACATTTAAAATCAGCCTTTTACTCAAAGTTTTTGATAGAGGCTCATGGGTTCAGCACATTTATTTTTTTATTCAAATGTTTTAAGAGACTATAATAAGTTCAGACCTTAACATATGTTGTTTTAATTGAGATTTCATTTTAAACAAACTTGTTTTTATAAAGAAACTTATTATAATTTAATTAACAAAATAAAATCCAATGTACATAAAATCTGATTTAAATAAAAAATCAGATTTCTTTATTTTCAGAATATCACTGATTCTTCTCCACCCTGCAGCATTGACAGCTCTCGGGATGTCCCTACTGGAGACAGTCTCGCAATGACAGGAGAAGTTCTCACCCTCACAGATTTCTAGTCTTACCAAAGGGGAAAGCTTCCTCTGATTGGCTATTTCTGCCACTTCCCAGTCTCCTGGGAATGAGTAGCCAATCAGGGCTGTTGCAGGGAACAAGCAGAAACTTCCCATCAGAAGCCAAGAGCAGCTTTTGGGTAGTGGGGAGGGTAACAAGAATCCAGCTGTTCAGGATGGCTCTGTTCCTTCCTCCCCTCCTGTGAAAAATGGGTCAGTCTGCTCTCTGCTCCTCTCCCTTCCCCATTCTTGCCATAGCAGGCCTGGAAAGGGAAGGGTAGAACCTTTGGAGCTGCCCTCCCCAAACCTGGGTAGAGGGAGAAGGGGACCACCACCTGGGAGAAGGAAGTGAAGAACCCCAGAAGTTGCAGAGGTACACAGAGGGGAAAGAGGTGGGGGTGGGTGGGAGGTACAAATTTAATTGCTGGGCTGGAGAATGGGCAGATATGTGGGGATGAAGAGGCACAGAATTAATTTATTAGAATTTTTGGATGTGGGGACAATCGGGAAGTTCCACTCCATCAGGCAGCCAGTGAGCTGCTCCTGCAGCAGGGGACAGATAGATTCATCTTACTTTATAAATCTGTAAGAGTTGGCATCACTGCTACATTTACACTGCAGATGGGAAAGGGGGTGTTCAAAAATGTAAAGGCTGTCTAAAGAACATAATAACATCTTTCTCAAAACATCTCATGATTTTTTGGGTCTGACTCATGATTTATGAAATTTTTGGCACTACTGTAGCCTCTCCATTTGCAATCACCCTGTTAATCTACCTGGGTTAGCTCATGCCCAGCCATGCTGTTTAGAACCTTGGGCTGCAGCCTTATTGTCTGTAGTGGTTTCTATTATATAAAGGGGTTGCACCTGAAAGAAAGTGCTTGAGACACCCATTGACTTTAAAGGGGGGATATGTGCATTCAGAATAAGGGATTTTTTTCTGTTACCATGTTAGCATGTTAGAATCATAGACTATCAGGGTTGGAAGGGACCTCAGGAGGTCATCTAGTCCAACCCCCTGCTCAAAGCAGGACCAATCCCCAACTAAATCATCCCAGCCAGGGCTTTGTCAAGCCTGACCTTAAAAACTTCTAAGGAAGGAGATTCCACCACCTCCCTAGGTAACGCATTCCAGCGGTTCACCACCCTCCAAGTGAAAAAGTTTTTCCTAATATCCAACCTAAACCTCCCCCACTGCAACTTGAGACCATTACTCCTCGTTCTGTCATCTGCTACCACTGAGAACAGTCTAGATCCATCCTCTTTGGAACCCCCTTTCAGGTAGTTGAAAGCAGCTATCAAATCCCCCCTCATTCTTCTCTTCTGCAGTTCCCAGTTCCCTCAGCCTCTCCTCATAAGTCATATGTTCCAGTCCCCTAATCATTTTTGTTGCCCTCCGCTGGATGTTTTCCAATTTTTCCACATCCTTCCTGTAGTGTGGGGCCCAAAACTGGACACAGTACTCCAGATGAGGCCTCACCAATGTCGAATAGAAGGGCACGATCACGTCCCTCGATCTGCTGGCAATGCCCCCTACTTATACATCCCAAAATGCCATTGGCCTTCTTGGCAACAAGGGCACACTGTTGACTCATATCCAGCTTCTCGTCCACTACAACCCTAAGGTCCTTTTCTGCAAAACTGCTGCCTAGCCATTCGGTCCCTCATCTGTAGCGGTGCATGGGATTCTTCCATCCTAAGTGCAGGACTCTGCACTTGTCCTTGTTGAACCTCATCAGATTTCTTTTGGCCCAATCCTCCAGTTTGTCTAGGGCCATCTGTATCCTATCCCTACCCTCCAGCGTATCTACCTCTCCTCCCAGTTTAGTGTCATCTGCAAACTTGCTGAGGGTACAATCCACACGATCCTCCAGATCATTTAGGAAGATATTGAACAAAACCAGCCCCAGGACCGACCCTTGGGGCGCTCCACTTGATACCAGCTGCCAACTAGACATGGAGCCATTGATCACTACCCGTTGAGCTCGACAGTCTAGCCAGCTTTCTATCCACCTTATGGTCCATTCATCCAGCCCATACTTCTTTAACTTACTGGCAAAAATACTGTGGGAGACAGTGTCAAAAGCTTTGCTAAAGTCAAGAAACATGTCCACTGCTTTCCCCTCATCCACAGAGCCAGTTATCTCATCACAGAAGGCAATTAGATTAGTCAGGCATGACTTGCCCTTGGTGAATCCATGCTGACTGTTCCTGATCACTTTCCTCTCCTCTAAGTGCTTCAGAATTGATTCCTTGAGGACCTGCTCCATGATTTTTCCAGGGACTGAGGTGAAGCTGACTGGCCTGTAGTTCCCAGGATCCTCCTCCTTCCCTTTTTTAAAGATGGGCACTACATTAGCCTTTTTCCAGTCATCTGGGACCTCCCCCAATTGCCATGAGTTTTCAAAGATAATGGCCAATGGCTCTGCAATCACAGCCGCCAATTCCTTTAGCACTCTCGGATGCAACACGTCCGGCCCTATGGACTTGTGCACGTCCAGCTTTTCTAAATAGTCCCGAACCACCTCTTTCTCCACAGAAGGCTGGTCACCTCCTCCTCATGCTGTGCTGCCCGGTGCAGCAGTCTGGGAGCTGACCTTGTTCGTGAAGACAGAGGCAAAGAAAGCATTGAGCACATTAGCTTTTTCCACATCCTCTGTCACTAGGTTGCCTCCCACATTCAGTAAGGGGCCCAACTTTTTCCTTGACTTTCTTCTTGTTGCTAACGTACCTGAAGAAGCCCTTCTTATTACTCTTAACATCTCTTGCTAGCTGCAACTCCAGGTGTGATTTGGCCTTCCTGATTTCACTCCTACATGCCCAAGCAATATTTTTATACTCTTCACTGGTCATGTGTCCAATCTTCCACTTCTTGTAAGCTTCTTTTTTGTGTTTAAGATCAGCAAGGATTTCACTGTGAAGCCAAGCTGGTCGCCTGCCCTATTTACTATTCTTCCTACACATCGGGATGGTTTGTCCCTGTAACCTCAATAAAGATTTTTTAAAATACAGCCAGCTCTCCTGGACTCCTTTCCCCCTCATGTTATTCTCCCAGGGGATCCTGCCCATCAGTTCCCTGAGGTTGTCAAAGTCAGTTTTTCTGAAGTCCAGGGTCCATGTTCGGCTGCTCTCCTTTCTTCCCTGTGTCAGGATCCTGAACTCGACCATCTCATGGTCACTGCCTCCCAGGTTCCCATCCACTTTAGCTTCCCCTACTAATTCTTCCCGGTTTGTGAGCAGCAGGTCAAGAAGAGCTCTGCCCCTAGTTGGTTCCTCCAGCACTTGCACCAGGAAATTGTCCCCTACATTTTCCAAAAACTTCCTGGATTGTCTGTGCACAGCTGTATTGCTCTCCCAGCAGATATCAGGGTGATTAAAGTCTCCCATGAGAACCAGAGCCTGCGATCTAGTAACTTCCGTTAGGTGTCAGGAAGAAAGCCTCGTCTACCTCATCCTCTTGGTCCAGTGGTCTATAGCAGACTCCCACCATGACATCACCCTTGTTGCTCACGCTTCTAAACTTAATCCAGAGACACTCAGATTTTTTCTGCAGTTTCATACCGGAGCTCTGAGTAGTCATACTGCTCTCTTACATATAATGCAACCCCCCTACCTTCTCTGCCCTGCCTGTCCTTCCTGAACAGTTTATATCCATCCATGACAGTACTCCAGTCATGAGAGTTATCCCACCAGGTCTCTGTTATTCCAATCACACCATAATTCCTTGACTGTGCCAGGACTTCCAGTTCTCCCTGCTTGTTTCCCAGGCTTCTTGCATTTGTGTAGAGGCACTTGAGATAACTTGCAGTTTGTCCTGCTTTCTCAGTATGAGGCAGGAGCCTTCCCCTTTCACATTCTCCTTCTCGTGCTTCCTCCCAGTATCCCACATCCCCACTTATCTCAGGGCTTTGGTCTCCTTCCTCCGGTGAACCTAGTTTAAAGCCCTCTTCACTAGGTTAGCCAGCCTGCTTCCGAAGATGCTCTTCCCTCTCTTGGTTAGGTGGAGCCCGTCTTTGCCTAGCACTCCTCCTTCTTGGAACACCATCCCATGATCAAGGAATCCAAAGCCTTCTCTCCGACACCACCTGCATAGCCATTCGTTGACTTCCACGATTCGACTGTCTCTACCAGGCCTTTTCCTTCTATGGGGAGGATGGACGAAAACACCACTTGCGCCTCAAACTCCTTTATCCTTCTTCCCAGAGCCACGTAGTCCACAGTGATCCACTCAAGGTCATTCTTGGCAGTATCATTGGTGCCCACGTGGAGAAGCAGGAAGGGGTAGAGATCCAAGGGCTTGATGCGTCTCGGCAGTCTCTCTGTCACATCGTGAATCCTAGCTCCTGGCAAGCAGCAGACTTCTTGGTTTTCCCAGTCAGGGCGGCAGATAGATGACTCAGTCCCCCGGAGGAGAGAGTCCCCGACCACCACCACCCGCCTCCTCCTCTTGGGAGCGGTGGTCGTGGAACCCCCATCCCTAGGACAGTGCATCTCATGCCTTCCAATCGGCGGAGTCTCCTTCTGTTCCCTTTCCTCAGATGTATCATCTAGTCCACTCTCACATTAGTACCTGTGGAGAGAACATGAAAATGGTTGATTACCTGTATCTGCGCTGCTGGTACATGGACGCTCCCCTTTCTTCTTCTGGAGGTCACATGCTGCCGAATTTCTTCACCGTCCTCCTGTCCCCACTGTGCAGCCTGCTCTGAATCTTCAGAACATTGTGCCCATAGAAGCATATCCTGATGTCTGTCCAGGAAATCTTCAGTTTCTCTAATGCAACGCAGGGTTGATACTTGTTTCTCCAATCTTGTGTTACTTTTCAGTTACCTTTTGTGATATTTATTGCTATGCTTTTCTTAAATTTTGCACACTGTTTTTGTTGTAGTTAATGTTTTTATTTCAAGGAGCATCAAAGTAGTTATGTCCATAGGTTTTAGCCTCTTTTAAAACATGCTCAGGTAAAATTGCTTATATTGCATGCTTAGAGAGACTGTATTTGTAGACTGTTTGAGATGTGTGTTTCTTTTAGAGCTAGACTGCAATATAGATGAAAGCTTCCTTTGTCCCTTCCCCTCCCCCCTTGTTCTGTAGGCAATTCCTTCTGGGCAACAGTGCGTTATACCAAGAAAAAACGTGTTATTCTTGTTACCGAACTCTGGTGTTAAGGTATAGATGGTATGATAAATACCATAGTTAATTATAATTGGAATTACTAAGAATTTATATATTATTACCATGCACCTTAAGTTTTTAGATGGTTTTAAGACATGACCAATGATTACGCAGTGATTGTGTGCTTATGTTGTCAAAAGATACCATATAATTTTGAAATTATTAGTTGATTATTTGTACCTTATAACGTTAACCCAAACTTCCATGCAATGGACTGATGACTCACTGGTGTGTTTTCTGTATTGCTCATAGATTCAGAGGGTTGCACCTGACGGTTTATTTGTGCTAATTAGGATATCTGAGTGATGGGGACTATCTTGAAGTATCAGAATTAGCTTTGCTTTGAAAATCTGTAGGTGATCTGTACTGCAACTATGTTTTTTATTTTGTTTTATTTTTATAGCTGCTTGTTTGTTTGACATTTTTCTTTAATAATGTTTTTATTTTATTCCTTTCTTACAATGCAAGAAATAATACAACAAATATACAGGGAAAAGAAGAAATTGTAGCAGAAAGCATGCCTTTTTAAAACTTAATCATTATCACCCAGTGTAGCCATTGTTGGTATATGTATTTGTATCATTAGGAAATTCTGAACACTACCAGGTAACTTCAGAAATTTAATCTTATAGTTTCTTCAAGTTTAGATTATATTTGATTAGATCAAGATAAATTTACCATTATAATAGAAGTATGAAAATCAAATCCGATAGAGTGGTTTGACATTAATACATCAATGCCCACAATTACCGAATGCAGGGAAATAATTGCAGTATCTCTGATCCAGTGACATGATAACTGCTGACAAATGCTGTCTTTTCAATCGTGATTAAGCACACAATCCTGTGAAGCACAGGTACTTCATTTCTGCCTGCAGCTCAGGATTTGGTTAGAGAGGCTGTAGCAGATTTTCGTGTTTATTAAACTGTTTTAAAAACAGAGTGCAGCATGAAACTGCTATCTTCTCATAGATCAGTCTAAATCAGGCCTTGTTGAATCTCCAATAATGAATAAATGGATCAGTTACATTGCAAATTATACCATTGTGCATATTTTAGCCCAGAGTGTCTAGTTCAACTCCTATTGTAGTCAATATGAGTTTTACTATTTGAGTGGGAGCAACATTTGTCTGTGATTTTTTTTATTTTTATAGTCTTCTATAGCAGATGCAATAAATTACTCATATGTCCTACATTTATCAGAAGAGTATATTGCAATGACTTACATTCTGTATGTTGGAAAATATCTGATTAACTATTTTTGATTATGTAAGTTAATGGCATTGTAAGCAGAGACATAAGAATTTATGGTCCATATCACTTTGATGACATCTATTACAGTTGGGAAAAGTATTAAGCATGTGCATTTGCCCACAAAAGCATAGTGACAGGGGTCTGATTGTAAGAAACTCTTGCTGTACCTTATTCATGCTGCGTAGTATGTTAATTAGTTCTAATTACTCCTCAAATTGTCACATTTCTTGCTGGCAGTTCAGTTGTCTTATGGTTATGTGTTATGGCGTCTTTAAAAGACTATTCAGCCTGCAGCTGGTCTATGAACATTTACCATTCTTTATGAAAATGTGAAGGTTTAAAAAAACCTGAAAGTAGGCATTTACTTTTCAATTGCAATTATAATATAAACCAAAACTCAGTGATTCATCATAATCTTGTTGGCAAACATTGTAAACATCACAGCTTATCAACACTATCCTGTTTTATAAGGAGATAGACATAAAGAGATTTCTTCTTATATTAACATGAAAGCAGAGTGCAAGATAAATACAAAGTCTTTAATTGTCTATATTTACATAGTTAAGAAAACATCAAATAAAGGGGAGAAAGTAGTGTGTTGTTAATAGTAAAATTAGAGAGCCGTACATTTCAAAATTAAAAGTCAACAACTTTTGTCCCCAATAGTCTGACAGCCATTTGGAGGATTGAAGGATCAAGATTGAAGGAGGTGATTACGAAATATGCCCCTATCTGTGTTCTTATTCAATAGGTTACTTTTTGCCCAGTGTTTGATATGGTACAAAGAAACTTAGCAAAAAGAAAAGGAGTACTTGTGGCACCTTAGAGACTAACCAATTTATTTGAGCATAAGTTTTCGTGAGCTACAGCTCACTTCATCTGATGCATACTGTGGAAAATACAGAAGATGTTCTTATACATACAAACCATGAAAAAATGGGTGTTTACCACTACAAAAGGTTTTCTCTCCCCCCACCCCACTCTCCTGCTGGTAATAGCTTATCTAAAGTGATCACTCTCCTTACAATGTGTATGATAATCAAGTGGGGCCATTTCTAGCACAAATCCAGGTTTTCTCTCCACCCTCCCCAAAAAACCCACTCTCCTGTTGGTAATAGCTTATCTAAAGTGATCACTCTCCTTACAATGTGTATGATAATCAAGGTGGGCTATTTCCAGCACAAATCCGATGAAGTGAGCTGTAGCTCACGAAAGCTTATGCTCAAATAAATTGGTTAGTCTTTAAGGTGCCACAAGTACTCCTTTTCTTTTTGCGAATACAGACTAACATGGCTGTTACTCTGAAACCTGTCAAAGAAACTTAGGGCAGTCCCTTTTTTGTGATGCTTATTTAATGCTTATTTAATTTATTATGCTTATTTAATGCTTAGTATGAGTGAATGGGAAGCACTTATTACCACAAAATTGCATGCCACACAATATGTTGAGACTGTAGGATGGCAGGTTGCTGGAGGACTTCTTGTTCCAGTTCTTCATTCCACTACTGTCCTTTTGTGCTGCTCTGCCACGTTTCTCCTCTTCTGCCAATGTAGAAGAGTGGTACCCAGCTACCAAAACAGGCCAATGGACCCCTACGGCCTCTGCTCTAACTTCTACCAGTAGCTGCTCTTTTTGCAACAGTGTTACACTGTACACTTAGATTTAGCTTTTGATCCACTATGACCTTCAGATTCCTTTCCACAGTGCTTCTTCCTAGGCAGTCAGTTCCCATTTTATATATGTGCAACTGATAGTTCCTTCCTAAGTGGAGTACTTTGCATGTCCTTATTGAATTTTATCCTATTTACTTCAGACCATTTCTCCAGTTTGTCCAGATCATTTTGAATTTTAATCCTATCCGCTAAAGCAGGGGCGGCCAACCTGTGGCTCCGGAGCCACATGCGGCTCTTCAGAAGTTAATAGGCAGCTTCTTGTCCAGGCACCGAGTCCAGGGCTGGAGCTACAGGCGCCAACTTTCCAATGGGCCGGGGGGTGCTCGCTGCTCAGCCCCCGGCTCTGCCACAGGCCCTGCCCCCACTCCACCCCTTCCTGCCCCCTCCCCTGAGCCTGCTGTGACCTTGCTCCTCCCCCATGCGCCCCCCCACCCCGAGCCTCCTGCACACCATGAAACAGCTGATCGGAAGGTGCAGAGAGAGAGGGAGAGGCGCTGATCGGTGGGGCTGCCGGTGGGTGGGAGGCGCTGGGAGCAGGGTGGGGAGCTGAGGGGGGGCTGCTGATGTATTACTGTGGCTCTTTGGCAATGTACATTGGTAAATTCTGCCTCCTTCTCAGGCTCAGGTTGGCCACCCCTGCTCTAAAGCACTTGCAACCCCTCCCAGCTTGGTATCATCCACACACTTTATAAGTGTCCTCTCTGTGCCATTATCTAAATCATTGATGAAGATATTGAACAGAACCAGATCCAGTACTGACCCCTATGGGATCCCACTTGATATGCCCTTCCAGCTTGATTGTAAACCACTGATAACTACTCTCTGTGAATGGTTTTCTAACCAGTTACCACCTTATAGTATCTCCATCGAGGTTGTATTTCCCTCGTTTGTTTCTGAGAAGGTCAATTGCGAGACACTATCAAAAGCCTTACTAAAGTCAAGATATCATCTAATTCCTAGTAAAAAAAAGACTGAATTTTGTTCACATTGTTGCTACAACTAGTTGAACCACACCAAGCGTGAATTACAACTACAATATCTGATAGTATAGACACAGCCCTTATGGTTATATGGTAATGTGTCTCCTACTTGTGGTGGATTGGATTTTAATGCTTTGAACAAACTATTCAGCATTAAAGACTAATGCTGATGTTCTTACAAACCTTATCTGATAACGTCTACTTTGGGAATGGTTTTCCACCCAACCAGTTCTGCACCCACCTTATAGTAGCTCCACCTGGGTTGTATTTCCCTAGTTTGTTTATGAGAAGGTCATACAAGACAGTATCAAAAGCCTTACTAAAGTCAAAATATACCACACCTACCACTTTTCCCCTACTCACTAGTCTTGTTACCCTGTCAAAGAAAGCTATTAATTGGTTTAATATTATTTGTGCTTGACAAATCCATGCTGATTGTTACATATCACCTTATTATCTGCTGGGGGTTTGCAAACTGCTTAATTATTTGCTCCATAATCTTTCTGGGTACTGAAGCTAAGCTGACTGGTCAGTAAATCCCTAAATAGTCCTTATTCCCCTTTTTATTGATTGGCACTATAATTGCTCTTTTCCTGTCCTCTGGAACCTCTCCCTTCTTCATGATTTTTCAAAGATAATCGCTAATGCCTCAGATACCTCCTCAGCCAGCTCCTTGAGTATTCTAGGATGTATTTCATCAGGCCTTGCTGACTTGAAGACATCTAACTTGTCTAAGTAATTTTTAACGTGTTCTTTCCCTAATTTAGCCTCATATCCTAACCTCATTTTCACTGGCATTCACTATGTTAGATGTTCATTTATTACTAAACTTTGTGATGAAAACTGAAACAAAAAAGTCATTTGGCATTTCTGCCATTTCCCTACATTTTCTTTTATTGCTTTCTCCCTCATTGGGTAATGGGCCTACTCTGTCCTTGGTCTTCCTCGTGCTTCTAATGTATTTGTAGAATTTTTTTTTGTTACCCTTTATGTCTCTAGCTAGTTTAATCTCATTTTGTACCTTGACCTTTCTAATTATTGTCCCTACACGCTTGTGTTGTTTGTTTATATTCATCCTTTGTAATTTGACCTGGTTTCCACTTTTTGTAGGACTCTTTTTTGAGTTTCAGATCATTAAAAATCTCCTGGTTAAGACACGATGGTCTTTTGCCATACTTCCTATCTTTCCTTCATAGTGGGTGTAGCAAATGGCTGACACTACTGTGTGGTGGGTCCCATGCATTTTCTTGGTGTGGTGGGTCAGGGCGCCACCCCTTGCCCCTATTCTTGGGTATTGTAGGCTCTGCTAGTGCCCCTGTGGGAGAGAGAGGGGAGCGGAGAAGGGACCCAGGTCCGCTCTCCTACTCCAGGTCCCAGCTCTTTCACCTTTGCGGGCTGCTTACCCTCTCTCCCCTTGAGTAGGGTTTTCCTCAGTCCTCTGTGCCAGGGGAGTCCCTCTGTTCGGGCAGGGTTTCCCTTCCCTTGGTCCTCTGACTAACAACAATACTCCTCCAAACTCTAGTCAGCTCTCCTTCACTCTCTCTCTCTCTGTCTGACTGAAGTAGGGTGGAAGGGGGAGGTTATTAGATGTTGGGTAGGGCCTTAATTGGCTCCAGGTGCTCCGATTACTCTGTAGTAACCTTACCCTAGTCCACAGGGAATAAGGCTTTGATCATCCTATGGTTTATATACTGTACCTCCCATCTACCATTCTCCTGCTGCTCTCTGGCCCTGCTGTATCACATGGGATAGTTTGCTCTTATGCCCTTAATAATGTCTCCTTGAAAAACTGCCAACTCTCTTGAACTGTTTTTCCCCTTAGACTTGCTTCCCCTGGGATCTTACCTTTTAACTCCCTTAGTTTGTTAAAGTCTGCCTTCTTGAAATCCATTCTTTACTGTTCTGTTTCCCCTCCCACCATTCCTTAGAATCATGAACTCTATCATTTCACGATCACTTTCACCCAAGCTGCCTTCCATTTTCAAATTCTCAACCAGTTCCTCCCTATTTCTCAAAATCAAATCTTGAACAGCCTCTCCCCTAGTTGCTTTCTCCACCTTCTGAAATAAAAAAACTATTTCCAATGTATTCCAAGAACTTGTTGGATAATCTGTGCACTGCTGTGTTATCATGTTGTTTGACAGTGCCTGCGTAGCTTCTTAGGTGAGGGGCTGAAAGATGAAGTGTCAGAAGTGCTAGGTCCAGACAGCACATTGGAATAATAATGAAGTTAAAAGTTAGAGGCTCAATATATTTGCTTGCTAGTTATGGGGTGGGGAGAGGTTGGGAGGGAAATAGTGATTTGCCTAAAAGAGATTTGTGTGATTTGGTACCAAGATACATCTTTTTCATTGCAAGAAAACTGAAATATTTAACTTGGATACTGTATATTAAAAGTCGACATTTTGAATACAGCTGAGGAAATTAGTTTTTATGATGACACTCTTGTCTTTGGTGAATATAGTAACAGAATGTAGTAAAACCTTCTTGCTGCAAATATAAAAAGGTTTTGGTATCCGAATATTAATCATGATTTGGTAATGTCCGTTCATACTCATCTGATCTCATCGGATCTCAAAAGACAACTCTGCAAACTGTTTCTAATGCTTCAATGGCACAAAAAAACAAGAACTAATTCTAGACAAATAACTTTGCTTTGGATCAAGAGTAAACATTTTAACTTTTTCTAACTTTTCCATACAGTCATGTAGTTTATAAACGTTCAGACCTCTAATAATGAGCATGACACACTTTCAAGATGATACAGCCAAAACTTCTGTGATGAAATCCTGGCTATTAGGGTTACCGTGTGTCACAGATGGCATGGGGAGTGGGGGGGGGGGTGATGATTGGTGAATATCTTGTGGATTTTAAAGGCTTTTGTTTCTTTAACCCCTCAATCAAACCTTCTGGGACCACCACTTTAGGGTGTCAGGTTTTTATCCCATTTTTACTGTGGCTTTTTATCTTAGGTGATCCAGCAATTTACTCGGCTTGATTTTTGCGAAGTGCTGAGTGCTCTGGATGTTGCAGTGCATTTAAGTGCACGCTGAAGCACTTAATGGGCCTACTTACATGCTTAAATGCTTTTCAGGTGTGGGGTCAAATTACTTAAAACTTTACAAAATTGAACCCTCAGTCAGATACATCAGTGCAGCTATACTATAAATATTTTCCAGAATAATTGTACATATGTATCAAAAACACTCCATAGAGTTCCTATCTTATCTTGAAATACAATTTTTTGGCAGTTTACATTTCCTGGAGTCCATATAATACTCATAGGGAAGATGACACACTCCAGTTAGCAGTAGCCTTTGTTTGTTTTTTCTATGAAGAGATAAAAACACATAACCTAAATAAATCCAAAGAGATCTTGCTACAGGAACATTATTGCAATAAAAAGGCAATTTCTACAGACATCAAACACTTTCCATTACAAAATGAATGCTCAAGCAAATTATTTTTATTTAGATGTTTTAAGCACAAATTTTAATTATATGGGAATGGGTATATTGAGCTGAGCTCTGTTCCTCCCTAACAAACAGCTTTTATACACTGCTTTGAACTACTGGCCTGATTGTCCATGCTGTCTCAGAAGTTCAGCCACACTCAATGTTTAAAGTGATTTTTCCTATTCAAAGAGCCAGAAACCTTCTGCCATCACCCAGCAAGCTGGCTGTGAACGAATCAAATGGAACAAAGTGAATGACATGAGAAGTACTGACAGATCCGTATCCTGAAAGTGACCCAACTAGTTAGTTCCAAGTTGGGAAAGAGCTGACTCAATTTTTTCAGGTTTAGTTACTTCATGTGTGGGATACAAATGAATGCTGAAATGCACATCCCAAATGGAGAA
The DNA here is from genome assembly GCF_965140295.1 of Lepidochelys olivacea. Classification (NCBI taxonomy): domain Eukaryota; kingdom Metazoa; phylum Chordata; order Testudines; family Cheloniidae; genus Lepidochelys; species Lepidochelys olivacea. The sequence continues at coordinate 103,308,088 of NC_140412.1, read as the reverse complement.
GATAAGTGTAAAAACCTAGAATGCTTATTAAAGACAACTGACACACTTATTAAAGAAAAGCTAACTGAACATCAGCTTGCTGCAACAATATGTGGCTCATAATGAAGAAACTGAACAAGGAAATATAGTAGAGCATGGGAAAACATTGACTATCCTGTCACCTAAGGAAGGCCTAACTACATTACTTTCATTAAAAGAGTGAAAGAAAACAGAAGGCAAATGATGCTGGCATTTGAAATATTATGTCCGTAGAGCCTGGGGTTACAATAAATGTATTTACAAAAAAAGACTCTCCTCCCTTTTTTTCTCTTGCCAGCTCTAGAAAACATACTAGGTTCAAAGTTGTTATACCTGTTCAGAAGCAAAGAAATACATCCAGATGGACCTTAATCTCAGTAGGCACTGCAAAGAAAAGAGTGAAAAGAAAATGCCGTTCAGATCCAGCACATGGGGCTCCCCTCCAGCTCCATGCAAAGATAGGACTAGGAAGCATGCTGTCAAAGATTTTCTTATTGGTCTGGCAGCGATTCCTCCTTAGGCCCTTGCTGTGTAGTTGGTGGCCCCTCCCATAATTCTGCCAGGTCTGATAAGTGGAGCCAATCCCAAAGCTTCTTCTGTAGGCAAAACCTACCCCCCTTTCTCGGTCCAGTGTGACACTGCCTGCCATTCTTCCTATGGCTCCCCATTATGGTCCTAGACATTTCCCTGGAGCCCGTTTACTAGGTACCAGAAGTCTGTTCTATATGGAACAGCATTAAAACCTGTGGGTCACATACATCTTCAGCTACTGTAAATCAATGTAGCTCCATCTATGTTGGTTTACACCTGCTGAACATCTGGCAGTAGGTCCTCATGTTTAATAAATGACGAAAAGAACAGCAAGAAACCTTGGCATGTGTGTGTCTTTTCAGAAACTATATATAATGGGGATTTCAAGGCTAGGCAATTCAATCTCTCACCTGAAAGGTCTGTTGTTCATTATCATGGCTCAGTGAGAGGAATCTCACTGAACACAGTAAAGCTCGCTTACATGACACTATTTTCCCTGTGTTAGGTTAGCCAGTGAAATGCTACAAAAATAGTTTCCATATACTGATTGCCTCTGAGTCAGCTGTACATGGCTGTTAAATGTGTGCCTTCTGTTTCAGGAGACAGATTTCTGTGTAACCCAAAGCAAAATCAACTGAATTTATTTTATTTTGATTACAGAAGTACAGCCCGGATGACTGCTCTTCTTAAAAAGCCAAACCTGAGTGTCCCAAGCTTAATCTTCTTCCTCCTGCAACTACAGACAGTTCAGCCAGCTTCTTCTCACACAACCCCATATCCAAGAATTGTTTATATTAATTCCCTTGTTACTTTCAAGATGCTGAGCAGGAAGACCTTGACTTCCTTCACATGCCTAGTTCATCCTCTTTGTTTTGATGAAGGAACTTCACATGCCCCACCACCTCTTCCTTTTGGGGTCTTGGAGTGAGTATTTCACTCTACTCCACTTGAAGGGTTGGATGAGCTAATGCCACCTAATTCTTTCTATTCTTGAGCACCTCTGGCTTTAAAGTGGCTGTAGGCAGCCTGGTCTATGCCCCTACACTGGCTGGTAGCTCTATACCTCTGCAATCAGCACTCAGTATAGGAAGCATAGTGGTTTAGTGGTGTATTAAGGGAAAGAAAGGGGTGGCTGTGGTGTTCCTATACTCCTGACCACTCCTAGATGCAGAGAAGTTACTTTGGGGGTTGTTGGCAGCCTGGAGCAAGATAGGCAGCCTCCAAGGCTACTTTAGTTTTTGCCAGAGACTAAAGCAGTTCCCAGTTGCTCCTGGCAAAGGAGTGAGATAGAGATGGCATAAAGCAACCTTCACACATACCCCACCGCAGTCCCTGAGCTGATCTCAGATCAGGCAAAGGGTTGAATTTGCCTCTTGGCAGTTGTCAGGCAGTGTGCTTCTATGATTATTGATCATCTTACCGGTTTGAATTTGCTTTCATTTACCTCACTTTTTCTCTGATAGAAAAACTCCATTGACCTCACTGGAGTTACTCCACATGTACGCCAGTCTTAATGAGAGAAGAATTGGGCCCAAAGTGCCCAAAGTCAGCAGGAATAAGTGCAGCACTCATCAGAGGAACCTGATTCCTCAGCTGGGTAGAGGGAGTAACCTTGTGTAGTAACCAAAGTAACCTGCAGGTGGCTTCAAATCACAGACAAAGATGTTGCTTTAGAACATTCTCAAGAGGTCCAATCCCTCTAGTCCAATCCCCTGCACTCAAGGCAGGACAAAGTGTTATCTAGACCATCTCTGACAGGTGCCTGTCTAACCTGCTCTTAAAAACCTCCAATGATGGAGATTCCATGACCTCCCTATGCAATTTATCACAGTGCTTAACCACCCTGACAGTGAGGAAGTTTTTCCTAATGTCCAACCTAAATCATCCTTGCTTCTTTTTCTATCCTCAGAGATTAAGGGAAATAATTTTTCTCCTTCCTCCTTGTAACTGCCTTTTATGTACTTGAAAGTTGTTATCATGTCCCCTCTCAGTATTTTGAATGTCCTTATTGCCTTTCATCCTATTTACTTCAGCCAGTTTCTGATCCATCACAGTAAGCTTTCCTCTTGCTCCCTTACTAAGTGTTTCATTAACAACCTCTAGGAACTTTATTATAGTCATTTCAAAGTCCAAATAAATTAATAACTGGATTTCCTTTGTCTGCTGTTTTGTTAACATACTCAAAGACCTTTAATAAATGACAGAAGCACAATATTTTTATTTACAGAGTCATGCTGGTTTGTCCCTGTCATATAACGTTCACCTAAGTGAACCTAATTATATTTTAAATGTTTTTTCCATCCAAATTTCCTGTTGCTGAACTAACAGTCTCTGGCATGTAATTCTCAGTATCATCCCTGGTTCCTTTTTTTAAGACAGGTTCCACATTTGCTACCTTCTAGTATATTGGCTGACTTTACCAAAACATTCCATATTTTTGATCAGCTAATTCATTCTCAAGTTCCTTCAGAACGTCTGGATGGATATCATCTGTCCCTGGAGGACTTTTCATGCATGAAACAACTAAGCCTTATGCCATCCCTGGGAAATAGCCAACTGTTTACAATGGCATTAGCTTACAAGAGTACTGCTTCTGCAGTTTGAAAGCTCAATTAAATTGGATTTTGGGGGCAATATATAGTAGATTGCCTTGATAGCATAGGTCATCCAGCAGGAACCTGGGGGGCACTGAGGTAGCACAGGGCCTCTGTGTAAATGACATTTGGGCCATGATCCTGTACCATTACAATTAATGGGATTTTTACATGGGAGCAAGAGCAAACCCCCTGTGGGAGAGAATTGCACATGAGCCCAGTGCCAGTTCTGAAGTGTACAATCCTTATCTATCTATAGGACTGTCACGGTTCCTCCCCCACTCTGAACTCTAGGGTACAGATGTGGGGACCTGCATGAAAAACCTCCTAAGCTTATCTTTACCAGCTTAGGTCAAAACTTCCCCAAGGTACAAAATATTACACCTTGGACTGGCCGCTACCACCACCAAACTAATACTAGTTACTGGGGAAGAGCTGTTTGGACGCGTCCTTCCCCCCAAAATACTTCCCAAAACCTTGCACCCCACTTCCTGGACAAGGTTTGGTAAAAAGCCTCACCAATTTGCCTAGGTGACTACAGATCCAGACCCTTGGATCTTAAGAACAATGAACAATCCTCCCAACACTTGCACCCCCCCTTTCCTGGGAAATGTTGGATAAAAAGCCTCACCAATTTGCATAGGTGACCACAGACCCAAACCCTTGGATCTGAGAACAATGAAAAAGCATTCAGTGTTTTACAAGAAGACTTTTAATAAAAAATAGAAGTAAATAGAAATAAAGAAATCCCCCCTGTAAAATCAGGATGGTAGATATCTTACAGGGTAATTAGATTCAAAAACATAGAGAACCCCTCTAGGCAAAACCTTAAGTTACAAAAAAGATACACAGACAGAAATAGTTATTCTATTCAGCACAATTCTTTTCTCAGCCATTTAAAGAAATCATAATCTAACACATACCTAGCTAGATTACTTACTAAAAGTTCTAAGACTCCATTCCTGTTCTGTCCCCGGCCAAGACGACTACAGACAGACACAGACCCTTTGTTTCTCTCCCTCCTCCCAGCTTTTGAAAGTATCTTGTCTCCTCATTGGTCATTTTGGTCAGGTGCCAGCGAGGTTACCTTTAGCTTCTTAACCCTTTACAGGTGAGAGGAGCTTTCCCCTGGCCAGGAGGGATTTCAAAGGGGTTTACCCTTCCCTTTATATTTATGACAAGGACTACATGAAGTAAACTCAGCAAGTGTTTACTCAGGGAGTTTCCAATATAGTTTATCCTGAGTGGTGGACTTTTGGCTAAGGCTATGTCTACACTGCACTTTCGTTGGTAAAACTTTTGTCAGTCAGAGATGTGGAGGGGGGAAAAAAACAACTCCAACCCACAAAAGTTTACCAACTAAAAGTGCTGGTGTGGACAGCACTTTGTCAACAGGAAACACTCTCCCACCGACAAAGGTACCACCCCTCCTGGGGGTGGTTTTATTTTATCGGCAGGAGAGCTCTCTCCTGCTGACAAAGAGCGACTACACTGCGTGCCTTACAGCAGCACAGCTATGCCACTGTGTGATCTGCAGCGTATACATCGCCTAAGAATCAGCTGGCCACATCCTGCTCCAGTTGAAGTCCAATGGCTTGAGTCCTGTTGACTTCAGAAGGAGTATGACTGGACTCAGTATATTTAAGACTCGTTCTAGTGAGTTTCATGGGAAGTCCAAATAGCTAAATTCTTCCTAAATGTTCTGCTTCTGAAGTTACCTAATCTCATTTTCAAAGTGTAATTAGGTAACTTCAAACTGCGACATATATGTCAGAGCCAAACACCAATCAGTCGATTTTATAATGGCAGTCAGGATTTGATATGAATCACCTTTTATGCTTTCTCTATTTCAAAGTGCAATGGGTTAATAAGATACCTAATTTGAATAACTATAGATGAGAACAGATTTAACTTTGCTTTCAAATTGTCATCTGCTGCATGTTTAATTCATCCCTACTTCTCTCAAGGTGTAAAGGAGAAATGAAATTGTATACTTCACTATATTTTCAAGAAGTTTGCGTGTATGTTTATGCTGAGCATATGGCTTTACTGATTTCCCCTAGGACTTAATGCAAGTATTTTTTAGGTGCCTCATTGTTCAGGTGCATGAGCAGGTGTTCCCAGCAAAATAAGGAGACTGATAATGTGCCTTGAAAATGGCAACTTCAATCAAGCCGCAACTGACCCAAAAAAGTAATTTACATAAATATGTTAAACCGAACTGTGGTTACCACATTATTATGGAAAATGCCCTTATTATTTAAATGTTATTTAAAATGTGGTTGAATTTAACAGGAGGCAGAAATCATAGGAAATGGCATTCTGGAGAGGAGAAAAAAGGTCTTTTCTCTCTAGAGAGAGAGCTGTTAAAAGCACAAGAGAAAGATATGCTTGTTGAGGTGAACCAACAATTCTCTCATTTGCTAAAGTCTTATTTATGTAATCAGTGTAATTAGCAAATTCAACATTTTCTGTTTTCCTTCATTATTAATATATAGATACTGATTTAATTTTAAACTGCCCATTGTTTGTTTCTACATAATTGCTGAAGAAGTTTACCTGGAAAAAAGTTGATTTAAAAAACCAAAGTTGGTAAGAACACTTCATAATTCCTATGTACATTTCAATTTCGTTCAGCTTCAGTGGCGTTTTGACAAAATTTTGTCCTGCTGTTTTGGAAAGGTTATCAGAAATATAGCAGTGGCCCACAAGGAGGTTATTTCCTCCATTACTCATGAGTTGGCAGTGAGTTGATGTAGAGATGGTGAAATAACTCCTAAAAAATACGGACTAACCTGAACCTTCACCCATAACTTGAGTCACGCTACTTGATTAACTTGTCTTTCAATTTCACATGCCTCTGCCAGTCACTGGGGTTGCACAGATATAAATGAGAGCAAGAATTTGACCCCATATGTATTAAAACAGATGGTAAAACTGTGTTGTGTCAAGAGGATATTTACATTGAGCTGTCCATAATGATGTCAATCTCTGACCTCCTTCTTCGTCCATATTGTACAACTTTAGTTTTGCAAATCTTAGTGAAAAAAATCAAAACTGTAACAGCAAAAAAATCATAAATAATCTCGTTGCTGCTTTGTTTGTATTGCTCTAACCGAAAGACAGGTCCAAATTATGCACCAGGGAATGGGTGTTCTTTTCTGAATAAGAACACTTTTCACCTGCTCTTCTTTTTACACACAAGGAGCAGCAGGTGCAAAGTGTTCTTGTGCAGAAAAGAACACCCATTCCCTGGTACATAATTGGAGTACATATGTAGCTCTCCATGGAAGTTGGAGTTAAACTGAAGTTTAAAAAGAAATCCCATACAAGTTTACAGAGAAGCCAAGAATCAGACTGGTACGAAACTGCCTCAGAAACTCAGAAAAACCTGAGTGTCTCTGGATTAAGTTTAGAAGTGTGAGCAACAAGAGTGATGTAGTGGTGGGAGTCTGCTATAGACCACGGGACCAGGGGGATGAGGTGGATGAGGCTTTCTTCCGGCAACTCGCGGAAGCTACTAGATTGCACGCCCTGGTTCTCATGGGTGACTTTAATTTTCCTGATATCTGCTGGGAGAGCAATACAGCGGTGCATAGACAATCCAGGAAGTTTTTGAAAAACGTAGGGGACAATTTCCTGGTGCAAGTGCTAGAGGAGCCAACTGGGGGGGAGCTTTTCTTGACCTGCTGCTCACAAACCGAGAAGAATTAGTGCGGGAAGCAAAAGTGGATGGGAATTTGGGAGGCAATGACCATGAGTTGGTTGAGTTCAGGATCCTGACACAGGGAAGAAAGGTAAGCAGCAGGATATGGACCCTGGACTTCAGGAAAGCAGACTTCGACTCCCTCAGGGAACGGATGGGTAGGATCCCCTGGGGAACTAACATGAAGGGGAAAGGAGTCCAGGAGAGCTGGCTGTATTTCAAGGAATCCCTGTTGAGGTTACAGGGACAAACCATCCCGATGTGTAGAAAGAATAGTAAATATGGCAGGCGACCAGCTTGGCTTAACGGTGAAATCCTAGCGGATCTTAAACATAAAAAAGAAGCTTACAAGAAGTGGAAGGTTGGACATATGACCAGGGAAGAGTATAAAAATATTGCTCGGGCATGTAGGAATGAAATCAGGAGGGCCAAATCGCACCTGGAGCTGCAGATAGCAAGAGATGTCAAGAGTAACAAGAAAGGTTTCTTCAGGTATGTTGGCAACAAGAAGAAAGCCAAGGAAAGTGTGGGCCCCTTACTGAATGAGGGAGGCAACCTAGTGACAGAGGATGTGGAAAAAGCTAATGTACTCAATGCTTTTTTTGCCTCTGTCTTCACGAACAAGGTCAGCTCCCAGACTGCTGCACCAGGCAGCACAGCATGGGGAGTAGATGGCCAACCCTCTGTGGAGAAAGAGGTGGTTAGGGACTATTTAGAAAAGCTGGACGTGCACAAGTCCATGGGGCCGGACATGTTGCATCCGAGAGTGCTAAAGGAATTGGCGGCTGTGATTGCAGAGCCATTGGCCATTATCTTTGAAAACTCGTGGCGAATGGGGGAAATCCCAGATGACTGGAAAAAGGCTAATGTAGTGCCCATCTTTAAAAAAGGGAAGAAGGAGGATCCTGGGAACTACAAGCCAGTCAGCCTCACCTCAGTCCCCAGAAAAATCATGGAGCAGGTCCTCAAAGAATCAATCCTAAAGCACTGACATGAGAGGAAAGTGATCAGGAACAGTCAGCATGGATTCACCAAGGGAAGGTCATGCCTGACTAATCTAATCGCCTTCTATGATGAGATTACTGGTTCTGTGGATGAAGGGAAAGCAGTGGATGTATTGTTTCTTGACTTTAGCAAAGCTTTTGACACGGTCTCCCACAGTATTCTTGTCAGCAAGTTAAAGAAGTACGGGCTGGATGAATGAACTATAAGGTGGGTAGAAAGTTGGCTAGATTGTCGGGCGCAATGGGTAGTGATCAATGGCTCCATGTCTAGTTGGCAGCCGGTGTCAAGTGGAGTGCCCGAGGGGTCAATCCTGGGGCCGGTTTTGTTCAATATCTTCATAAATGATCTGGAGGATGGTATGGATTGCACTCTCAGCAAATTTGCCGATGATACTAAACTGGGAGGAGTGGTAGATACGCTGGAGGGCAGGGATAGGATACAGAGGGACCTAGACAAATTGGAGGATTGGGCCAAAAGAAATCTGATGAGGTTCAATAAGGATAAGTGCAGGGTCCTGCACTTAGGACGGAAGAACCCAATGCACAGCTACAGACTAGGGACCGAATGGCTAGGCAGCAGTTCTGCGGAAAAGGACCTAGGGGTGACAGTGGACGAGAAGCTGGATATGAGTCAGCAGTATGCCATTGTTGCCAAGAAGGCCAATGGCATTTTGGGATGTATAAGTAGGGGCATAGCCAGCAGATCGAGGGACGTGATCGTCCCCCTCTATTCGACATTGGTGAGGCCTCATCTGGAGTACTGTGTCCAGTTTTGGGCCCCACACTACAAGAAGGATGTGGATAAATTGGAGAGAGTCCAGCGAAGGGCAACAAAAATGATTAGGGGTCTGGAACACATGACTTATGAGGAGAGGCTAAGGGAACTGGGATTGTTTGGTCTGCAGAAGAGAAGAATGAGGGGGGATTTGATAGCTGCTTTCAACTACCTGAGAGGTGGTTCCAGAGAGGTTGGTTCTAGACTATTCTCAGTGGTAGAACAGGACAGGACAAGGAGTAATGGTCTCAAGTTGCAGTGGGGGAGGTTTAGGTTGGATATTAGGAAAAACTTTTTCACTAGGAGTGTGGTGAAACACTGGAATGTGTTACCTAGGGAGGTGGTAGAATCTCCTTCCTTAGAAGCTTTTAAGGTCAGGCTTGACAAAGCCCTGGCTGGGATGATTTAATTGGGGATTGGTCCTGCTTTGAGCAGGGGGTTGGACTAGTTGACCTCCTGAGGGCTCTTCCAACCCTGATATTCTATGATTCTATGATTCTTAGCTTTTCTAACTTAGTGCCAGGGACAAGCTGAAATGCTAGTTTGATGTTCATTAATCATGCTGCTGTGCCTAAGGCTTTGTCTACACTACAGAATTTTGTCGATAAAAGTTATGCCGACATACAGCCATCACTTTAATTAAACTGCAGTTGCATGTCCACACTATGCTCCTTGTGTCAGCAGAATGCATCCACACTAGCAGCTCTTGCATCGACACAGAGAGTAATGCACTGTGAGTAGCTATCCTACTGTGCAGCTGGCCGCAGGGTGCTTTGGAAAGGGTTTGCAATGCCTCATGGGACAAGTCACATGATGTTTCTCAGTCCCATCGTTCCATGGGCATCCTACTAGATTGCCAGCCACTTTTCAACTGAAGTTTCGGGAGGAGGGGAAGGTGTGTGCAACAGGGAGTGGGGAGGAGAAAGAGACAGAGTTTGTGTTGGGGAAGTGTGTGTGTTGCGGGAGAGTGAGTGTGTCAGCATGCTGGCTCTTTAAGTTCAGACAGCAGCTGGAAGCAACCAGTCCTGAGGCAAGGGGAGGGCAACACTGTGACATTGCACTCCATGTGTTTTATGGAAATATGTTTATAAGTATGAATATAATGTAACTGGAATATGCTTCATGCAAAAGGTCTATTGTAAAGTATCATTACAAAGCTTATAATCTACTGAGTGTATTAATCCTATTTGTATGAATGTATCATTCTTGTTTCTAAAACTAGAAATATGAAGTATTACTCTGAGGTCCTGTTGTAATTATGCAAAGTGTGGGCCATTAATGGTGGCTTGGAATCTTGATTGCTCCAATTAACTAGGACAATTGGTTGTGAATGGCTCTGTTTACTCGCAATCCTTCGGGTTCGTGCAGGCCAACCCTGAAAGAATGGAGAATGAGGTCTTAAAGTGACATGTGATCATGTCACCTGGTACTGGAATCCATCTTAAACCTGGTGCTTTTCCATTTAGAAGGAGGAGTGGGGACCCAGAGAGACAAAAGATTCCCACCTTGTGCCAAAGATATAAAGGGTGGTGGAACAGAACAAAGGGGGCTGCAGTCATGAGAAATCCCCTAGTTACCACCTGAGCTGGAACTAACAAGAACTGTGCCAGGGGAAAGGATTGGGCCCAGACTAAGAAGGAGTCTAGTCTGTGAAAGAAGCTTATTGGAACATCTCTGAGGGTGAGGTTTACCTATATTCAGTTTCTTAAATGTATAAGGCTTAGACTTGCATGTTTTGTTTTATTTTGCTTGGTAACTTACTTTGTTCTGTCTGTATTACTTGAAACCACTTAAATCCTACTTTTTATACTTAATAAAATCACTTTTCTTTATTAATTAACCCAGAGTAAATGATTAATACCTGGGGGAGCAAACAGCTGTGCATATCTCTCTATCAGTGTTATAGAGGGCGGACAATTTATGAGCTTTATACAGCGCTTTGTAAGCTTTATACAGAGTAAAATGGATTTATTTGGGGTTTGGGTCCCATTGGGAGCTGGGTGTCTGGGTGCTGGAGATAGGTGACTTGCTAAGCAGTTTTTGGTTAAAGTCAGCTTTGGGGGTGTGGACTAGACCTAGGTCTGTGTTGCAGCAGACTAGCGTGTCTGGCTCAACAAGGCAGGATTCTGGAGTCCCAAGCTGACAGGGCAAATGGGCTCAGAGGTAGTTTCAGCACACCAGGTAACAGTCTCAAGGGGGTCTCTGTGACCGAACCCATCACAGACACATCAGCCCCTGCCTCCCTCCCTGGCTCCGCACAGCACAGCAGTGCCCTCCGCAGTGACTCCCACTCCTACAGCCTGCCTAAGCATGATTCCACGTTAATGATTTGCTGTTTGCTGCCAGAGCAGCATGCTCAGCTGTCAGAACTTCCCGAAGCTTTGAAAGGGGAGGGGCACATACCTGTAGCTATATGCAGAAAAGCCACCTTCAAAACAGTGAGCAGAGCGGTCACGGTGGGTGTTATGGAATACTGGGGAAGGCCAGTTACGGCAACATAATGAACAGCAGTGTCTACACTGATGCTTTGTCACTAACTTTGCGGCAAAAAGCTCTATGACTCTGGTAAAGTTGGTTTTATTTTGTCAGCAAAACAGGAGAGTTTTGAAGCTAAAAGTAGCACTGTAGTCTGTACAACTCCCCTGTTTTGTCAGCAAAAGCTGTCCTTTGCTGACAAAACTGTGTAGTGAAGACAAGGCCCGATGGTATGAACCAATACATACTCCTAAGTGCTGAGTGGTAGTAGTAATTTGATCACTCACCATTACAATGTCTATTCTTTTTAGCACGGTCCTGTCCAAGGCATATTGCAGGAAACCTCCATCCCTCACTCCCCTGAGTGCTCACATAAGTAACTTCTTCTTTCCCCATATCCCACTCTGGAACCAAACACTCCTTCACAGATGATGTGTCACAAGGACAGGTAATGGGGCAAAGGTTCCACACTAAATTCTAGGCTTTGGAGCAAAGGGTGGGACTTAACTTAATGGCTTTTGTGCGGTTCTCAGACTCTCTTGAGTCACTCCTGCTTCATCATTTTCCAGGGCACTACTTGTTGTGGCAACTAATAAAAAAAGCCACTAGTTGAATAACTACTACACTTATCAATAAAAGAGGATACACCTGCCTTGAAGATATCCTTGTTATTTCATCTGAAGGAAATCCTTCAGCATAGGAGATGCTTCTATGTCCTTGGTAGCCATGTTAGGACCCTGGGGCCCCAGTCCCACAATTAGTTATGCTCACTCAAGCCCATGTGAAGCTCCCATTGAAAGCAATGGAGTTCTACGTGTAGCCCAGTTACAGAATCAAGACCCCTTATCTCATATTTTAGTATGATCCCCATCAGCCAGAATCATTTGTACTTCTGAATTTTGACCAATGACACCAGTAAATTCTGCATTGTTAAAATATGAAAACATCTGTTCACAGAGAAGTGTGCTAAAGCCATTTGCCTCTCTTTAGGACTAGACACAGTATCTTAAATATTCTTATTTTATTGAATCTGTTTTGCAATAACTGAAGTTAAGTATTTATTGATGGAAAAATGTTATTACAAAGAAAAACAGTATCAGAAATTTCTCTACTTTGATGAATCAGCAGCACATACCAATTGATAAGTTAATTTAGGAGGAATATTTTGTAAATATAATTTGGTTTCCTCTAGTTTCCATACAAACACTCTCTGACAATTAATTTCCATTAATTTAAATCAACAGAGCCTCTTTCCTACTAGTACAGATTTCTCCTCTTTAGGATCACGTCTACACCAACTCTTTGGCAGGAGACCATGTGGTCCAACAGATGGGGCACTGGACTGGGAAATAGGAGATAAGGATTCTATTCCCAGCTCTCCCACTGACCTCTTCAGTGTAATTGTAGGAAATTCACCTCCGTGCCTCAGTTTACCCTCTGTAAAATGGAGATAAAAATTCTGACATTCCTTTGTAAAGAACTTTGAGCTGTAAAGAAGAAAAGTGATGTATGAGAGCTCCATGTTATGTCTCCATTTAGGGACATTTTCCATTTCCAATCCATCTGTTCAGATACACACTTTATATCTGATGTCTGTTTCAGATAGTCATATCTCAAATTGTTTGATGGTCCAGAATAAAGGCATTGTATTATGCATTTTTCTTGAGGACCAGTGTGACAGTCCTCACTCAGGGATTGGTTATAATAGGGTAGCCTCACCTAGGCCCATGACTTGCAGGGGGGTAATTGATAGGAGAAACTGGGCCCCCACACTCCACCAGCCTTTGATCTAGAGCTCTTTAAGAACTAGCAGTGATCTGACAGCCAGGGATGCTTATGGGTGCTCTTGCTGGGCCACTTCCTATCTCTTCCCACCTCCACAATGTCCCAAAGCCACGTCTGGGTTCAAGCGCATGAAGGGTGTCCGCTCACCATAAGGCACCTTCTGGCAGCAGCATGAAAGCTCTCTTTCTTGGGCAGCAACTGCCTCCCCCGGGTGTGTCCCATCCTCCCCATCACAACCAGTACATTCAAATATTTTTCTGCCTCTTAGTATGACATTTAAACTGTGTAGACAAACAATTGCAATAAACTAGGCAGGAAACAAAGACAAATATTTAATGCTATGAGGCAAATGTACTGCCATTGCTGGTAACTTGTTTACTGATGCTATAAACCAGCTTAATGACATATTAATAATGATAAATACTGTGGTAGAGTAAATAAAAGGAACCAGGGCACAAATTATGTAGCCACCCACACAAAGTAGAAGTGGATATATTAGAATAGGTCACAGTTACAACCATGGTAAAATAAATAACTAAAATAGTGACTCTTTCTCCCTTTCTTGTCTCACTCATATTTCACTGGAAATAGTATGTTTGTATTATCCACTGAGATGTATGCGTTACTTTCCATACACGTGGAAAAAAAAAAATATATATATATATATATATATATGTGTGTGTGTATGTGTGTAATATGGAGAGGATATTCATGTGAAAAAATAACGGCATTATTCAGTGCTGTACACACCACACACTGTTACTAATGGATGAATAATGCCAAACATTTCCCTCTAATATGAATTAATTTTTTTTAAAATAAATTTACAACAGCCAAGTAGTGCTACGTTCTTCATCATTTTTTTATCAAAATTCAAGATATTAAGTTCTTCTGCTTAAAATAGAAGCAGCAAGAAAATTGTCAACAAGCAAGAAAAGAGGCTAAATTAATCGAATACATGCTAGTTTCTCAGGTGGTCAGTATGCACTGTGACAGTTCCTAACACATTGGTTTTAAGTTGTAGTCAAAACAGTTTAAAGGATTCTAGGCTGTATCTGAGGAGGTCTGGTGTTGAACTGCTAGTGGTTGAATATGGAGTTGCAGTATGAAAGAATGAAAAACTCCTGCTTCAACCTGAGACTACATTAGATCTTAAATAGGAGACTAGGAGAGGGCACTGTATTGTTGCACCTACCATAAGAACATAAACATAAGAATGGCCATACTGTGACAGACCAATGATCCATCTAGCCCAATATGCCATCTTCCAATAGTGGCCAATTCACATGCTCCAGAGAGAATTAACAGAATAGGCAAACGTCAAGTGATCCATCCCTTGTTGTCCAGCTTCTAGCCATCAGAGGCTAGGAACACCCAGAGCACGGAGTTGCATCTCTGAACATCTTGGCTAACAGCCATTGATGGACCTATCCTCCATTAACTTATCTAATTATTTTTAACCCTGTTATAGTTTTGGCCTTCACAACATCCCCTGGCAACAAGGTCAATAAGTTGAATGTGCACTGTGTGACGAAATACTTCCTTTTGTTTTTTTTTAAACTGATTACCTGCTGCTTGTATAGAAGGAAGAATGGGCTCTAAGGGGCTTGAACACTGACCCAGAAGGCTTAAATATTACAAATGGATGGGAAGGTGTAATATTACTATACATTTTAAAGGAACTTCCTTTATGAACTAATGGAGAAAAGAACTAATGAAATATTGAGCTTCCCCTGAGACCTCTTTCACTTGGGTCTTCAAGAACTCAGTTTGACTCTAGTCTTATCACTTATGATTCTTTATTTGGCATACAGCATTGCTACAGTGCATTGATGAGGCTCAAGCATAAAGGATGGGTATTGGATGTATCACACATCCACAATTACACAGCAAACTTCTTCCTTTATATACATATACACATTATGTTGCATATACTATACATTGCATCACACGTTTTGGGATTGGCTTGGTTACTTTGTTGGAACCACTGCCTGTTTAGCATGCTTTGTCCACACACTGTCCATGTGTGACTCTCTCATCTTAAAGTTCCCAACTTCTTATCTATTGTTATCTTGTCCATTATAAATGGTTCCCTGGATGTTCCCCTTTATCTTAGCTAGTACAGACATTCTGTTTCCAGCTTGCTGATCCATTTGCCTCTAATTCTGTCTCTCATGTCAAGCCAGGCCTAAATTCCACTGATTTTGTTTCTCTTTTCTGTATTAGCATACATTTTCTTTGCATTATATTTGTTGTGCATTTTTTTAAAGTTTATTACCCAGCAACATATTCCCAAGACTACAATATTTGTAATTGTTTGAATACTAGGCTCAGCATACAAACTGGAGGTACAAACTTACCTTCTATAAGCTTTTTTCAATTTATCAATAGAGGAATTTAGGTGTGAAACAGAACATAGGCTAATTAAAATAACATCCCTGGGTCCATATCAGAAGTGGTCCTTTTCAGCCACCACACAATACTTATTACCAGCATAGGCAATTTTTACTTTATCAGTGTCTCAGCATCTCAACAGTACTGTGCAATTTGGGGTCTGTTCCCCACACATGAACCCACAGGCTGGCAACTATGTCTGGAAGACATTACGTGTGCATATGTAAGCCTCCCCCAGGTGCAAACATCAGTACAAGTCTGGGGCTTTCCAGACCTTGCATTGTCTTGCAACTGTATGTGAGGAGGGAAAACAAACTTCTTCCACACTGTATGGGTTGTAATGGTTTTATATTTAACTTCATGGTACTGGACACTTGTTAATTTTCTTACCCTTCACCAATTCTTGTTCCAAATTTTTAACTTTGTTGTGGAAATAAAAGAGTGCAAGTTTTCTTGCTTCATATCACTTAAGGCCACTTTTATTTTGCATAGCATGTATTCCCCAAATACTAAAAAAGGATAGTGGTAGTAGCTGTCACCACCTGACTTTCTCAATTTGTTTAGTTACAAAGGATTTCACCAGGTATGACCGTAATAAGTTATATTGCCATAAGCTGGTTCTCATTATTAAACCAAGCATTCCTTTTTTTATATAAACACTTTAACATCATTTTAACACTTTATTACTTCCATTGCCCTGGACAATTTAATTCCCTTCAAGCTTTGAAGTATTAATTTGTGAAAAAGCTCCTTTTAATTGCACATACCTTTTTTAAAAAAAATCACTCACTTCAGTTTTTCTTTAATAAGACACTTCCCAAGACCTCACTAGCTACTAAAGTCTGGGATCATAACTCTTCTATCTTATCTACCAGAAGAACACATTTCTCAGCCAACTTTTCTTTGGGAGCACCTAAGCTTATCTCTTATATTTTTTGCACTTATTTCTTAACTTAGTACACTTTGCCTGCAAAGCTTTACTCACTAAATACAGTCATTGAAGGATGACTGCTTTTTAGTTTGGATGTATGCAAACAGGCAACAGACATGTTCGTCCTGACCTTCAAAGAAGCTTTTGCATTAGTGTGTTCCCTCCTCTACAACTTTAATTTTCTCTTTATGCTTTTAGCTTTCATCCCTCAAGATAGCACATTTTATTAAGTTTTAGTCACCAGAAGTAATCCTTGTGAAACTGCTTCTTCGTTCTGGACTTTCTTTGCCTCGGGATAAAAAAAACCTAGATATTATTTTTCTATGTTTGTCAACGGGTCCTATTTTTGGAAAATTTCAATGGCATTCAACAGACCTTTGCTATGTTCTGCTAATAACTTATTTATTTTTGGTATTTAATGGACTTTTGCTGTGCTCTGCCAAGCATTCTTTTCTTTTTATCTAGTACTAGTTTCTGAAGTTTCTTTTTCAGCTGGTCCTGAGTACACAGGGTCCCCTCTTAGATTTAACACACTTCTCCAGCATGGTACTAACTTCCTGATATTTAAACTGTTAAACCCTTCTGTAATGGGGTGCCACCTACCTCTCGTGAGAGCCCTCCCTTGGTCAATGGTTTCTTCAGCGGGTCTTCAGTGACTCAGCCTCTGGCTGAGTCACACACACTGTCTGTAGGTGGAACAGAACTAACCCCTTCTGGGGTATACAGTCTTTACCTTCTTCCAGTCCTTACTCAGTCCCAACAGCCAGCCAGAAGCTCCTTCACTCCCCAGTCCCTTCCTGCACTGAGCTGTCCATGGTCCTGCTGCTCTTTCAGCCAGACAGGAACACGGACCTCTCTCTTCCAGCTCCAGGCAGCAACTGACTGACTCTTTTTTATACGGCCCTCCTGGCCCCTGATTGACCACTCCTGCAGCCCCTCTGATTGCCTGCTTCCCCTGAAGCCATTCTAGGTCACTTGGAGGCTCCTCTCCAGGATAGTGTATGGCAGCACCCTGAGGCTTCCAACAGGGGGCCTTGGTCCTAGTCCACCCCATCTCACCTTCCAAGCCATTTCGCTTAATGCTAGGTTGCAACCCTCACACTAAGGAATGTATATGTTTCCTGCTCCAGACAAGTAGAACCGACTCATGGCACTATGTTGGGGTTTTCCTGAGACCTATTCCAGATGGTTCCCCAACAACTCAGTTCAACTCTAGGTTCCTCTATCTTTGAGGATAGAGCAAAGCTCCTCTGAACTGATCAGACACAAGGATGTGTGGGTGGGTATAGGGAACACTACACATCCAAAGTTACACAGCAAACCTCCTCCTTTATATACATTTATACATTATGTTGCATTTACTGTATATTGCATCAAACTTTTTGGGATTAGCTTGGTTACTTTGTAGGAATCAATGCCTGTGTAGAATGCTTTGTCCAGACAGGCCATGTATGACTACTCTTTACCTCATCTTTACATTCCCAAATTCTCTTATTCATTGTTATCAGTTCCATTGTAAATGGTTCTCTGTGTGTCTTCCCCCTACCCCCTTACCTTAGCTGGTACAGACTTTCTGTTTTTAGCCTACTGATCCACTTACCTCCCTAATCCTCTCTCCCAAGAAATGAGGCTTCACCTATGTTCAATTACTCATGTCGTCAGGCCTAGGCTAAGAAATATCACAAGAGCTCTTATGCTATCAGAGAATTCTGGAATATTACAGCTTTTCATTCAAAGGCATACTACACCCGCCCCCGAATAATGCTGGGCTCAACAAGAGCAGTACACACATTATGGACAAGTTTTAGCCTAATTAGATTTCCTAAATTACAATTGGAAATCTCTCAAAGGTTTTATGATAAATAGAAGGGAAACTTCACAGCATAAAACAGAGTTGAGGACAAATTAAGGTAAATCAACACTTAGTCTTGAGCTGTTTCTCATCAGAACTCAGAAGCTAAGCGAGGTTGGACAAGATCAAATACAGATTCTGTATGGAGTGTTGTCACTGGGTTATAGGATAGTTGCTTTCCCTCTTTATCAGTACTAAATCCTGAATCAAAGTCTTGGTTCAGCCTTTTCTGGAGAGGTGAATTTCATCTATGTATTTGTTTCTTAAAGGTGTAAGGCTTATGATGACCTTGTTTTTAAGTGCTTGGGTTTGGTATCTGGTGTGGTATTGTTGTTATTTAGCCACCTTAGTTTGTTTTGTAAATGATTTTTGTTTGCTTGGGAATTTCTGGAAACATCTTCTACACTGTTATTCTTTTTCCTATTATTTTAGGAAGACTGTACTTTTTTAATAAAATGTATGAATAGAAATTAATTTCAAACCTAATGAACATTTTTCTCTGTTAATTTTACAGCCTTCCTTCTGCATGTAGATATATAGGGAAGGTCTTCATTGGAACTGTCATAATATGCTTTGCTAGACAGGTCCAGGAGTTAACTGGCTGAGCATACTCCTACCTATTGGCAGTTACTCCCATTACTGACCTATTGGCAGTCATTCCCCACTGAACGGTGTTTCATGAAACCACCACCTCATGAAATCTTCTCATTCTAATATCTTGTCTCTTCTATCTGAGCACTGAAACACAATGGGAGAGTATAATATATAGCATAAATAATGAGCACATTTGATAATAAAGTAGATGTCCATGATGCAGGAAGTCCCATATTTTACCAAAATGATTTTTGAAACTCTGAGGAAACATTTCACATATAGAATATATTTGATTTTGTAATAATATTAACACGAGTGTGAAGAAAATAATCTTCCATATATTTTTCAATTAATTATTTTATGGTTTTTGATTAAAATGACAAATACATATAATCCCAAAATACAGTTGAAAAATAAATAAACCCACATATGCACATACATACATAGGTATGTTTACATATTAGGGGTTCAATTGTTAACTTCTTGGTCTCATTGATCACACTGGTGAACTCTCTTAGGCACTTATTTTGACTGCCAGTGTGAGTAAGTTGTTTCACAAATTTGCCCTATACACAGATTTTTAGAAAGTGCTGAGCACCAGCTTTCTGGACGTTAGGTTTCTCCTCCACTTGGACTCCCCAAATCAGTAGTTACTAAAATAGTGCTGACACAAATGTACTAATAGAATGCTCAAGTTCTTACTCAGATTTTACCAAGTCTCTACTTTTACAAAACAACCATATTTTAAAATGAGATCCAAATTCTTAATTCTGTATTCAAACAAAATTCCCATTGATGTGAATCAATTAAAGACTGCAGAATTTGGCCCAGGTCTGTAGGATTTTGCTCACATATTTTAGTCTTTGTACAAGTGTGATACATCAGCTAGAAAGAATTAATATATATAATGACGTATTTTTTTAAATACCCAATGGTCACATAAAATCTGAGACTGAACTTCATGCATCTTTTCATGGAATAATAAAATAAGATATGCAAGAGTGACTATCAACAATACATTATAATCCATATGGTTATATATGAGTGTGATGTTCCTCTCTGGTCTTATCTGGACAGGTGATCCTCTAGGTCACTCCAATCCTTGACTCTGGGAACCAGCCTTACCCAGCTCTGCTGTGAGAACCCCCCTCCTGAGCTGTTCACACATAGCCTCTGACATGTAATCTGCTCCTTGGATTGTGCAACCGAATTACACTAGCCTCCGTCTTGCAGTGTCTAGAAACCGCCGTCTTGCAGTGTCCAGTTATGCTGGGTGGACTCTGCAAGCTTATGAGTTCATCAATTTAATGAAGAAATTGATATGCACCAGGCTTGTTATCCCAAGGGAAGTCTCTGACACACTTCAGATCAAACGCACTACTTCAGGGAGAATAAACAAACAGATTTATTAACTACAAAGATAAATTTTAAGTGATTATAAGTCAAAACATAACAAGTCAAATTTGGTCAAATGAAATAAAAGCAAAACGCATTCTAAGATGATCTTAACACTTTCAATGCCCTTACAAACTTAGATGCTTCTCACCACAGGCTGGCTCGTTGCTCTTCAGTCAGGCTCTTCCCTTCGATCAGTGCTTCAGTTGCTTGGTGTGGTGTCTGTAGATGTAGGTGGAAGAGAGAGGAAGAGCATGGCAAATGTCTCTCCCTTTTATCATGTCCTTTCTTCCCTCTTGGCTTTGCTTCCCCACTTCAGAGTCACATGAGCATTACCTCATCGCAGTCCCAAACTGACCAAAGGAAGAGGGGTGACTCACTCGAGAGTCCAACAGATTCTTTGTTATTGCCTAGGCCAGTTCCTGCTTTGTTCCTGTGAGGCTGGGCTGAGTTTGTCCCATACATGTCCTGATGAGGTCTGAACTGCCTCTCTGCTCTTGGAGAGTTTTTTCCTGGGCTTGCTTTAAGCCATGACGGCACATTTTCAGCATCATAACTATACATGAAATTACAACCTGTAACATTACTATAACATTACTAAAATAATGCTCAGTCCATCATGAGTCTCCCAAAGACACCAGACATGACAAACTTTGCATTGGATACCACACAGTCATTTTACAAGGATGAACATAGGGGTGCTGGGTGTTCCCCCGAGGTACAGAGCACCACCGTGGGTTCAGTGGTGGGCAACCTGTGGCCTGCGGGCCACACGTGGCCCACCAGGGTAATCCGCGGGCGGGCCATGAGACAATGTTTACATTGGCCATCCGCAGGCATGGCCACCTGCAGCTCCCAGTGGCCGTGGTTTGCCATTCATGGCCAATGGGATCTGCGGGAATGAATAAATGAATGGGAGCTGTGGGAATGAATATAAAATGAAATGAATATGAAATGAAAAAGAAATGAAAATGAAAAAGCACTCTCCCCCCATCTAAACATTTATTGTTTCCATAAATTCTAATCACACAGCTGTTTACATTTAAGACCTATTGCCACACTTCAGAATTTTTAGAGGATTAAAATGAATTAGATACCCAAATTCCATTGCTTTTCAATGGGATTTGGGCACCTAACTTTGTTAGGTTAATTTTAAAATCCTAGCCTATTTTCTTTCTGAGGGGGAGCTTTGTATGCACTGATCAAACATTTTCAAATTATCTATACAATATGTATAGTAGTATGTGTATTTAGTTAGTAAGATCACAGAAAGATCCAATACTGTAACGGCAGCAAGCACATTTTCTTTAGAAAATTCAGTGAATTATTTCAGTTTTCTGTGTAACTTCTTAGACTGAATTTCTCTCCAAAATATAAATACCAGCCAGGGACAGAGATGATAGACATTTCACCCCTTTTTTCTAACAGAAAAACTGTATTGATGTTTCCACCAGACCAAAAAAAAAAAATCTCTTTCAGGATATTGTTGTCAGGCATCATGTACTAAGTTCAATATCTTTTGGACACTGTCACAGATAAGTTCAGGGTTCTTGAAAGTGCTTGGTGAAACCGATCAAGATTAATTAATGCAGCAGTGGCACAGAGCCAGTTCTCCATAAAGAAGTGTCTTCATTAGGAAAGGCAATAAAATTAACTGAACAGGGTATATTTACCCCTGCATTTCTGTTGTTTGTATTATTAAATCTATGGGATTTATACATTTGCTTTGCTGAACAGGGATAGATTTAAGCATGTCCTTAAATTAAGCATGTACTTTGCCAAATTGGTGTGAACTGAACTAAATTAGAATAAATGAACCAGAGTAAGAAGCAGCTCCAAATAGCTGTGCAGTTGTGTTGTTTGTCAAGTCCAAGGTACTTCAGATTCTCTTTGCTACACGTTCTGAAAAATCACTTCTGAAAAATTATCTTCCCAGAACTAAATCAATTTAGAAATATTTACAAAGGTATTTAACAGTGATAGGACCTTTAAAACATTTCAGTTCTTTGAGGTTAAAGAGAACACAGACTCAGGATTAGATTCTTCCTGAATTTAAACCATATTATTTAAATCAGATTAATGTTTCTGCTGAAGGGTTAGGTTTCAGATTTTTATGTCAGTGATAAAACAATCTAGTTTAAGAACCTTCCACAAATATTTCTCCTGGCTTAATGAAAAGAGGTAAAGACTGGCATCAGTTTTGGCCATTCAGTTTAAAAAAAAAGTGAATTGTATGGTTCAGTAAATCAATAAGAGGATATATAGATTTTCAGTTCTGGTCACCACTGGTTCGAAACCTGTCCAGATTGGTAACTAATAAAAAGTTCAAACATCTGAGGGTTGTTTGGCATCCCATATGAAATTAGTGGGTGGTCTTTATCCCAGTCCCTAGTGGACTGATGCCTTGTGCACAGAAAAATACCATGAGCTCTAATTTGCCTGCTTGCTGGCGGCATCATTAGCGATGTCAAAGATTTAAGTGAAATCTTGGGAAAACTCCCATTAACTTCAGTGCTGCTAGGATATCACCCTTGACTGGGCCTGCAGACTGACAGTGTCAGTGCAAACTTCTTTGCCACTGTGTCGTACTGATATCTGTCCTGTGAATAATGGGAGCACTTCAGTTGAGAAGATTTTTAGTCTGCCCCACCAACCAGAACTAAATTGATGGAAATAAAAGCATCAGACCCATGAGAACTGCCTACTTAAAATTTCTCATCAGGCAGTTATGTGCCCAGGATGAGATTATGCCCCAGTACCATATTACAATTCATTGAGGATACATACCTTTGTCCTCAGGGCCAAAGGGTTAAAAATAGTTTGTTTAATCAGTTTTATCATTATTGTTTTACCTTGATCTCTTTGTACAGTGTTTTAGTTATCATTCCAGCAAAGATCTTGACACAAGACATAGTTCTAACTAAGCTGATAAGACCTATACATTTAGGCTATGTCTACACTACACAGCTTTTAGTGACATGACTGTGTCGCTACAGCTGTGCAGCTAAAAGTTGTGCAGTGTAGCCGCTGTTTA
>NC_140412.1:101827500-102080000 GCF_965140295.1 Lepidochelys olivacea | reverse complement strand
GCAGCCGGGCTTGCACATCTAAACCGCTTTTGCACAACCCTGCAGCGGGACACAGAGACTAGTGAGCCGTACCAGCTGGACAGCATACCAGAAGCCTTTGCTATAAATGAGCATTTATCTAGCATTTGCTGGATAAATGAGTCAGCAGCAGTAGATTGCAGAGTTGTTTCCCAATGCTGACAGGGGCAAGGCCTGAACCACCCATGTCAATTAGTCAAATCAGACAGATTCATAGTTTCATAGATATTTAGGTCAGAAGGGACCATGATGATCATCTAGTCTGACCTCCTACACAACGCAGGCTACAGAATTTCACCCACCACTCCTGCAAAAAACCTCTCACCCATGTCTGTGCTACTGAAGTCCTCAAATTGTGGTTTAAAGACTTTAAGGAGCAGAGAATTCTCCAGCAAGTGACCCGTGCCCCATGCTACAGAGGAAGGCGAAAAACCTCCAAGGCCTCTTCCAATCTGAGCCATCCTGACGGAGTCATCCTGTTGGACTAAATCTTGCTGCCTCACCTTCCCACTTGCCAGGTCATTGCTCATGCATCCCCTCACACACAGTCATGTCTCATAGTGATGAGATATCCATCACTATATATATGCATTTTTCTATACTATATATTGCAATCTTGCACCAGTCCAGCTGACAAATAATTGAATCTTTAGGCTTCCCCACCACCAAATTTGCTATCTGCAGGTGTCCACCCTTTACACATATCAAAAGTGAGAAATACCCTGAAATGACTCATATTCAATCACTTCTTTCCCATCTCTCCAAGCCAACAGAATATAATAAACAAATGAATCTGGAAAGCTGGAGCCCAACTCAGTGATGGGGGATGGGGTGGGGGAGGAAAGGCAGAGGTGAGCTCAGTCAAGAAAAAGCCAATTGAAGTATCAGACATAGAAAAGGGGGCCCATATCACACGTGAGGAGGGGTCTGGATGGGACCCCCACAATCTCTTACTTCAGGCAGGGCACTGCAAGTTTTAGGACTAGCCTACTTGCACCATAGTAGGCCATCAGGGATCAGCACCTGTTTGATTTACTGCCAGGCCCTCTGCTGATCTCTTTTTCTGTCTTCCTCTACTGCAAACTAAGCCTATGCTAAGCTGCATGAGCTTTCCCTCACTCCTCTCCAGCATCTCACCTCCAAAAACATATTGACATTGCCTCTAGCCCTAGGATGTTGGTGGTATTTTTGTTTTATGTCTTTCCTAACAAGTTGACACAACTTAACAATGTTTGTCTTGTCACCAGATTATTGCTCTAAATGAGATGGTTATTCACAGTGAGTCATTGAATATTTTACAACCTGGTTACAGTAGCTGCTCCGACAGGCACCTGTGTATAGATGAGAGTGTACATACTGTCAGAGCGCTGTCAAAATAGGAGAGGCTTGCTGTACCTTTATTAATATAAACCGTTCACCTTCCTTCTCCCTCAGCTCACATTCTGCCCTTTCATCTTGCAGCTGAGTTACTGAGGCCCATCCTCAGGGGTGGGGTATCTGGGAGATGACCAAAAATGTGCTAGTTTGTTAGTAATTTGGAGCAGGACATGTTTTTAATATTTTGCAGATCATTTGGAAGTGTGGCTTTGGGGCTTTCTGTGTACTTGTTGACATCTCTGCATGCCAAGGCCACCCA
Organism: Lepidochelys olivacea; assembly: GCF_965140295.1. Taxonomy (NCBI): domain Eukaryota; kingdom Metazoa; phylum Chordata; order Testudines; family Cheloniidae; genus Lepidochelys; species Lepidochelys olivacea. The sequence continues at coordinate 102,078,346 of NC_140412.1, read as the reverse complement.
GTATGTGGGGGGAAGCATGAGTAAGGAAGGAAAGATCTTCAACATCCCTGCCCCATCTTCCACTCAATTTCCCCTTCTTTGCCTTTTAAAGGACTCTTTCTTCTTGCCAAGAAAGACCTGGATACTTTTCTGAGCCTGTCAAACCATTCTCAGGTCATTTGGAAAAAACTATTTTAAAATTTAAACAACCCCTGGTCCAGGGGCTAAATATATGGCTGCCAAACTCTCTACACTTCTGCTGGTTTAGAGAATGAGAACATGAATGAGGCCCACTCCAGGTTTTTAAAAGAATGAATTTGTTTTGGTGAGCATGGGGGGAAAAAACCTGGTTCGTTGGCTTGACTGGGTGACAGAAAGTCAGAACAATTTCTCCCACTGACCCCCTTAGCTTCACTTAGCCTCTCTCTACTTCATTATTATTGCCTATATAATAACTGCAATAATACCTGCTTCACAAGTGTTGTGACACTTAATTAATTCGTGTTTGCTATGCCCTGGTCTACACTATGAGTTTAGGTCAGATTTAGCAGCGTTAGATCGGTTTAGCCTTGCACCTGTCCACACAACGAAGCCATTTTTTCCAACTTTAAGGGCTCTTAAAACCGGTTTCTGTACTCCTCCCCAATGAGTGAATTAGCACTGAAATCGACCTCGCTGGGTCGAATTTGGGGTAGTGTGGACGCAGTTTGACGGTATTGGCCTCCGGGAGCTATCCCAGAGTGCTCCATTGTGGCTGCTCTGGACAGCACTCTCAACTCCGATGCACTGGCTAGGTAGACAGGAAAAGCCCCACGAACTTTTGAATTTAATTTCCTGTTTGGCCAGTGTGGTGAGCTGATCAGCACAGGTGACCATGCAGAGCTCTTCAGCACAGGTGACCATGCAGTCCCAGAATCACAAAAGAGCTCCAGCATGGACTGACTGGGAGGTACTGGATCTGATCGCTGTACGGGGAGACGAATCTGTGATATCAGAACGCCGTTCCAAAAGACGAAATGCCAAAATATTTGAAAAAATCTCCAAGGGCATGAAGGACAGAGGCTGTAACAGGGACCTGCAGCAGTGCTGCGTGAAACTTAAGGAGCTCAGGCAAGTCTACCAAAAAACCAGAGAGGCAAACGGCCACTCTGGGTCAGAGCCCCAGACATGCCACTTCTATGATGAGCTGCATGCCATTCTCGGGGGTGCCCCTACAACTACCCCAGCCCTGTGCGTGGATTCCATCAATGGACTCTCACGCAACAGGGATGCAGATTTTGGGGACGAGGAAGATGATGAAGAGGAGGAGGTTGAAGAACAGCAAGCAAGCCTAGAAACCGTTTTCCATGACAGCCAGGAACTGTTTCTCACCCTGGATCTAGTACCCTCCCAACTCACCAAAGGCGGGCTCCCAGACCTAGAAGGTGGAGAAGTGACCTCTAGTGAGTGTACCTTTGTAAATATAATACACAGTTTAAAAGCAAGCATGTTTAATGATTAATTTGCCCTAAAGACTTGGGATGCATTTGCGGCCAGTACAGCTACTGGAAAAGTCTGTTAACGTGTATGGGAATGGAGCGGAAATCCTCCAGGGACATCTCAATGAAGCTCTCCTGGAGGTACTCCCAAAGCCTTTGCAAAAGGTTTCTGGGGAAGGCAGCCTTATTCTGTCCTCCATGGTAGGACACTTTACCACGGCAGGCCAGCAGCATGTAGTCTGGAATCATTGCATAACAAAGCATGGCAGTGTATGGTCCTGGTGTTTGCTGGCATTCAGGCAACATCCGTTCTTTATCTCTCTGTGTTATCCTCAGGAGAGTGATCTCATTCATGGTCACCTGGTTGAAATAGGGGAATTTTATTAAGGGGACATTCAGAGTTGGCCATTCCTGCTGGGCTGTTTGCCTGTGGCTGAACAGAAATCATCACCACTATTACCCACGTGATGGGGGGAGGGGTGAAGCGATCATCCCACAGAACTGGGTGTGTGTGTGGGGGAGAGGGTTAGTTGGGTTTGTGCTGCACGTTAACCTGAAAACCGCAGCCCCTCCTTTTAAATGGCCAACCCATTTTAAAGGGCCAACCCAACGGGTGCTTGGTATGTGAAATGAGGGTGCTGCTGTTTGAAACCATTCCCACATGTTATGAAGGTTAAAGAAGCCAAAAGACTGTGGCTTACCATGTCTGCCTGCAAGCCGAATTCTGTTGCCCACCGGCCCTGTGTGTGTGATCTCTCACACCATACTGGCAGGCCCTCGATATAAGAGGCAAAATGCGACCTTGTAAAGAAACCACACGTGCTATGTAATGTTAACAGGTTGGTTCACCATCAAAGAGTCTACCCATTGTTCTCTAAAATATCTCTTTTTAAAGACTAATCTGTCTTTTTTCCCTCCCGCAACTGCAAATGTTTCAATGCTCCCCCTATCATCTCCGTCCCAAAGCCAAAAAAACCGCACTCGTGATGAAATGTTCTCTGAGCTCATGCAGGCATCCCATGCTGAAAGAGCCCAGCACAATGCATTGAGGGAGACAATGTCAGAGTCCAGGAAAGCACAAAATGAATGCGAGGACAGGAGGAACGAGCGAGCGGACAGGAGGGACGAGCGAGAGGAGGGATAGCATCAGTGTGGTGAGAGGAGGCAGGATGCAATGCTGAAGCTACTGGAGGATCAAACTGATATGCTCCGGTGTATGGCTGAGGTGCAGGAAAGGCAACAGGAGCACAGACCGCTGCTGCAGCCCCTTTGTAACCAACCGCCCTTCTTCCCAAGTTCCATAGCCTCCGTACCCAGACGCCCAAGAACGCAGTGGAGGGGCCTCTGGCCACCCAACCACTCCACTCCAGAGGACTACCCGAGCAACAGAAAGCTGGCATTCAGTAAGTTTTGAAGTGCAGTGTGGCCTTGTCCTTCCGTCCTCCCCTCCTCCCTCACCCCACCCAGTACTTCCCTCTTCCCCCACCACTCCCGGGCTACCTTGGCAGTTATCCTCCCATTTGTGTGACAAATTAATAAAGAATGCATGAATTTGAAACAACAATGACTTTATTGCCTTTGCAAGTGGTGATCAAAGGGCAGTTGGCTTACAGAGAAGTAGAGTGAACCAAGGGGGGCGGGTTTTCATCAAGAAACAAACAGAACTTTCACACCATAGCCTGGCCAGTCATGAAACTGGTTTTCAAAGCTTCTCTGAAACGCAGTATACCCTGCTGTGCTTTTCTAACTGCCCTGGTGTCTGGCTGCATGTAATCAGCGGCCAGGCAATTTGTCTCAACCGCCCACTCCACCATAAACGTCTCCCCCTTACTCTCACAGAGATTGTGGAGCACACAGCAAGCAGTAATAACGATGGGAATATTGGTTTCGCTGAGGTCTAACCGAGTCAGTAAACTGCGCCAGCGCGCTTTTAAACGTCCAAATGCACATTCAACCACCGTTCTGCACTTGCTCAGCCTATAGTTGGACAGCTCCTGACTACTGTCCAGGGTGCCTGTGTATGGCTTCATGCGCCATGGCATTAAGGGGTAGGCTGGATCCCCAAGGATAACTATAGGCATTTCAACATCCCCAGTGGTTGTTTTCTGGTCTGGAAAGTAAGTCCCTTGCTGCAGCCATTCCCACAGACCAGAGTTCCTAAAGATGCGAGCGTCATGTACCTTTCCCAGCCATCCCACGTTGATGTTGGTGAAACGTCCCTTGTGATCCACCAGTGCTTGCAGCATGATTGAAAAGTACTCCTTTCAGTTTATGTACTGCCTGCCTTGGTGGTCTGGTCCCAAGATAGGGATATGCATTCGGTCTCTCACCCCACCACAGTTATGGAATCCCTTTGCAGCAAAGCCATCCACTATGACCTGCACATTTCCCAGAGTCACTACCCTCGATAGCAGCAGCTCAGAGATCACGTTGTCTACTTGCATCACAGCAGCCCCCACAGTAGATTTGCTCACTCCAAATTGATTCCCAACTGACTGGTAGCTGTCTGGCGTTGCAAGCTTCCACAGGGCTATTGCCACTTGCTTGTGAACTGTGAGGGCTGCTCTCATCTTGGTATTCTGATGCTTCAGGGCAGGGGAAAGCAAGTCACAAAGTTCCATGAAAGTGCCCTTATGCATACAAAAGTTTTGCAGCCATTGGGAATTGTCCCAGACCTGCAACACTATGCAGTCCCACCAATCTGTGCTTGTTTCCCGGGCCCAGAATCAGCGTTCCATGGCATGAGCCTGCCTCATTGCCACCAGGATGGCCAAACTGCTGGGGCCCACACTTTGAGAGAAGTCTGTATCCATGTCCTCATCACTCTGCTCACTGCACTGTCATCGCCTCCTCACCTGCTTTTGCAGGTTCTGGTTCTGCATATACTGCATGATAATGCGCGTGGTGTTTAGAGCGGTCACAACTGCTGTGGTGATCTGAGCAGGCTCCCTGCTTGCTGTGGTATGGCATGAGCAGGAGAGCAGAGTGGCAGCAGAAGCGGCGGGTGGATGACAATGCTGACAGCAATATGGCGCCCGCATGGAAAAAGGTACAAAATGCTTGTTGCCCATTGCTTTCATGGAGGGAGGGGTAGGCTGGCAGCAGACGGTGCTGCTGGCTGGGAGAGCTATTTCTCTGTCAATATTCCAGGCAGGACTGAATCTCCATTAGACAAAACTTAAAGAAGAGAATGACTGGGTAACTCCCATTTATGTGCAGGTGCCCCTGACAGACTTTACTGAGATCTGCCAGGAGCACCCATGTCTGCCCAGGTGCCCCGACCGACCTGACCAAGGCTGGCCAGAGCACCCAGGAGACGACGAGGACAGCTACCAGTCATACTTCACTGTCTGCTGCCACAAGGCAATGAGCTGTTGCTGTGTAGCAATGCAGTCCCACGTCTGCCAGCACCCAGGAGACATACGGTGATGGTTAGCTGAGCGGGCTCCATGCTTGCCGTGGTATGGGATCTGGACAGGTAACCCATGAAAAAGGGCGCAAAATGATTGTCTACCGTTGCTTTCACGGAGGGAGGGGGGGAAGGAATGGGGGCCTGACGACATATACCCAGAACCACCCACAACAATTTTTTTGCCCCATCAGGCATTTCGATCTCAACCCAGAATTCCAATGGGCGGCAGAGATGGCGGGAACTGTGGGATAGCTACCCACAGTGCAACGCTCCAGAAGTCGACGCTAGCCTCGGTACTGTGGACGTACTCCACCAACTTAATGGACTTAATGGTTTTAAGTGGGGACACACACAATCAACTGTATAAAATCGCTTTCTAAAAATTCGACTTCTATAAATTTGACCTAATTTCATAGTGTAGATATACCCTAATTAAGTGCTTTAAGATCCTATCAGGAAAGGTAGTATATAAATGTAAACCATCATTATTAGAATTTGTGATTTAAATCGATCAGTTCCTTTCTTCTCATCCTTTTCTTGAAAGCAGACGCTGCAAAACTAGTTAAACCAACATGACTTAGAGAGTTCCAGACAAAGCACCCAATTCTATATCATCTTGGACCTTGTGCAGTTAGTAACACCTGTTCAAATTCAGTGTAAAATGCTGCAGTTCTGTTATGGTCGTATTTTGCACAAAACTAGCAAACTATACAAGGTGTGTGGTCCAAAGGCCCTTGTTTCTGTCCATTTGGGATATATGCTTTACATCAAATCTTAAGATTTCTGCCTTTTATTAAGGTAAAACCAAAGGGGACCCCTAGAGGCATAACCAATATTCATTCCACATGGGAACACAAATCCAGGTTTAGCCTGTGGAGTGTTTGCTAGTGAAGTCTGAGCTAGTGTCAGGCAAATACTGTAATGGAAAAGACACTCTGTTTATTCATCTAAATTACATAGAACAACCTAAAGTGCATTTCTGTGCCCACCCACCATGGAGCCTAAGGTACTTTGAGCCAGATGGATGGGGTAATATATTTTATTGGACCAACTTCTGTGGGTGAAAGAGCTACACAGAGCTCTTCTTCAGGTCAGGTAGTTTCTCTTAAATTCTATCCAACATATGGCACTCCTCTGAGATGCTCTTTCCTTCATGGTATTCTGAATCCTCCTTCGACCCAGGAGGATCTGAGATTGAAATGACATTTGTTCCTGCCCTTGATCAGCCTGTGCCAATCCCTCCCAGGGGACCACATGGTACACAGGAACATTACAGATGGGAAAATCCCAAACCCACACAGAGAGATTGAGATTAGTTAAAAATTCACAATAGGCTAACATTACAGAGTTATCTTCTATGACTGTGCACTGGCAACCCAACCCAACCCAACCAATCAGAGTGAGGTTGGGCAGATCAGCTGCTGTTAAAAATGAGTGTGCAACAAAACTCAAATCTGAGCACTCTCTTGGCGAGGGACATCTAGAGCTGTGCCCAGATCATTTATTTGCAAAAGACTTCTAATGCTAAAAGAGGGTGGCCCGAAACACCCTATCCAGGTTTTCAGGGTTCAAAATCTGAACTTAGATCCTGATACATGAGATCCCTATCTTTATAATGGGCCAAAGCAAAACAGTCCAGATAGAAACTGAACACATCTGATTAGAGATGGACCCAGAACTACCTCTTCCCCGAATCCAAATACCCTGAACCTTTGGGAAAATTGGGATTCAGATTGTCTGACCCCTCTGCTACCACAATGATGGGTGTCTTTGTATGAGTAATTAGATATTGTAGCTAGAGTGCATAAAAATAAGTCTTCATGCATAGAAGCTGCTCTTATTATTTCTTGTAGTGCCTAGAGACTCCAACCCACTTAGGGCCCCATTGTGCTATACACCGTGTAAACATATACTGCAGTCAGAGACATTCCCCCCACTGAAGATTTGTACTCCAAGTAGACAAAACAGAAAAAGTATTAGTATCATTATCACATCTTCATTTTCTAGCTGGGGAAACTGAGTTAGAGAGAGGTGATTCTCAAAAGGTACCTGAGAGACAGAGAGAGAGTGCACCGCCAAGTCGCACAGAAATTCAGTAAGGATTGGGCACCTAACTCTCTTGCAAACCTCTGAAAAAATCTTAGGCTACATTACCTGAGAAAGGTCACGCAGGAAGTCAGCAACAGAGCCAGGGATCAAATACAGTTCTTCCAGGCACTTTAATCATAAGCCCATACTTCCTCATGTGAGCATCAGTGTCTAGACTCATCCCTTGCTAAGATTAAAAGGGATATGTGCATCCAGTTCCAGGTTCCACTGCTGCCAGGGATGATAAGGGTCAGTCTGCCCTCAGACTGGCACTCGTTATCCTATCATTAATGTGAGATACAAGTAGATCATTCAGCATTGCACCCCTGAAATTTGGAAGACTGGAACTCATGAGCAATGATTCCTCCCCCTCTCCCCCCCACCCCCCAGCAGTAGGTGCTCTTGACTGCATTTCCACCAAACAGAGACACAGGATTTCATGGAGTGGTGCACTGCATATTTCTGCAGGCTTTGATAGGCTGAGCCTACTGTGTAGTGCAAAGGCTTAGCCTCTAAGCTTTGTTGGCAGCCTCCTGCTCTTTGTTCTTCAGAATGTGAAAATAGTGTAAATAGCAGCATCTGCATTTGCTCCGGCTGCTCTGACTGCCAGCCAAGTGAGGTTCCCCCCCACCTCCCCTTGTAGAGCAGTCCACATGCTGCACACAGGACAGGACCAGAGAGGAATTATGTGCATAACAGTACAGCCTCAAGAGTGTCATGAAGAACACAGGCCATCAGACAGGGAGACAGACAGAGTGCTTATGAGTTCTGCTATTCCCAAATGAAATTTAAAAAATTCCTTCCCCACGTCATCACCCTTATATATATTTTTAGGATTTTTGTGACTAAATCTAATTTGCGACCAAAAATGTTTAAAAGAACTAAAGAAAATACTTGACGCTGTTTCTCTTGTGTAAGGGAAGTTATATTCTGAAACCAGCCCTTCTCCATGCCATGATCCTATACGTTCTATTCCATTTTAAGTTCTTGTAATACACTCATCACCACTAGATAGCATTTCTGCATCCAGAATTGCTCTTTACATTTTTTTTAGTTGTACTTTATGCATTTTCAAAAATGTAATTTAGGAATTTACTAGAAGTAATCATTATCTTTTTTCTCCATTGATGCCATAGATAATAGGCTCTTCAGGTCAGGTTTGTAACAGGATAATTATTCTGAGTAGGACACTGGCCACTTAAAAATCTCAAATTCTCTATTTGAAATTAGTGAAAGAAAAGGAATTTGTGGCCAAATTCACCCAGGTTATGCATTTACACAAGCCAGTCCAGAGCCTTTCAGCAGAAAGTGTGCCTAGAGGGATTTGTATTGGTTCCAGGTTCCCCAAAACCTCCCCTCCAACATGAGGTCTCCTTCAGCCAGTGCTGCCCCGGAAGTGGGGTTTGCTTACCGGGAGGGTGGCATGGCTAGGACAGACAGAGGATGTACTGATCCAGCACATATCTAAGGCAGCTTCTGCTGGCCAGACACTTATGAAACCCATGGTGGGATTACAGTTGCCCTCCCTCAGCAGAAACATGAAGAAAGGCAGGTGCAGCAAAGTGCAATTTTAGTGGGAGTGAATTTGGACTTCACATCATTCTATATTTGTAGTTTTATCTAACTATCTTAGTTCCCTTTCTGTCTCGTCTACACACTTTAAAAGACAGATTGGACATAAAACTAAGATTGCAAGAGGATTCAGGTTTTGCCTTGGCTGTGTGGCAGCTGAACTCAGTCTATGTTTCATCATAAAGTTATTGTTTTGCATTTCAAGAAAATATTATCTTTTTAACTTCAGTTTTCAAAACTGCTATATCACAGGTTTTTCCCATACAGGCGATCACAGTCCCACCCATCTACACAAAACTGTCCTTCACATTAAGACCACTTTAACATAAAGATTCACAGCTCCAAATACATGAATCTCTTTTATTTTTTATTTGTATTTTTCTAACACATGCCAACCTCTAGCATATAAAATGCTTTGTTCAGGAGAACAGATTTATACAGCTGCACTGTAATTGTATAAAAAAAGCACACTAATAACTCTTTGGTGCATTCAAAAACTTGTTTCTTTGCAAGGGTCTGTACAGATTGGCACATAGTGCCTAGGTGTATATTATGTAGTTCTTAGAGATTAAAAATGACACTGAACTTAAATGTTATGTAGCTAATATATATTGCATAGACAAGACAAAAGTAAGTGGGTTTCTTCTAAATAGTGAATTTTAGCCAAATACTGGAGAATATTCATGGAAAGCAACAAATATTTGAACTGGGAACGTTGTTCTAAGAGATATGCTCTTGCAATGGAGAAGACACATATGTGATGTAGGTGCCCTATCAAAACAGCTCAGATTTTGAATGTCAACTGCTCATGAAAAAACAATGAGGAGTCCTTGTGGCACCTTAGAAACTAACAAATTTATTTGGGCATAAGCTTTCATGAGCTAGAACCCACTTCATCAGATGCACGGAGTGGAAAATACAGTAGCAGATATATTACATAGTACATGAAAAGATGGGAGAAGCCTTACCAAGTGGGGAGTGAGTCTAACGCGACAATTCAATGAACAGTAGAATACCAAGGTAGGAAAAATCACTTTTGTAGTGGTAATAAGGGTGGCCCATTTCAAACAGTTGGCAAGAAGGTGTGAGTAACAGTAGTGGGAAATTAGTATGGGGAAATTAGTTTTTGTAATGACCCATCCACTCCCAGTCTTTATTCAGGCCTAATTTGATGGTGTCCAGTTGGCAAATTAATTCCAGTTCTGCAGTTTCATGTTGGAGTCTGTTTTTGAAGTTTTTTTGTTGAAGAATTGCCACTTTTAAGTCTTTTAAGGGAGATTGAAGATATGGGTGCAAAACTGGAGGTAATACTAGAAAGTAGTTTTTCTTACTCTGTACAAAGATTAGAACATTTACAATGCAGAATTAATATTCACAAAAGCTGGCAGAACTCTACCTATTGTGAATACATCCACTACAGCTTAAGAGCCTCACTTCAAGAAAGACTCCCTATTCAGGAAAGGTACTTACGCATTTGCTTAACTTTAAGCATGTGCTTAATTGCTTTCCTGAATAGGGATGGACTGAGGCACATGCTTATGTGGTTTCCTAAATCAGGGCCTCAGAGTATCCCATTTTGAATTTAAGTAGCTCTTTCCCTGAGGTGGCACTCAAGCCTACTCCCTGTTTCTTGCTACTTAAAGTGGCTTCTCCCCTCCCTTTCCAGGGATTGGGTCCTGGTTTTTTTTTTGTGATGCCTGGTGCCTCCACCCAAGGTGCCCAAGATACAAAGGGTGCTATTCCTTAGGAAAATGAATAATGCTACCACTGCTGGCAAAGATTATAAAACCCAGGACACAAGAACCAATAAAGCTCAACAGCACAAACCCCAGCAAAGAAGTGACACACCCCAAAATAACAATATAAGAAAAGGGAACTTTATTGGAAGCAGGAGAATAGGATCTGGGGAAGGAAAGGGTGAGGGCCTGTGTTCCCCCAAAGCTGCACGCTCGTGCAGCCGCCCAGGAGTGAATCATTAGCAGAGCCGTGCACATCCGGCTGCGTGGGGGGAGAGGGTGCTGATGGCAGGGTGTCCCCCTTCCCCTGCTTCCCCCCACTCTGCACAGCAAACTGGAGGGTCCCGGGAGCCGCTGGCCAGGGGGTCCAAGGCAGAGGGTAGGAGCAGCGCAGCACTCTCTCACCAGAAGGCTCAGTCAGACCGCAGCAGCTCTCCTGAGCCCTGTCCCTCCTCCCCAACTCTGCACATGGCAGGGTGGAAGTAGGGGGAGGGGGAGAGACAGAGAGAGTGTGTATGTGTGTGTGTGTGTGTGTGTGTGTGTGTGTGTGTGTGAGAGAGAGAGAGAGAGAGACAGTGTGTGTGTGTGTGTTGGCTGCTGGGGAAGTGTCTGAGAGACCATGCGTTGTCTCTTTAAGGCGCTCACTCACCACCAGAAGGCTTATTCAGACTTCAGACCACAGCAGCTCTCCTGCTCCTGAGCCCATCTCTGCAGAGCTGGGGAGAAGGGACAGGGCTCAGGAGAGCTGCTGCGGTCTGACTGAGCCTTCTGGTGAGAGAGTGCCTTAAAGAGACAGCCCACTGTCTCTCATAAACTTTGCCAGCAGCCAGCACACACACACACACAGTCTTTCACACTCACCTCCCAACACATACTTGTGTTGTTGTTGTTACTTCTTGGTACTTGCTGCAATGCACATATATTTGCTGTAATTTTATTATTTCAAAGTGCGTTATTTTAGTGTTTTGACTGGTCTATGCATTTCATAATTTTTATTTCTCTCTTACACTTAACTTTAATTCTTTGAGTAGTGAGTTCTAACCTGTCCTGGCAAGAGTAATTATCCCTATGGCAACTTTTTAAAAATATATATTATATCTCGGTTTTTTTGTTTCTCCTGGTGGCACACATCCACACATTACCTCGATACTGGCACACATAACAAAATTTATTCCGCACATGGATGCAAAAAATTAGAGGGAACATTGGTTACTAGGGCTCACTAGTGACTACTAACACATCAACAAACCAGCCAATTCCCCAACACTCACAGTTCTTCTCAGCCCCCAGGTCCCTGCCTGGCACCTTCCCAGGCAGATGGTACGGTGAGAATGAGTCTGCAGATGAGCACTGCTGCACTGTGAATGCTGGCCAGCTAAAACAAAAAAGGTCCCCTTCCTGTGTCTTTGCTCCTGGATGGGGCAGGGTTCTCTCCTAGCTCCTTGGTCTGCAGTCCTGTGAAGATCTCAATAGCTGGGTCTCAATAGCTGGCACTGGGGTGGATCTCTGCCACTCTGGGTGCTGGTCTCCACAACTTGCAACTGCCTGCCCCATGCACTAGATCCTACAGCAGTTCAAAGACTCTATTTGTGGGGAGCAGGAGTTAATCAGAGACTCCCTAAACTGTTCTGCTTCAGCTCCTAGTCCCAAGTCTCTCCTAAACTCAAAACTGAAACTAAATTCAGTTTTTCTGGGGTATGTCTACACTGCAATAAAGGACCTGTGGCCCAGCCTCAGCTAGCCTGGGTCAACTGACTCAGGCTAGTGGGGCTGTGGCTGCAGGGCTAAAAATAGCAGCGCAGATGTGCTGGCTCAGGTTGGATCCCAGGCTCTGAAATTCCATGAGTGAGTGCGTCTCAGCACCCAGACTTCATCCCATGCCCGAACCGAATGTCTATACTGCAATTTTAAGGCACCCAGACTGAGCCCTGTGACCCCAGTCAGTTGAGGTGGGTCCTGAGACTCAGTACCACTAATCTTTTATTGCAGGGTAAACATACCCTTTGTCTCTGAGTCAGGTTGTCCCCTCCCACTAAGGGGGCTGGCAGCCCTGGCTCATCACTGGTCCAGCAAACTGCTTGTCCTGATCACCCCATGCAGAAGCCTCCCTATTGGTATAATCAGGAGTTTCTAGTCCAGTCTGTCCCCACCCTTAACTCAAAGGATGCTGGGGAATGGAGTCAGAGAGCTCTGGTAGCCATCATTGTTGTAGTCCAAAGGGTAGGAAAACCTAGAGCTCAGTTCTGAGTCCCAGAAGCCAGCAAACTCCATGTGGGGGTAACCTGTAATTTTTTTTAAAAAGTAAGATTACTGCTCTCCCAAAGAAACCAACCAAACAGTGCCACTTTTGACAACTGGGGACCACACCCTTTTAATCCAATCTCTATACAAGCTGCACACTGATCCACTCCATAGATATCTCCACAACATGAGTCTCTATTGCATATTCAGTAGTCATTCTGCACTCTGGGCTCCCAGTGATATAAATGGAAGACCTTCAGAATGGGCCAGATTGTGGCTTGCCACCGCAAGTTCAATGTTGGCACATTCATGCTCACCTGAGAGCAAATACTTCACAGGGCTAGTGTGCCCATATCCACACCAAAGGGAGCAAGGAATAAGCAGACCATAAGCTTCCTTCCAACCTGCAGAGGTAGCCTGCCAGGGAAGGAAGTGCATGCTGGACTTCCTTGAGGTGTAGCGATGGTCTTGCTCCCACTAATCACCGGTCACCATGGGCCAAATTTTCTTCTGGGGCTAATTGGCACAGCACCACTGAAGAGAATAGAGTTACACCCTTTTTACAGAAGAGAATTTGTCCTTTTTTGGACCTGGAGCTGGACAGCGAAGCAAGTCAGTGCACCCAGAGTCGACAATCCATAACTTAGGGAAGAATAACCAATGCGGAACTACTGAGTGGGTAAAAGAGAGTTTTCCTGTAAACATAATCAGACTCAAATAAACATAAGAAGGATCCCATCATCATCTTGTCCATGGTGATGATAAACATGCTGTTTCAAAATATATTTTCTGTAGGTGTTTGGTTTGCATAATATTTGCATATATTTAGGACACAGCATAGAAATCTAGCCAACAAACACTATCCTAGCAGAATGCTGGCCTGTCACCAACCACATCCATGAGGCAAAAAGAATAGCCCATTTTATGTACTAATGTGACACGTGAATTACAAAAAAACAGCAAACAAGCATTTCTCATTACATTTATTAAATTGCATTAAGGTTGTTATTAATTTACTTAGTTAAAACAAAACCTTCTCTAACTGGAAAACATAATTATTTAAGCTAATGTGCTGATGACTTAAAATGTCATGTTATAGCTTGTAATCCATACTTTTAAAATGAACGATAGAAACACTTCCTTTGACCTGATCCCACTGAATTCAGTGCTTGGGCGACAACTGAAGAAGGGAGCCTAAGAAAACATGTACAATGGGTGTCATATCTTCTTAAGCCACCAACCTTACTGTTACATATATTGCACCCACAAGCAGTATCTTTGGAAAACATATTGTATTAAGTTTATGAATGTTTTATGGATTATTGTGGGCCAGGGATTGTATGCAACTCTATGGGGGAAGGGCTGCCACAGTTCCTTCAGAGAGTTGGCAGTTTTTCAAAGAGCATTATTAAGGGCACAAGAGCAAACTATCCCACTGCGTAGGAAAGATAGGAAGTATGGCAAGAGACCACCCTGGCTTAACCAGGAGCTCTTCAATGATCTGAAACTAAAAAAATAGTCTTACCAAAAGTAGAAACTAGGTCAAATTACAAAGGATGAATATAAACAAATAACACAAACATATAGGGGCAAAATTAGAAAGGTCAATGCACAAAATGAGATTAAACTAGCTAGACCAGTGGTTCTCAAACTTTTGTACTGGTGACCCCTTTCACATAGCAAGCCTCTGACCGCCCCATAAATTAAAAACACATTTTTATATATTTAACATCATTATAAATGCTGGCGGAAACACAGGGTTTGGGATGGAGGCTAACAGCTCGCAACCCCCCATGTAATAACCTCATGACCCCTGAGGGGTCCCAATCCCCAGTTTGAGAACCCTTGAGCTAGATTCATAAAGGGTAAAAAGAAAACATTCTACAAATACATTAGAAGTAAGAGGAAGATCAAGGTCAGGGCAGGCCCATTACTCAAGGGTTTGGGGGGGTGCAATAACAGAAAATGTGGAAATGGCAGAAGTGCTAAGTGACTTTTTTGTTTCAGTTTTCACTGAAAAGGTTAGCAGTGATTGGACCTCTAACATGCCAGTGAATGACAGCAGAAATAAGATAAGATTAGAGGCTAAAATAGGGAAAGAACAAGTTAAAAATTATTTAGACAAGTTAGATGTCTTCAAGTCACCAGGGCCTGACGAAATACATCAAGGAGCTGACTGAGGAGATATCTGAGTCATTAGTGATTATCTTTGAAAAGTCATGGAAGATGCGAGAGTTCCAGAGGACTGGAAGAGGCAAATACACAATCTGTATAAAAAGGGAAATAAAGACAACCAGTGGAATTACAGACTAGTACCCAGAAAGATAAGGGAGCAAATAATTAAGCAATCAATTTGCAAACACTTAGAAGATAAAAAGGTGATAAGTAACAGTCAGCATGGATTTGTCAAGAATAAATTGTGTCAGAGCAACCCGATAGCTTTCTTTGACAGGGTAACAAGCCTTGTGGATGCAGGGAAGCAGTAGATGTGATATATCTTGACTTTAGTAAGGCTTTTGATACGGTCTTGCATGACCTTCTTGTAAACAAACTAGCAAAATACAACCTAGATGGAGCTACTATAAGGTGGGTTCATAACTGGTTGGAAAACCATTCCCAGAGAGTTGTTATCAGTGGTTCACAGTCTAGCTGGAAGGGCATATCAAGTGGGGTCCTGCATGGATCAGTTCTGGGTACAGTTCAGTTCAATATCTTCATCAGTGATTTAGATAATGATATAAAGAGTACACTTATAAAGTGTGCAGACTATACCACACTTGGAGGGGTTACAAGTGCCTTGGAGGATAGGATTAAAATTCAAAATGATCTGGACAAACTAGAGAAATGGTCTGAAGTAAATAGGATGAAATTCAGTAAGGACAAATACAAAGTACTCCACTTAGGAAGGAACAATCAGTTACACACATACAAAAAGGAGAATGATTGTATAGTTAAGAGTACTAGAGAAAGGGATATGGAGGTCATCGTGGGTCATAAGCTAAATATGAGTCAACAGTGTAACACTATTACAAAAAAGCAAACATCATTCTGGGATGTATTAGCAGGCGTGTTGTAAGCAAGACACGAAGAGTAATTCTTTCACTCTACTCAGCACTCTTCTCAGCACTGGATATGGCCTCAACTGGAGTACTATGTCCAGCTCTGGGCACCACACTTTGGGAAAGATATGTACAAACTGAAGAAAGTCCAGAGGAGAGCAACAAAAGTGATTAAAGGACTAGAACATGACCTATGAGGAATGATTGAAAAAAGATGGGTTTGTTTGGTCTGGAGAAGACGGGGGGGGGAGGTGGGGAGACATGATAACAGTCTTCAAGTACTTAAAAGCTTGGGAGGGAGAAAAATTGTTCTCCTTAACCTCTGACAATAGGACAAGAGGCAATGGGTTTAAATTGCAGCAAGAGAGATTTAGATTAGACATTTGGAATAACTTCCTAACTGTCAGGGTGCTTAAGCACTGGAATAAATTGCCCTAGGAGGTTGTGGAATCTCTGTCCAACCTGCTCTTAAAAACCTGCAATGACGAACACCTGTCAGGGATGGTCTAGATAATTCTTAGTCCTGCCATGAATGTAGGGGATGAGATTAGATGACTTCTTGAGGTCCCTCCCTGTCCTACGACTCCATGATTTTATGATTCTCTGTGCAGACGGGTTAGTTACATAAGAGATACAGTAGGGGAACAGAAGCAATGCCACATGATGTCAGGTAACTAACCAACTCAGCACCAGTTGTGAATTGCAAAATGCTATAACACCATTGGAATTAGACTTTCTGTGACTATCTGAGCATTCAAAACAATATTAGACATAAAAATAACTTCATAAATATTCAGACTAGGGTAACTCAAATCCTTTTCTCCCCAATAATCATTATCTACATGTTTCTGATGAAGAGGAAAGTGGCTGTGTGATTAAGGTCTTTCATGGGACCTTTCATCAGTATAAAGAACAACTCCAAATGGCTGTGTCTTCCCAGTTCTTTTCTGCAACATGCACATAGAACTATAGATATTCACTACACGCTTCCATTTTTTCCCCTGACTTCTGATTAACTGAACTGGTATAATGCAGTTATGCAGTCAGGGAAAGGAAGATGGTACATGTTCAGTCCTGCCATGCTTTCCAAAATGAAGAAGAACAAGGAAGCATGGGTACAACTTTTATTTATTTATTTTTTAAATAGTGACTACTTCTTCAAACAAACAGAGGTTTAAAATACTCTTTGAGATAAAAATACCCTACTGCGACTGGAAAAAAGCATGGGGGATTATAACTACGATATCAGTAGTTTTGCTAACCCTTTAAACAACACATAGGAGTTCTCTTCTAGTTTCAGAGAAACTGTCTTTACAAAAAGTTATCTACCAGAACACAAGAAGACCTGCCAACAAATACTCAGTTGTGGAATGGTGGTAGGCCTCACCTTGCTCTAGCAGTTGCAACTGTGACAGAAAATTCTGGGAGGCCATATCTTCACTCCTTCTTTACTGGGAACAGGCTCAGCAAGATCAGGAGCCACAAATTCTTCCTTACTTTTCCTCTGTGGAACAGTGATAACATTTTCTTCTTCCACTTTGTTCAGTCAGCACAGAGGAGGAGAGAGAGGTGAAAATTGCCTTTGAACGTAGCAGTTGGATGATCTATCTGCCAGATGAGATTTGCTGTGTTGCAAGGGGGGTTAGCACAGTGGAACCCACTTATAACAAAATGACACTTCACTTTAAACAGAGTGAAACTCCAGTATAAGCAAAGTCAAACTTCACAATAAGAGTGTGTCTTCATTAACAAGGTTCATTGTCACAGTTCTCCACTGGTACAGCTCTGGGAGTGGTGGCAACTATAGTGTAGCTCGGGGTTCAGGTGTTTTTACTCTCAAGTCATTAGCAGGAGAGCATGTAATCCATAAAATTCATTTTTTCTATATAATGGCAGAGGGGAAAATTCCTGTCTGTTTTGCAGTGAGGAAAGGATAAAGATAAAACCCCACTCGACAAGACGTGTGTATATTTGTGTGAATATTATTGTTATAATTTCTTATATGTGTCGTGATAGCAACTACAAGTGCCGATCAAGGACCAAGGTCCAGTTGTGCTAGGCACCATACAAAGATGAAGTACAAAGATGCTCTCTTCCCCAGCGAACTTACAGTTTTGGTCCCAGTCCCACAATGTGACCCACAGACAGGGAGTTGGCTAACAAGAAACTATAGGTGGAAGCTTATGGGAAGAAGGGAGGGGTCATGTAACTACAATGTGAACTGGTTTGGAGGACTGTAGACAAATAGTGTAAACACACTCACAAGTCCCACTGAAAGAGGTTTTCCTTTATGCTCTGAGCAGCTAATTTCCTGATACCAGGACAACGAAACTGCTCTTCTTTCAGCATATAGCCCTTTAAACGTAGGCAGCATTATTGCCGGTGCTTAAAAACAGCTGGGCATATTCATGACAGGCCAGCAGCATTCGACCTGTCACAAAAAATGTCTGGTGCATCCAGAAGTCTCTTTAGAAAGCACCAAAATGCTCCCAGCCAGTTTTCCTTATTTTTTTTCTTTTTTTGTACTGAAAAAGATCATACAGAATCAACCCAGTAAAAAGAATTGCCACAAAATCTCACACCATTGACTTGTAAATGGAATTGAATCTGTAGAGTCTACATAATGATACTATCAAAAAGGGAAGGAGCTATCACATTCATATAACAGATGAGATATGAAATGACTACTATGGCAGATGAACACCCCAGAGGTATTTTGCTTTATTCTACTCACCGCGTTTATATCTCCAGTTTCTCTAATTTTAGTTATTTCTTTTCCCCTCAGGTCTCAAGACAAGAGCAGGAAGACTTTCTTTCAGTCTTTCTTTCTTTCTTTTATTTATTTATTTGTTTTAACAAAACAACCTCATTCGGAAGTCAATAATATAAATACTTATGTTTCCAAGGTCAGGGCTGGGGCTTTATTAAAACTGATTTTTCACACTGTATTATTGTGCTGTTGTTTCTGCCTCTGCTGCAGAAAACCTTCCAGTCAATCCCTCCCTCCACCCCACCTCTTCCTATAATCATCATCCGGGTTACTGAGGAGATAAAGCACATGTAGCAGACAGAGACAGAGTATTGTCGGGCTCACCTTACCTGTTCTCCAGCTCAGGAAATTGCCCTGCTTAGGAAAATCAGATGCAAAGTCCTCCCAGCTGTCCACCCCCAAACTGCACACATTCCTTCAAATCTTTTACCTCCCCCACACCCCCATTCTCAGCTTTATTAGTGACTACGTAAAATAATCAGAAGATCCATTTAACTGGGATTCTCACACTCATACCCGAAGCTAAAACACAGTGTCATAAAAATGAAAAGTCATCAGAATCGCAAAGCCTGCCCTTTGCATACAGCTGCCAGAAGAATGCATTCATACAGCAGTGATTATGCGGTGCTGTAGTTAGTGAGCAGGATTAGTACACAGACCCTTCTGTCTCTGCCCTCCAGGGAGTCATACCCTGGGTTTAATTAGGGTTTGAGCCTGGTTCTGCTTGAAAGAGACACTGAGATAATTGCAGCCCCGGTATATTGAGCTAGATGACCTCTGTCTACATGGAACATAGACCCACTGGGGCAAACATAGGCCCTCACATACATACTTGCTCTTTCTCCTACCACTCTTTATAAATTATTGGTGATACTACAATTTACAAGCTGGAGGGTACTGGTTAAACTGTGCGCTTTGGACTTATTAAACATTACTGGCCTCAGGGAATGAAATGAACCAGCGCTCATTCATAGAATCATAGAATCATAGAATATCAGGGTTGGAAGGGACCCCAGAAGGTCATCTAGTCCAACCCCCTGCTCAAAGCAGGACCAATTCCCAGTTAAATCATCCCAGCCAGGGCTTTGTCAAGCCTGACCTTAAAAACTTCTAAGGAAGGAGATTCTACCACCTCCCTAGGTAACGCATTCCAGTGTTTCACCACCCTCTTAGTGAAAAAGTTTTTCCTAATATCCAATCTAAACCTCCCCCACTGCAACTTGAGACCATTACTCCTCGTTCTGTCATCTGCTACCATTGAGAACAGTCTAGAGCCATCCTCTTTGGAACCCCCTTTCAGGTAGTTGAAAGCAGCTATCAAATCCCCCCTCATTCTTCTCTTCTGCAGGCTAAACAATCCCAGTTCCCTCAGCCTCTCCTCATAACTCATGTGTTCCAGTCCCCTAATCATTTTTGTTGCCCTTCGCTGGACTCTCTCCAATTTATCCACATCCTTCTTGAAGTGTGGGGCCCAAAACTGGACACAGTACTCCAGATGAGGCCTCACCAATGTCGAATAGAGGGGAACGATCACGTCCCTCGATCTGCTCGCTATGCCCCTACTTATACATCCCAAAATGCCATTGGCCTTCTTGGCAACAAGGGCACACTGCTGACTCATATCCAGCTTCTCGTCCACTGTCACCCCTAGGTCCTTTTCCGCAGAACTGCTGCCTAGCCATTCGGTCCCTAGTCTGTAGCTGTGCATTGGGTTCTTCCGTCCTAAGTGCAGGACCCTGCACTTATCCTTATTGAACCTCATCAGATTCCTTTTGGCCCAATCTTCCAATTGGTCTAGGTCCTTCTGTATCCTATCCCTCCCCTCCAGCGTATCTACCACTCCTCCCAGTTTAGTATCATCCGCAAATTTGCTGAGAGTGCAATCCACACCATCCTCCAGATCATTTATGAAGATATTGAATAAAACCGGCCCCAGGACCGACCCTTGGGGCACTCCACTTGATACCGGCTGCCAACTAGACATGGAGCCATTGATCACTACCCGTTGAGCCCGACAATCTAGCCAGCTTTCTACCCACCTTATAGTGCATTCATCCAGCCCATACTTCCTTAACTTGCTGACAAGAATACTATGGGAGACCGTGTCAAAAGCTTTGCTAAAGTCAAGAAATGAATTCGTATGAAGTGTTGTTGGCACTCTCTAATTGTATAGAACAATGTAATCCAATGTGATGTAATGAAGATCTATGGAGAAAACCAACCTTTTCCATTGAAAAGGGTGCCAATGCGTTCTAATTTTCACTTCATCCAGGGACAGGTCAAGAAATGAAATGCACAGTGTGATCTTGCACCACATATACATCCCATATAAACCCTAAACCCATGTATACCTCCTATAAATATTTAGGGGTAACTAAAGATTAGTTGGCAAATAAATAAACAAGACAGGAATTTCAAAGTTAAAGCTTGCACCAAATCTATCATTCACACCACTCTGAATGAAGTAAAGAAAAGGAAATGCCCCACGCTGTGAGTGAAGCATATATACCAGCCTTTGAATGACATGGTGTTCTCCAGATTGCTTCAGAACCTTAAGCTTATTTAAACGTCTTTTTTCTATCTCCTTTCTTTGTTTTGATTTGAAAACCCCCCAAGGAAGACTGTGAAATGTGTATGATTTACCTGAAAGATCAGTTGTCTATGGGATGAATATATATTTAGGGTCTGATCCAAAGCCCAGTGAAGTTAATGGAAATATTTCCATTGGGTTCAGGGGACTTTGGATAAGGCCCTTAAGCGGTTGTCTAAACTGGATATTTTTTCTAACTTTATGTTTATAATTCCTGCATAGATTAGCAATGCAGGAAAAATAGAGGTAAAGCACTGAAGCCTTGCAAGAAAGGAACAAGTATGGTAACATACTGTGTCTTGCTGTCCAGTGCTAATTGTGTCTGTTGTAGCAGAACATTTGATTTATTGATATGGGGGGAGGGACATTGGCTCTGTACGGAGAGGACACGAGGCAGAAAAGGCAGAGAAGGGCTTGGAGACCGAAGGAGAATGAAGGAGGAATCAGGCAAGGAAGATGACACCAGGCTGGGAGAGAAATATGGGAACTGGGAGATATTTTAGAGAGTAGAGAGCAAGAGAGAGAAATATTTTTGAATACCAGCAAGAGGAAAGGAGACAAACAGGGGACAGGGAGGTGAGCGTGGTGGAACGGGAGGAGGGGGTGGGGCAGCGGCACAGAGTAGATGAAGAGTAAAGGAAAAGCGGGACAGTATAACATGGATCACTTGAGTAAAAGGGACGGCCAACAGAAAATGAATGTGAAAGGTCAGTATGAATGAGAAGGGGAAAGATGCTTCTTGCCTGAAAGCAGTGTAAACTCCATCGGTGCAAATCACCCTTTTCCTTTTCTGCACTGTGAGCAAGTGATGGTACAGCTGCGGATGGCTAAATCAGGGCTAGTACCATGTACAGACAAGGCCTAAGAAAGGGAAAACCATGACAAAACTAAAAAAAAACCCCTAAAGAAAGCAACTGAATCTGAGACAGCAGGCAAGAAAAAGACGTATATCTACATTGCAACCAAAAGGTATGATTGCAGCAAGTGCCGACATACCTGAGCTAGCTTTGATCTAACTAGATCAAATAACAATAGCAGTGAAGCTGCAGAAGCACGGGTTGTACACCTGGATTCCGCCTGGACGTACACATGGGATTCCGCATGGCATATGTACGTGAGCTTCTTGGCCAAGCTGCTGCTCATGCTGCAGCGGCTAGATCAAAGCTATCTTGCAGATGTTTACACATGCTGCAGTCGCACTTCTGGTTGCAGGGTAGAGTCTCATAGCAGGCAGAGTAGTTGAGGGTCCTGAGCCTAGCAAGAGGTATGCTTTGGTGGCTCCTGCAATCGGCGGTAGCAAAAGGACAGGACAGGCTGGGTCGCACAAGATTTCCAGCCCCTCACAGTGTTTCTGGGATAGGCTTGGGGTGTCGTGGGATTCGCCCCATGATTTGGAGCCATAAGATCTCATGGGATTTGGCAGGAGATTTGAAGCCATGATAAGAGCCCTGTGCTCAGGGTCATTTCCTGTTTGCTGCTATCCAGCAGTCACCCCTCCCTTCCTCCTCTGTCTGACCAGATGGGGCCACAGCAGGCCAGCCTCTCTAAGCTCCACCTTCTGCTGCTGCTGCAGGTGGGCTAGCAGCTGGGAGAGCCAGTTGGACCATGCCTGGATGGCTTTACCTCAGAGCAGTTCACTGTCGTGGTGCCCCATGCAGAGCTGGTCCAGGACAAGCTCTGGGGTAAGATAAGGACTGCCTCCCCTCCCCTGTGGTCCCTGCAGAGCTCAACATATTAGGGTTGGGGGATTAAGGGAGGACAGGAGTGAGCCCCAGGGACCTGGCAGAGCCCTGGTGGGGAATCTTGGCTGCCTCAGGCTGTGGGCCATGTGCCTGAGGGGCTGTTTGCTGCCCTGCGGGACTTGAATTGTCAATGGCAGCAGCTGCTAGATGTGAGCTTGGCTGGCTTCACTCCAGCCAAATGGTCCCCCAGATAGCCCAGTCTGTCTCCCCACAAATGGTGGTGGATTTTACCTGGTGACTTTGCCTTGCTGTGCTCGTTTAGTTGGTTCTTACCCTGGATGTATCACTGCTCCAGAGCAGTGTGGTGGCTGGGTTGATCCTCCTGATCTTGGACCAGGTCTGGCACTAGCTGGTATGGTTCTTGCTCCTGGCACAGAGCTCCCTTCTGTTTGAGTATTCCCCATGCTTGTGGTCTCACTCTCATCTCCTGTGGGGCATTAGCCAAGCCTGCAGCCTGAACCTCTGCACAACATGGCACTTACGGAAGTGACAGTGGAAACCTCCCCTCGCAGACAATAATATGTCTGGTCTTGATGCTGCTGGTAACTTTGTCCTTCTGGCATGTGTCGCCAGGACTGATATAATCAGATACCTACTGAAGAGTGGTCATTTTCATTCCAAATATAAGCTTGAGCAGTTTAATTGTTAAAGCCCTGCTTTAGACTGATTCACTTTAGTTAGGGGCTTACACACTTAGGTAGTTATATTAGGGCAAACTTCCTTAACATAGTTAGGACTTTAACCTGCGGAGACTTTATGCTGTTTGTCTCACCCCAAAGAGAGGGAATTTTCATCCCAAGGGTATGTCTACACTGCATATAAAATCCCCCAGCTGGCCCGTGCCAGCTGACTTGGGCGTCTAGGGGTTGGGCTGCAGGGCTGCTTCACAGAAGTGTAGGCTTCTGGACTTGGGCTGCAGCCTGAGCTCTGGGCCCCTCCTACCTTGTAGGTTCCTAGTACCTGGGCTCCATTCAGAGCCTGGAGGTGTACACTGCAAAGAAACAGTCCCTTAGCCCAAGCCCTGCAAGCCAGAGTCACCTGGCACAGGCCAGGTAATTGCAGTTACCCTAAGTGTAACTTTCTACTGAGTTCTGGTGAACTTGGCTGTTAGTTCCCATAAATCCCACGGTCCCTACAGCACTTACTAGGCAGAGGTTATAAAAGCTGCTTCCCTCTTCCCCCACCCCTCCAAAAAGGTGGGCTTGTTTCCTCTCTATCTCTGTTCTTCCTGGTGGAGTGCAGGAATCTTTGTCCAGGAGAATGCAGCCTTTCAAATTCTCATGTACAATACACTCTGGGGAGGACAATCATTTGTGATTGGAAGGTGAATGACTACTCCTATCCTGGCCAAGGGAAGCCAAGGCAATGGGGGTATGAAGAGATCCTCTAGTGAAAGGTGCTTGAAAAGCCCTGTGATAACCACGCACTGAGCAAACACTGGTATGAGCTGCAGGGAGGAGCTTGTATGTGAGGCTATGCAGAACTGATCTGGTTGCTAGATTACTTGGGCTGGTGTAATGTCTCAGTAGAGGCATTGCCCTCCAATGAACCCTCACTCTGTGCTAGAATCTCTGCCATGCAGGGGATATGGATGAAGATGGTATCCTCCTGATGTCCGTCACAGCTCATGAGACTGAACCATGTCCCCGAAGCATAATGCAGCCTTCCACTTTGCAGGCCTGCAGTCTGGTCTGTTAAAGGGGAGAATCTGAAGGCAGCTCCCTTGAGCCCCATAGCCTAACTGGGGCCTCAAGGCAAGGCATTTGTATAGGTGGGCCCTTCTCCAGCCAATGTCTGAGTTATTAGATTATGCTGTAAATGGTTTTCAGTGTGTCCATCTCTGTCCTTGAATACCAGTTCTGCTCAAGCACATCAGTCAGTGCCAGTGCAGAATTCGTCCAGCCAGATGGGTGTTCATGGACCCACAGCCTGGCTACAGCGTAAGTGCACCAGTCCCTCACTGGATGAACTGAACACCCATTATCATATTCCTGAATGGGGGAAATGGCACAACATTGGAATTTCCTCCATATCGCTCCTTGTGTGCCCTCAAGTGGGCATGGGGAGTGCAGATCAGGTGCTGAGCCCCTGGAATGGAGCACCGCTTGCACCAAATGGTCCCTGCTTGTGAAATGTGCACATTGTGTTCAGAATAGAGGCTTGTCTGTCTCCTCTGTCCTCCCGGTCAGGAACTGGAATGCACTTAACTCCACCACTGCTGGAATGATTTAACAGCAGGACACCAAAGCTTATTGAATCTCAGGTCTCATCCACTTCCCTGTGGAAGAGAGAGATTTGCCTTCCTAGCATGGGGCACAGCAGCCTTTCACAGGGAGGGGAACAACTGACTCCACCTGCATAGAATCCTTACTGTGACTAAAAGAAAAGGAGTACTTGTGGCACCTTAGAGACTAACCAATTTATTAGAGCATAAGCTTTCGTGAGCTACAGCTCACTTCATCAGATGCATATCGTGGAAACTGCAGCAGACTTTATATATACACAGAGAATATGAAACAATACCCCCTCCCACCCCACTGTCCTGCTGGTAATAGCTTATCTAAAGTGATTATCAGGTGGGCCATTTCCAGCACAAATCCAGGTTTTCTCACCCTCCACCCCCCCACACAAATTCACTCTCCTGCTGGTGATAGCCCATCCAAAGTGACAACTCTTTACACAATGTGCATGACAATCAAGTTGGGCTATTTCCTGCACAAATCCAGGTTTTCTCACATCCCCAGGATCCCCAGCAGGAGAGTGAGTTTGTGTGTGTATGGGGGTGGGGGGGATGTGAGAAAACCTGGATTTGTGCAGGAAATAGCCCAACTTGATTGTCATGCACATTGTGTAAAGAGTTGTCACTTTGGATGGGCTATCACCAGCAGGAGAGTGAATTTGTGTGGGGGGGGTGGAGGGTGAGAAAACCTGGATTTGTGCTGGAAATGGCCCACCTGATAATCACTTTAGATAAGCTATTACTAGCAGGACAGTGGGGTGGGAGGAGGTATTGTTTCATATTCTCTGTGTATATATAAAGTCTGCTGCAGTTTCCACGATATGCATCTGATGAAGTGAGCTGTAGCTCACGAAAGCTTATGCTCTAATAAATTGGTTAGTCTCTAAGGTGCCACAAGTACTCCTTTTCTTTTTGCGAATACAGACTAACACGGCTGTTACTCTGAAACCTGTTACTGTGACTAAAAGGCTCTAGACAGAAGAGATGTTTAACAATTAACACACCCAACAGAAATGTGTATGCAATATTCATTTCATGCCAAGGATGTGCTTGGGCTTAACAGCATAGCTGCTGCTCTCTCATTTGCAGGTCAACAGTTTCAGAGCATTAGCCAAGGAAGAGCCAGAACAGATGCTGGCATCTGAAAGGAATCTTAATTGCTAGAAGCTGTATCCATAGCGAAGGGAGTACTTGCATCACAAACCTTTTTAGCTTACACAATGGCATTTGAGGCATTTCCGGAGGGCTGAGGGTCTACCTAGGTTGAGTTTTGGGCAACCAGGGGGCTGGAACTCTCCCCCTCCCCGAAGGTCACAGTTTGGACCTTTGTAAGAGTCATTTCATTTTCACAACTATTGGCAGGAGCCCAGTGCAAGAACTCACTGATTTAGGCTCCAGATCCAAAAAGGTGGGCATCCTCAGGACATCTCCTTATGAGATGAAGGCAACTAACCACTTGGGGAGCAAATGTGAACCACGGGCCAGGACACTACCCCCGAGAAACTGTCGCACCAATGCACTTGACAGTGGTGCAGGCTGGGGGTCAAGGCCCCCTCTTGCCCCCACCCCAAAAGGGGGAGGAGCGCTAGCAAGCGAGTGGATGTATGCTGTACCAGTGTGAGTGTGATGATTGGCTCCCCATGCGGTGGGAGCCCCAAGAATTAGCAAAGGACCAGTGGGGTGGATTGACTGCACTGAGCTGTCACCCAGTGGGAACCTTGGATGTAATTTGACTAATAAAGTTGCAGCTTGGTTAAAACCCATGTGTCCTTGCCTTCTTCTGTACGGTGAGCTCACCAAACTGCTGCTCCGAGAAGCTCTGTCTAATCCTAAAATGACTACAGTACAAGCAGGAAATATGACCATGCTGTTTAAAGTCCTCAGCTCTCCCACCTACACCAGCCAATGCTTTTATCAAAGGAACGGCAGTGAATATGCAGTGGGGTGGAACATTCTAGACAGTTGCCTTCTCCTCAGCCATGTCTTTTTGCATAGCTTTGTGTCACATCCATCTGTGTAATGTTTTTGGCACCAGGTAATGTTTTCTTTTCTTGCTTGGATGTAATCTACAGATAGCAGGTAAAAACTCCAAAAGTGCCTACGTGACTTTCAATGAGACGTAGGCACTTAAGTCATGTAGGTGCTTTTGAGAATGTTACCCAGCATCAGCTCACCTAAAAATGTATCCGTAGTCAGAAAGATTTACGCAGGACAGATGTGACTGACGATATTCTCACCAGATAAAAAGAACTGCATCACAGCTAGCAAAAAGCACTTCTTCAAGAGCTAAATGAAGATAAACAGAATGTAATACACTCTCTGAATAGAGCCATCTACTCCAATAATATTACACACTTTGCCAGGTACAAGGGGACGATGCATAGCAGGAATAATCAATTATTTTTTGTCAAGGTCCAAATTTCTTGGTCAAGGTCCAGACTCCAGAGAAAATAATAAATAATAATAATAATAATTATTAATAATAATAAAATAAAAAGATTTCACAGTCTGTTCAAAAGCATCAGGCGGTCCAGATTTGACCTGCAGTCTGCCTATTGACTACCCCTAATGTATAGATTAGTCATTTAGTTTGAACACTCTGGTTCAGATAAAATAAGAACTAATCATTACCATCTCTTCAGCCTTCACCCAAATTCAAACTGCAACCAAATCAAATCCTTTTGAAGGTTTGAAATAGTTTGATTTAGCTATCATTACTATTCATATTTATTTATTAGGCACTCTTGCACTTTCAGATCCCAGCCTGACTTGAGGCAAGAAGCAGAAATCTCGTGAGATCCCTTTTTTCACAAGTATGGCAGCCCAGAAGGTATGGATAGTGAAGATAAGTATCTGACCTTGGGGATGAATATCTGACTTGAACTTGCAAACCCTTTTTAGTTCACTGTGGTTTGCCTCTCCCCAAACATATGTAGGATCTGCAAATTAGTGAACAGAAACATGGCAGTTGTGAAACTATCATATATTTTCCACGTAAGAATGCAAAAAAAAAAAAAAAAAGGAGCACATAATTGCAGCAACTCCTTACATGGTCTCATAACATAAAAACATCTTACATTATTTTTTTTCACATATTGTGAATGGAATTTGATTCTGCACTGAGACCTTGTGTGGCCCCTTCTTTAAATCAAAAGAGAATTTTACCAGCTGAATTTTGAACCCATGAAAATATGGTCTAATAATGGAAATGCTGACAGACTTTTAAGTATAGCAACATGAATGGCACCAACAATAATAAATATGAGGAGTGATTCCCAAACCGAAGACTGGCAAATAGTTACCCAGCTGCTACAGAAATAGCAAGATAGATTTTTTTTTTAAAGAAAAGAAATTAAATGAAATGGATATTAGCTGGAAACATCTGTGTTCACCACAGAGCAAAATGCATATTCAGCAGCCAGTTTATTGGCTCTTTAGAGGATGTGAATGGTGCATTGTAAATAATGACACGCCTGCAATAAATTCCCAGTAAAAAAGAGAGGGGGCCTGAGCTTGTTCCTCCCACAATTCACATTTCTGGGTCCCTGCTGTGAGTGATGATTCACAGCAGTCACAAATTCCTGTTTTCAAAATGCTATTGTATACTCCAGGGCTTTCATTAAGTTTTACACTAGCAGGGGAAATTTAAAACTTGTGTGTGTGTGAGAGAGAGAGAGAGTGAGTGAGAGAGAGAGGCTCTGTGGTGACATTCATTTAACACGCACTGCACTGCATTGATAGATGTGATAGGACGGTGCATTTCAGAAATCAGTCTGGGTTGCTTTCTTTAAGTGTAAAGAACAGCACGTAAAACCCTGACAGCGTATAAGAACAATTCAAAAACTGCCAAAATTGTGTCTTGACAGCTTTTGTATGTTGGAGGTGTATAAGACATTGCATAAATGTATTGAACTTCAGCATTTAATTTGTGCTCCTAAGGAATAGGCAGCTATCTTAATTTCCTTCTTGACGCAAGAATATCAGGTTCTGTGGCTGTTATGTATAAAAGATGTACTGCTCCCTGCTTACAGTGCTTTCTAGCTGCAAAGAAAGATCTCACTGTGGAGAAAATACCTTTTCCTGTCAAGATGGATATCAAAATGTTCAGGCGAATCTGCCTGACCAGGGAATTCTAGCACATCATTCTGGTGTACGCTTTTCCAGTGTAATCCCTGTACTGGGCCTTTCACCTCCAGGACGTGGTTTTATACTCAGTCTACATCATTTTAGCCAAACGTTTGTTCTTCAGCTGCAAAGCACACTAAAGAGATGAGTTGTTGGCAAGCTCACAATGTTCTTGGTGCCCAGAGTTACACACATTGTGCACTGTCTGTTGGCTATCTCCATTCACACTTAAGGAGGCTCTGTAAGATTTTTACAAAGAGAAAAAATATCCCAGCTGCTAACATGTTACACAAGTTTGTACTCACACTAGCGTATTTGCCAAGTCTCATTCATCTGAAGAGGGACTCCCTCATTTTAGACTAAATGTAAGGCAGTTTTCAAAGCATCTGGGCCAAATTCTGTTCTCTCCTTACACCACTGCAGTTTCCCTGATTTCAGTGAAGTTGCTTAAAAGAAGTCAGAATTTGACTCTTTCTCTCTTACTGATGAAGTATTTTGCATGATGTGTGTTTTAGTGAGACATTTAAAATCTGAATCATAAGTTTTAGTCAAACCTACGTAATTCAAGTTGCCACAGTCTGAGAGCTCTGCATTCGGCCTAGCACAGCAGACACAGCAGTATGAATGAGAAATCATTTGTATTCACACTAAGAGAGTTTGAAAAGGTTCCAGTTAATCCAGTTGATTTCACATTAATTTGAACAGTGCTGTGCACTTTGGGCCTTTTTCCATTTTGAATGGCTCCTTGGTCTAACAGAACAGCCTCATTATTTTTATATGGCAAAGATTTGGAAACATTTTATTTTTTCTTATGTGGATCCCTCATTTCCACCAGGTTGGGGGTCAATATAACCATTAATTATTTCACTTTATTAAAAAAAAAAGTGGGGATAGGAAGA
Source organism: Lepidochelys olivacea (assembly GCF_965140295.1). Lineage (NCBI taxonomy): Eukaryota > Metazoa > Chordata > Testudines > Cheloniidae > Lepidochelys > Lepidochelys olivacea. The sequence continues at coordinate 102,048,416 of NC_140412.1, read as the reverse complement.
TTCCTGAAATACTAATTAATCAAATAATTAGACGTCATGCAGTCTAGTTGTCATGTGAAGGGGCTGGAGTAGAGAAAATTAATTTCCCTTACCAAGGGGCAGGCTGCAATTCTTCAGTGCAGCCCCTCCATAACGCTTCTGCTGCTAAAATGCTTCCTCTTCCTCCGTGCGGGGTCCTACCAACTAGAGCTGCCTCATCCATTATCTCACCCGCATGCCAACATATTTGAAGCCAGCACAGAGACCATCTCTCCTGTGCATAAGGAGGTGAGAGGCTCACCTGCCCATGACCAGTCTTCCTCACCGTGGTGCTTGTAGGTGTATAATAGTTATTTCATTTTCTATGTGTCAGACCTTGTTATTTCTAGGAAGCTGCTGTTTGCAGGGCAGCTGCCATTTTGTGGAGCAGAAGTGATGCAGAAGAGGCATACACAGCATAGTCTCACAGGAGACTTTACTTTTGTTCCTTTCTTCCTTTGTAGTTATCCTAATCTTAAAAACAAAATCACCGAGACTGGTAATATATTGTCAATCAATTTTTGCAAAGCATAATACCCCCATGCAACAGTGGAGATCCACAGCGAAGTGGACCTTCTGCCAATAAATGATTTTCATCCATGGAGAATATTTCATTGATCTTACCACCTCAGTTTGTGCTCAGCTTTCTTTAGCTTTGTAGTGGATCTAGGTTTTTAAGAAAGATGCTGTCACAGGATGAAAATGGGGTAGGGACAAGAAAGCAAGTGCAGTAATAAGAAAAGGCATGTCCTGCACATTTTCAGATGCATCACAATTACAGTGTGTCAGTGTTTGTAGAATTTTTTGATTGTTTGGTTTGCAGCTGGATAATTTGGGTACTTAAAGTGTGTTAGGGACATTCAGCTGATGTCCTGTACCATCACAGAGGATGCACTGGGTGTGCCAACTGATAAATAGCTGCTTTTTATATTCCAAAATAATATTCAATCCTGATCATGTCTGAATAAAGAAAACCCAAAACAGGACCTCTGACTTAAGACAATGGAAACTGGGTGTGGTTCTTTACATACATTAGCATTACATGAGTAGAAACACTTTTTACTGCATTGAGCAGTTTACTAAAAAACAACATGATCTGTTTTTTAAAGTTCAGTCTTCCTATGTGGTATTGGTTTTCACTTCTAAATCCCAGTGTGGTATGGTATAGTATGGTATGGTGTCATACATTATGGTGTGGTGCAGTGCAGTATGATACGCCTTTCTCCCTGTGTGATACTATGATAATTAAGGTCAGCTGAGGTGCTTAAATTAACAGGCCCATATGGTTGGTAGCAGAGGTAGAGTGCAGAATAGACTCTGCACCATTCTTCTCCCAATGCCCTGTCAAAGCCCAAGTCTTTGGACTTTCGACACATGCTCCAAAGTCTGAAAACAGACTTTGAGAAAGGGGGAGTTAAAGAAGGGGGAGAGGGGACCACTGATAATTCAGATGAGACAACTGGATTTAGGCAAGGGAGTATTATTGGTTTATTTTGTAAATATTTTCATTGGCTTGCATTTCGGGGGAATGCAGAGGAACATTTAAAAAATGAAAAAAATAAATGTTAGTGTCTAAAAAGACTATGCAGTATATTCACTATTTATATTCAAACTTTAAGACTCACCATTTTGTAGTGTTAAAAAGTCATGGCATTTTTAAACAAACTGCTCATTGCAACGTGGCCAATTACTAGTACTTTTTTTTAAATATATATATATAATGAGGATTGTATTGCATGTACTAAAAATCCCACATTCTCTATAAATGATAGGAGTCTTTTTCCCTCCTAAAGGCACCTTTGGGCACAATTACTTTAACATGAGGGTGGGAGTCATACTCTTTAGTGACTTCCATTACCCTATTTGCAAAGCTCATTTCAGCAGTAAATCTCACAGGGCACATTGCTGTTTCTGGGGTGCACTTTTTAGAATTGAGATTGAAAAGGCCTTTTAACATCAGTTCCTTGGGGCTTCAAGCACAAAATAAATGACTTACATATGCATTGCAGTGTGGGAAAACCAAATAAATGATAGCACAAATTATTTATACGTGTTCAAGACTTTGTATGTGTTCTAATTCCAACACACTTTATGTAACTTACCTACCTCCCTTTGATTCCACCCAAAGAAAAGGAAGCAGAAAATTAGTCATGAGAGCCCAAAGCATTGCACAGAAAACTGCTTTCAACTCCCAGGAAAGACTGAACTATATTCCCAAATAGAGAAGTTAGAAACTTTTCCCAAAATTGCAGGCATTTGAATTATTCCTGCTAGAGAGAGGGAGACAGACAGTGTGAGACAGCAAGGCAAGAACAGTAGCTGCAGTTTCTCTTCACAAACCTATTATTTTCTTCTCCGCTTATCAACATGTAAACTTTGTTTTCTCAGGAGTCATGACTGTACAACCACCAGGGACAATAGTAAATGTCAGATAAGAGACTCATTACACATCAAAACAGCCCTACCTGACAAGACTAGAACAAAACTCAGCTGAATTTTAGATGTTTATGTTTTGTTTAAAGGTGGCCACTAACTGGTGGTGTTTTGAAGTCCTACTTTTTCTGCACTCTTTTTTAAAATAGAACTGGAGATAGGCTTGACCTGGAACTCTGGATCCAATCCACCTGCATTCCCCAAACTTTGGAGAAATTCAGATCCAGATCTAGGTCAAAATCCAAACATTCTGACTATGGTTTATCTCTGACTACAATTGTATCCCACAACATGTTGCAACCTGGCAACATATGTGTACAGTTTTCAAATATTAGATGATGGAGTATGATACATGTCACAGTGGCAATGACCAGCATGAAATGGACCCCTGTTCTGAAATCTCATGTGATTTTCCCAAGATTTCATGATGGACATTGTCTGCTGAATACTTAAACTCCTCCAAGTCTTTCATTCCTAACTATATCTCCTGGTTGCGAATATTTGGGTTAGAATATACTATGTGTTACATAATTTCAGGATGAGTGCCAAATTTATTTTCTGCATCTTTACAACAGATTATGTGATATCAAATGATGGGCCACAAAAGTCCAGTATGAATCCAGGCTTTAAATTCCCCCTCCCCCCTCAAATTTTAAGGGTGTTCACACCAAGGTAACCATTACTACTAAGTACTTATTGCAAATTAAAATATTGCTATGGACACTGCCAGAGTCTGATTGTCAGTTGGCTCTTTTGGTTGCCTTGGCTGTGCACTTACTCCCGAAAGAGCACAGCTGAGACCCAGTCACCAAAATGAAATATCCTTTCATCCATTCAGTGGAGCTTGACTAAGGCTGAACTTGGACTATTTGGTAGAATGGGCAGAGAAAACATCAGTGAGGAAAATATGATAAAAGCCTTTTTCCCTTTATTTTTATCTTACACTTCTTTTCCTCCTGAGCTGTTCTCACATTTTGCAGCTCCATTGTGGACGTGCAACTGATTTTATTTCTGAAGGCGACTGTGCACTCACAAGTTAATTGCACTTCAATTTCTGTTGGTTCAGTTTGTTAGGCCTGCAAAAGTGGCCACACAAACTTTGGCAGACAGCACTGAAAATCTGCCGTTAAATAATTACCAAATTATTTTGACCAGTTTGTCACCTTTTTCATTTGGGGTTGTTTACTCAGCATGGGAAAAACCTTAAGGATGACCCTTAGCATAGGTTCCAGCTCAGTACTGGAGAACGCCAGACTTTTGCCAGTACAGTATGGATAAACTGCAATCAAAATGCATCATGCTTGATCATAGCTATTAAATAAATAAATATTTTAAAGACGTGTTTTTAGCACATTAGAGAAGGAAAGTACTAAACTATGAAAGTGTATCCTTATCCACTCGCCGCCCAATAACTGGCTGCCCTTTCAGTAACATTTTGTGATCCAGTAGTCATTTTTAATTCACCCTGTGATATTAGTTTTTATTATGGAAACTGATCATTCTTGAGTAGCTGAAGTCTCTCGTCCTCAGATCCTGTATTTCATATGGTACCCAAGATTTAGTAATGCACACACTGTGATAATTTGGACAGTTTGGACTACATAGTCAAAGTAGACTTGAGCAACTGTGAATAGACATTTGCATGCCTATCTAGGAGCTTCAGTGGAAGTTGAGCATCCAGAGAATTTTCAAAGCTGGGGTTTGGTCACACCCATGTTGTATGGGAGCTCAGTGAACTGAGCATTTTCAGGGAGCAGGGTGATCAGTGGGATGGGAGCCCAAACAACATTGTTACAAGGGCCTAGCTCCAAGGATGCCCCAAGGGCTCAGAAGTTTGTCAAGTTAGAGGCATGATTAAGGATGCTGGGTAAGGTATTCAAGCAGCCACAGTGTCCACTCTTGGCTGCTCTGAAAACAGCACACAGAATAAGGTCTCACAAGCATTTAAGTGACATTGAGACCAAGACTGGGATGGAGACAGACAGAATTTCCTGAGTGTTTTAGGATCAACATAGCAAAGGAGGAGGAGATTCAGGATTGTCAGAGGGGCTTAGAGAGGCAAGGAAGAGGAGTGGAAAGAGGTGGTCCACATATGTAGGGGTTTCTGGAAACAGCTGGGATTAGGGGACTAGAGGACAGCACCAGGGAGAGACTGCAATACATCATCAAACCATGCTGCAGCTGCGAGTCAGGCAGCAGGCTAGGAAGAGAATGGCTCAGAAGAGATGTCCTAAGGTCTTTGGGTTTGGAAAAAAATCCTGGCTGCCCACCTCCCACTGTAGCTTGTAGGCAGGGGTTCAAATGGGTATATGCACCTATCAAAGCTGTTGAAAATTCCAGTGTGGAGGAGCTGCCCTTTATCTTATTCACATCTCATTTCTGCAACATTTCAGTACAGAATGTGAACAGATATTTTAATATCAGTGACCAATTTCTGAGATTTTTCTATCAATTCAGATAGTGGAGAGGTTGTTGAATTGCCCCAGAAGGCCACAGTTGCCTCATTACAGGACTACTGAAAGGCCTTTAGTGATCTTGGACTAGAGATGGTGAGGGTGAGGTTGTGACATTTAGAAACTTGAAGAACAGGAAGGTCTGGAGAACATTCAGTAACTAGCATTTGGAAATCCTAGTGTCTGGCCACCAGTGTGGGCATCCAGTACTAAGAGTGGACTTTCAAAGAACAAGCATCACATCAATTCTTCTTTGAAAATTCCCCTTTGAATGCCTCAAACGTGCCGGGGGGGGGGGGGGGGGTAGGGCGGAGAGGAGTGAGAAGGGAGGAATCTTCTCAAAAGCACCCAAAAGAGACATTTTGAAAATTCCCCAACATATATATTTTCTTCTTATAGTGGCATCATAGATATCAGTAATGGTTTGCAGTGCAGCAGTATACATGCACTATGCATCTTTTTGAAAGTGGTTAAACACTCCAACTTCTCTTCAGCATTTATTCAGCTGTAATGTCTGGTTATTGCACACCTACACCAGTTTCATGGGCATTAGCTGTTAATCAAACTCTCTCATTCCCATCCTGCCCTACAAAGCGGAAGGACCCACTACTAATGACATTTATGTAATATCAAATAAGCCAAGCTATGAAAAAGGGGCCAACATCTACCATAATTGTAAATAAAGTATGACATTACGTATAGAGCATGTTTTCAATTTTCATGATGTAAACATTTCAAAAGATAGCATGCATTTAGTACTGTGGGCCAAAGGCAACAATAGCTTACTTGGCTTTTGGTTACATGGACTCCCATTCCTATTTATTCTGCAGATCAGGAAAAATACACACTGACTGTAGCATCTCGTTGATGACATGATAAATGTGCTGTTTGGAAAATACAGAGAATCCTTTTAAGCTGCACCTAAATATGTATTTCTTATGAGAAAGGGATATAGTTTTACTAAGTTTTTAATGCTCATTCCTTTCATATGTTTTTTACTTCTTTTTTACCCATTTTCTTGTATTTATTTTTAACTTATGTGTTTTAATAAGAGATGAGAACATGATTAGGAAAGACAATACTGGTGAGGCTCTTGTGGTAATACAGTAAATATTGGCTTATTGGGCTGTTCTACCAATAATGCATATGTGACATCATATTATGCTATACATGCCAAAGGCTGGCAAATTTAACAGACATATACAAATTATACACAGGTATCAGGTCATCCAGTAGTGAAATGCAGCAGAAGGTGAAGGCATTTGACTGGTGCAATGGGGTCAACAGCCCTGAGTATGCAAAAATTGCCATTGAATATTTTTAATATACAGGGGGTAATCCTTAGTAGCTGGGGTATGAATGCAGAGTCTGAAGACTGAGCTTGCAGGGCTCTTGGACATCAGATACACAAGTGATCTAAAACTAGGAAAAGTGGACTGACAACCTATTCATGACCTATAGTATCTGATGCTCAGGAAAGAGATGTATAGCAAAATATTGGGTTAAGTGGACAGAATGAAGCTATACAAACAATAATCATCACCACTAGACAAGAGCTAAATTCATGAGCTAATATGGACTCACTACAATGTACTGTATCCTTACATTGTTAATTGCCAATGCCTAGACTGGTGTAGCTGCTTATATGTAGAACTCATTTTAAGGAACTCAAGCAGTCTGTGTAGGTCTTCTAATTTAATTAGGATAGCTTACCCCCTATTGGTCATTGCCCATCAGAGGCCGCTGACTACAGCTATAAGAGAAATCAGAGAGCACCAGTTAGTGTCTGCTCAACATAACAGCTGCTTGGTTCCTTACCTGCAAGGTGCTGTGTTGTGTTCTTAGAATACAACCTGATCCTACTTCAGCTGAACCTGAGTCCGTTGTGAGTGTTACCTTACTCCATGACTGTTTGAGCAGGTCATCGGCTAACCTACCACACCGCTTCATTCTCTTCAGGGGATGGAAAACACTAACTTACCTGTGGCTGATATGCTGAACCTGATATAAAGCTTCCAGAATCAAGTGGCACAACTACAAGTATAGAATACTGCTTTCTAGGCACAAACCTCTCAGCAGTACCCCGCAACTGGTGCCCTATAGCCTCATTGCTGGATAATTTTGACGGTGCAAATGGCAATTTTGTGGTTTCCTGAATTAACGTTGTCTACTTTTTCTGCTCCAGCTGTTTATGCACTGTTTGGCCCAGGCCAGGGTAGGGCTTATAATTAGCGTACTGATTAGAGAAGCTCTGGATTGGGCATTGCGGCTGCTCAAGCAGTCCAGTTCTGTCTTGAATAACTTTGATGATTTCATTAGTGTCTTCTCAACTATTTTCAGTTACCTGAACCACACTCGCACGGTCAAAGCCTCTTTTCAGTCCCTAAAACAGGGTTTCTGGCCTGTTTCAGTCTATGCTGCCCACTTGCAATGCCTTATCACCAATACTGAATGTAATAAAGAAGCTCAGGTTCACCACTTCCGTCAAGGACTAAATGACAGTACTAAAGATGAGTTGGCCCATGTGGAGCTCCCAGTCATCCTAAATTCTTTTGTCAATTTTCACATCTGGATTGATGTCCATTTGTCTGAAGGATGTCAGGAGCGGAAGAGATTATCCCAGCAAACTCGTTCCCATAAGGTGCCATTTCCACTGGCATCATGAGCTAATCTCATGACTGAACTCATACAGCTTGACACAGCTCAGACTTGTCTAACTTGTTTCTTTTAATTCAAACCCAGGACAAGCATGGGAAACTCCTGTGTCCAATCCTATTAGAGGGACCAAGACTGCACTCAGCGACTGACCCTAATTCAACATCTAGCATCCCTTTAGTAATACCAGGCACTCTCCCTATCTTGAGATGACACCATCCATACTTTCAAGTTTAATGTAGTCTTTACTACCCCGCCATGTCCAATCCTAGTCATATGCAACATGCACTTATTGATGCTGGTGCTTTCAGTAAGTTCATGGACATAAAGTTTTCTAAGACCCTTCATTCAATGTAAACCCTGATTATGTTGAGGCCATTGATGGCATTGCTTTCTTAGGGCCCAGTTTCTCACAAGATGGCCACTCTTGAAGTCATAATTCAAGATCACCTTGAAATTCTCCAATTCAACTGAGTCAAATCACTGCACTTTCTGATTATCCTCAGTATCACTTGGCACACACTGCATATTTTGTGAGGTGCTCAAGTGGTGCATTTCAATTCAAATTACTGTTGACAGCCATGCCTCCTACCTTGGAACTGAGTACAGAAACCGTGGAAGGTGATGCAGCTAGGTCTATTGTGCATTGTTCCCAGCGTGTATTAGCCAATACCCATCTGGGGCTTCAAATGCCTCCAATGTCCATAATTGTGTTAACAACTAAGGTACTCCCAACCAAAGCCTATCTAGATCACATCACTGGAATAGGGAGCCCAAAGATCCTAACCCATCTCCAGTGGTCCCAGCAAAATACCAAGACCTAGCTGACTTATTCGATAAAAAGAATGTAAGGACACTTCTTTGGCCTTACAGTTGCCCCATTGATCTTCATCCAGGAGCCAAGATCCCATTCGGGTGAAATAATTACCCTATCAGAACCAGAACTCAAGGTTCTTCAAGAATACCTCCAAAAAATCTTGCAAAAAATTTCATTTATCCATTGACCTCTCTGGCTGGTTCCCCAATATTATTGGTCAGGAAGGGTGTTTACCAAGCCTGACCTTCATGGCATTTATAATTTGGTTCAGATTTGCAAGAGGGATTAATAGAAATGACATTCTGAAATTGGGATGGGCATTTTGAGTATCTTTAGATCCTTCAAATGCCTTGGCCACTTTTCAGCATTTCATTAATGACATTTTTAGGGATATTTTAGCTCAATGTGTGGTGATCTACCTGGACAAGAGTCTTATCTTCTTTGAAAACTAACTCCTCCATGGCCAGTACATTCACCTTGTACTGCAATGTCTCTGTGAGCATGGGTTATACACAAAACTAGAAAAATGTGAATTTGACCAGTCATCCATGCAATTTAGTGGTTATATTGTTTCCCCCAGTGGCATGAGCCTGGATCCTACAAAAGTATCCAGTATTCTGGATTTACTATGCTGGACTTTCTCTCAAACAAAGACCCTGCATAAAACCCCTGGGGGACTTCATGCGTCTATCAACCCCATCCCAATCCTGGTCATCCATCTCCATGAGTTATGCTTATAAGAAGCACACAGAATCTTTTTAAAGGGAATAAGGCAATACACCACATTTATTGAGACTACAGTTTAAGCATTAAAATCAGCATGCTTCCATTCACTCACACACACACACACGTACACACACACACACACACCAAAAGGTTCTGCAGCTGGATTTGATAGTTACCAGTCCTTAGTGTTGCTTGGTCAGTTCCAGTGGCCAGCTGAAACTGCACATGAGGGCGGGGAGCTGGCCCTCTGTCAAACGCGTTCAAAGCTCCAATGTTGATGCAGAACAAACCCAAAGTCCCATGGCAATACACCCTCCTTTTATAGTGAAAAGTTCCCATACAAGTCTATGGCCCTTGCTGTGTCGCACCGGAGCTGTCAATCACGAGGTATTCAAGGTTGCTCCTAATTAGCATTATTTTGAGTTTTTACCAGGAGGATCCACAGCTGTTTCTTATCTCATCCCTTTGGCTCAACTCCTTATCTCATCCTTGGGGTGTATGCCTTTGCTTTAGGGTTGTCAATCTGGCTTCCCAGTGATTGATAATAAAGTTGGTGCCTCTTGACTTCTCCACTCCCTTCTTGACCATCCAGCTCAGGTATCCTTTCTCAGTTAATGACCATACATTCTTCACTCACACCAAAATAAGGCAATTACAACCATAAAACTTCTATCCCTCTAAGAACAAATATTAACACAATCAGCAAAAAATAAACTCAGAACAATTTCTTCTTACTAATTCAAGGCTACAATTTCTTCTTAAGAAAGAACGAGGAGAACTTGTGGCACCTTAGAGACTAACAAATTTATTTGAGCATAAGCTTTCGTGGGCTAAAACTTTTTACTAATTCAAAGCTAGCAAAATGGAGTATAAGGCAAAATAAGGAAAATGGAATACAATTTTACTTGAGACAATTGCTTCCCATTAGGTTTTTGGCCTACACGTGGATGTTATTGTTGACCTACCCTGCTTGGAAGGTAATACAGCAATTTTAGCCATCATCTAACACCTAACTAAAATGTCCCACATTATCCCATGAGAGTCTCCACTGCTGAGGAAATGGCCTGGCTCTTTTTTCACTCATGTCTTCAGACTCCACAGGCTACCATCTCTCTTCCTCATCAAGAACTTTTTAAGTTATTGAATGTTAAGCTACATACTTCCTCTGCCTATCTTCCTCAGACTGATGGGCAGGCTGAATGAGTTAATCAAATCCTTGAACGATACATTTGTTGTTTCATTAATTATCACCAGGATGACTGGGTCTCACTCCTTCCTTTCACTGAATTTGCCTACAACTCCTCTCACCATGTCTCAACTCATCCCAGTCCCTTCTGTGCCAGATATGGATTCCATCCACAGTTCCATCCATCTTTACCGAAGGTGTGCCATGTCCTGGCAACCACCAGTCTACTTCAACATTTGTACCAGGTCCAAGAGAAACTCAGCCAAGAGGTCTTACAAATAGTATGCAGACTGATAATGTTGGGAAACCCATTGTTTTGTTGTCTGTGATGGGGTATGTTATCATCACAGAACCTCACATCTACTCGACTCTCATGTAAATTAGATCATCAATGGCTGGTGCATTTAAAATTATCCAGCAAGTCAATCCCACCACACTGAAACTGCTTCTGCTCAGCTCCATAAGAATGCAGTTGGTCTTCCATGTTTCTCTGTCCATATACTGATGATCCTGTTCCTGGACAAGTCAAACCTCTGCCAATTATCAACCAGGAGCATGAAGAAATCCTTGTACAACATATCTTTGACCCTAAGCTAGTCTGCAGCAAACTGCAGTACCTTGTGTATTGGGAGAGTTATGGGCCGGCTGACTGATCATGCGAACCTGTCAGTCATGACCACAAGCTTGATATGTTTAGGGAATTTCACCAAGCCTACCCTGCCAAGCCCAGACCTAGAACTCATGCAGCCTGTACCGGGCTTGTAATTCAGTTTTTTACCACCTACTGGTCATTCCCTACCAGAGGGTGCGCATGCTGCCATAAAAAAACCCAGCAAGCATCAGTCCGTGTCAGCCCAATGCAACACCTGCCAGCTCTTTATCTACTCAGTGATCTGCTGTGTTCACAGAATAAAGCCTGACCCTCCTTCAGCTGTACCTGAGTCTGTTCTCCGTGTTATCGTGTTCCATGAAAGTTGCCACTTCAAACTGAAACCAAGTCTCATATTTTTTTAAGTGTAGCCTTCAATAACTAGAGTACTGCCTATTAGCAAATATGCTTAAGACAAAGCTGAATGAAAAGAAAACCTTCATTATTCTGTGTACAGTGCATAGAACCTAGTACCCGCAATACTGGTCCCCCTTAAACCAGGATCATAAGCGTTACTATGCTGGATTTGATCGACAATCTGTCTAGTCAGGTATCCTGTCTGTGACAGTGGCCAATATCAGAGGCTTCAGAGGAAGGTCCTAGAAATATCATAGTGAACAATTATAGAATCTACCCTGTCTGCCTTGAGAGCCACTTGTGAATTTTAGTCTGATCCATTTTTATGTTCACCTATGGCATTGAATGAATAATAATATTTATATATTTTACTAATTTATTTAGATTTAAGATAATATAAATGCCTATCCCAGACTCCAGGCAGCCTAACATAACTAATCATACAGTAATAAAATTACATTGAATTTTAGCAGCATTAAAATGGGTTTCACAGGAGCTTGGCCAGCCAGCCATCTACCCCTTTCATCATCAGGGAAGCATATCCTCAACGTTTTCCAGAGACCCTTTCAAACAGCCTTTTGCAGACTGCTCAGAAAGTCATCAAGTTCAGGTTGTTTTTTGAGTAAGATGGAGCAAGTCCTCTGAGAGAATGCCTTCCCAGCTTCCCCTCTTTTATAAGAGGGGAATCCATCTCAAGCACCCCTGCTGACTACAGCTGTGGCAATATGTCAGGGGAGAGAGGCAGTCCCTCAAGTAGGCCAGTCCCTTTCCCTTTAGGGCTTTATATGTCCTAACCACCATCTTAAACTCCATCCAGAGTCCAATGAGCAGCTAGTACAGATTCTGGAGCACCGGTGTCATGTGCTACCAGTGATATGCCTTATTCACTCAGTGAGCTACTGCATTCTGCACCAGCTTCAGTCTCCGAATGGCTTGAAGGTGTAGCCCCACGTCGAGTGCATTGCAACTGTCTGATCTTAGGGAACAAAAACATGGATAAGAGTGGCAAAGCCTGCTTCCAAAAGCAAAGGTCGCAACCTCCTAGCCAGACACAGATGGTGAAAAGCTGACTGGGTTACAGCTGTAATATGATCATCAAACAGCACCTGGAGGTCTAACACTATCCCTAAGTTGTGAATCTTAATAGGTATTGGCAGACTCACCCCATCAATAAAAGGAGCTGATAGTACCTCTCCCATCTCCTTTGGCTCCTTCCCTCAGCCCACCATCATCACCCCAGTCTTGTATGGATTGAGCTTCAGTCAGCTTACTTTCCCCTATGCCCCCATCTCAGCTAGACACCTACTGCGGTGTTGAGCTGAATCAGACAGGAGAGAGAGAGAAAGAGAGACATACAGCTGAGTGTCAGCAAACAGGAAACACTGTGCCCTAGCCAGATGTCTACCCAGATTGACTAGGGTCAAGGAGATCAAAAGCATCTACATACTGTGAGAGTTGTCTCACCATAGCCTTCTCACAATCTGATCCAAAAAGGGAAGAGGTGATACTGGTCGTTAGCAAGATGGTCAGCATCCAGCGATGACTTCTTGAGCAAAGGCTGCACTATTGCTTCCTTCAAAGCATAAAGTCAATAATTAGATGGGTAGTAGACAGACAGGTAGGTAATCGTGTCTCCGTCAACAATACATAACAATTTATTATTGGCTGAGATGCTGGTCTATCCTCAACCAAACTGATTGCAGACATTAGTTCAAAATGAGTGTTTCTTGTATTCAATCTTCAAGTTGTTTCCTGATCTAAGTTTGGACTGTTGGAAGGATTTAAATGAAATAAGGCTTTGTTTAAATTCAAAAGCAGCTCCTGTTCCCACTTTGTAACTTATTGTCAGTTTAGGGATGGTTTACTTTCAGTAATAAGTAAAACAGTAAATCATTCACCATTTTTGGACATACTTCTTCAACATTCATCTCACCAAATGCAGCTACAGTGTCTTCCCAACTGCAAATTCCTCTGTTAAACCTTTTTGCTCCCCCATTGCACTATGAAGTATAGATTAATTACTCAATAACAATTTTGAAGGTGATGCCTGATTGAAGATTCACACTCTTACATTACTGCGTGAAGTCATATATGCACATGTGGTTTCAGTCTGGCTTTAGCATATAAGCCACCCTATGAAGGGATCATAAAATAAAATATAACCTGACAAACATGGATTCCAGTGATGTTTCTTGTGCAGAAGAAATGAGATTATGGAATATCCACATTGGTGAACCAGATGGTCAGGCCTTTATACACCTGATCTGCTGGTTCCCACACATCTGCTGTAGTGAATTAATTACTCTCCAGCAATGAGAGTCTGATCCATAGCTGACTGAAATCCATAGGAGTCTTTCTATAGAAAGTAACTCAGAAGTTTTCCCATTGATTTAAATGGAAGTTTTGCTTGAATAAGGTCTCCAGAGCTTGGTCCTTAGTAAATTAATTGACTTCTGCATTAGGGAAAAAAAAGGTAATGTAAAGATGCTATTAAAATGGACCTGTTGCAGACCAACTGAGCCCTTATTAAGGCCATTACATAGTAATTATAAAGGCAGTCCAAATTTCTGAAGACCCACACACAGCCTCTACTTGCACTGCCAGTCAAATGGCAGTATAATGTCATTATGGCATAAAAATTTAATGGCAAAACACCCTCAGCGCATTTGAAAGTGTAATGAAGGAATAGAAATTATCACTAGTACCATCAACAAAAGCAAAGAAACTGTACAAACAACAAAAGCAAGGATATTTTGAGTTAAGGTTGCCTCAGAGTGTTATTTAAGCCACAAAATCCTTCGGTGCAGCAGCTATTATGGTACCCTTCAAGAGCTCTCCCACCACACTAGGTGGCTTTATATTACATATCATCAAACACACAGTCTACTAAGAACCATAGCACCAGCCAGAGTCACCACAGTTGATGGTGTCTCACCCACCGTCCTGTAGTGAAGTTCCCAGACCCGGCTCAATCCTGCCAATTCACAAATCTCTGGGACAGCCCCACAGGTGGTGCTAGGGAGGCTCAGAGCATGCACCCCTTCACATGTCGATGGAGAGTTTGAGAACAAGGCGTGCTGGAGAGTTTTTGTCTATCCTGGCGACATAGCCAAAAAGCATTTTAATGAGAGACTGGGTGAAGGCCAGATCTGTGCAAGATTGTGACATTTTATACAAAGTCAACCCACTGTATGCTCAGGATTTGGTGCTGCCTCTAGCTGCTCCAGGTCTGCCTGTAAGAGGGTCCAGGTTTCTGAGCCATACAGCAATAGAGGTAGTACACAGGTCTGACAGATCCTGAATTTTGTCTCATAACAAAGATGATGTTATGTATCATGACATATCACTGAAAAAAGATTCATTACACCAATCTGGTTTGAGCAGGAGAATAAAATATATCTTGTGAACCACTGGTAATAATGTTTGTAGAAATATTAAACAAAATTCTCAGTGAATAAATAAATAAAAACTGCTTTATAATATTACATTGCATTGCTGACTTGAATAGGCACAGAAAGCACCACTTGTCCATATTGGTAACGAGCTAACGATATGAAAAAAAAAAAGTCACCCACAACTACCCTGTGCTGCAATGCCTTACCGCAACAGACAGACCAATTGGTTAGACTTAATTGGTTTTAATATTTTCATTTGTCTATGGATTCTTGGCCCCCCATCCCTGCAAACACATATGCATATGCTTAGATTTACACACATGAGTAGTCCCATTGAGTGCAGTGAGGTAGAGTAAAGCATATGCACAATTGTTTTCAGGAAAGGAAGACTGGGTCAGAGGCATTGCTGAGAACATGTGAAAATTGCACATGTGACAGCGGGCAAAGGCCAAGTCACTGCAATAACCCTACAAAGGGGTCACCTTCATCATACCCGCTGCTTTTACAGACAGCTACAAACTAATCATTAGCCCAAAGCACAGAAGAGTTCAATGAGTCTCAAAGCAAGTAAACAAGGTCTTCAGTTAGCCTGACTTTGTTCAAGGTAATCATAGCTTAATCCCAACCCCTTTATTTCTATGATTATGATTATTTAATGAGGGCCCAAAATTGTGTTAGGTGCTTTACCCAACAAATACAAATGCATAGTCCCTACCTACAAGATCTTACAATCCAGGCTGGATCCTGCAATTCATGGCATTCGCGCTCACTGCTGTGCCCATACATAGCCCCACTGATTTCACTGGGGCTTCCCGTGAGTGCAGCACACACATGCAACCATTTGCAGGACCGGGCCTCATTTTAGAGGCGATGAGTAAGATGTGAGGAAGGACCAGGATTACAGTAATATGGTAACCCAGCATGACACAGTTTCCTTTTGGCAGAACAATTTGACATACAGATTTATTCTTCCTCCCCAAGTGCTCTCCAGCAGATCACCTGTGTACTCTCCTGCACCCTAGCTTTTTGTACACAAAATGCAACAGCCTTGCAGTGACACCACAGCAGGCTGTCTCTCATCAGCCCCTGCTGCGATATTCCTAACTCTTTCACTCCAGGGAGTGCTTCCCTGCTTGATGCTGCTAGCAGATTAAACCTGCTCTAATTTTCCATCTTAAGCCAAATAGACGCATAAGCAAGCTGTTGGATTGTTTCACTGTCAGTGCAGCACACCATCATAATGCTTTTTCTGCAGCTAGCAATACTGGTGGATATTTGCATGTAAAATGGGGGCGGGAGGTAGAGGTGAGATTAAGCAATGAAATAAACAAGGAATGGTTCCAGGAATTTTTTTCTCCGCAAATTGCTATTTTTCAGGATGTTCTCCTGACTCCAATCTTTGGGTCAGTGTCAGGATTATGACCTGAGAATTAGGAAGTAGGATCAGAAGAGTCAGCAAGATTAATTGGATCAGAGGAGTCTTTAAGATCCGATGATTTTTAGAAACAGGCTGAATGAGCCCAGTAAAGATTATGTGCCAATCCAAAATACAGTGCAATGCAATTTATTTTTATATACCATCTTTCACACAAAGTACCACAAAATAGTTTACAGAGACAGAGAGATAATGCTTTACAGGGTTAGGTACAATGACTCCCAGACAGGCAGAAAGGCAAAATGACATATGGAAATGGAACCGAGTAAAAGGGAAAGATGAAATTTAAAAGCAATAAAGTATCCATACGGATGAGTCACAGTGAAGGGATCATGGAAACATGCAGTGGTAGGTGGCAAGAAAGGTGAATAGAGTTTAGTGTCAATCAAAGCCCAAAGCAAACTGGGAGGTTTTTCACTTAAAGCAAGACTTGATGAGAGGAAGTAATTCAGAGGGACACCTGATTACCAGCAGCTAAGTAATTTACTTCTCATTCAGTATCCTGGATAGATCTAGTAGTTTAGACCACCCATGTGAACCGAGCCCAAAAGAGTTTAGCTCAACTAAAGATTTTCTCTTGCCTCAGAAATCATTCCATCTGTGAGATGAGGATTTTATGATGCCCAAGCACTTCTGGAGTGAAGCCACAAACTGTATTACACAAGCAATGCTGTGTTGTTCATGGCACTAGATAGAAACACACGCACATGCACTCTTCTCATAAACCTTCACAGTACATTCGAAGTTTAAAGTTTAAATGATGTTTAATTATTCTAAAGGAACCTGAATGGCTTTGGGGTATTTATTTGTCTGAGGGGCTGAGAGGGAAGCAGGTGTTGTATGTGTGGAAGTATTCTCTTTCCCAAAGGATCTATCTATCTGGCTGGAAGATGAAAAGGCAGGAGCTGCAGATGGGGCAGGGGCGGGGGAGGAAGTGCTTCAAAAATACAATAACAATATGGTCATTCTATTTTGTTTTGTTGTGATCTTGACACTACCAGGCTTTGTGGGGTTTTCTAGTTGCACCTAACCTAATTATTGTGTCCGAGAGCACATGGATGGCATTGCAGTAACCATACAGCCCAGTCTATATTGCCTTGGCAGAATAGGCATTGGGCAGGGGGTTATTACATTCATAGAATCATAGAATATCAGGGTTGGAAGGGACCTCAGGAGGTCATCTAGTCCAACCCCCTGCTCAAAGCGGGACTGATCCCAGACTAAATCATCCCAGCCAGGGCTTTGTCAAGCCTGACCTTAAAAACTTCTAAGGAAGGAGATTCCACCACCTCCCTAGGTAACGCATTCCAGTGTTTCACCACCCTCCTAGTGAAAAAGTTTTTCCTAATATCCAACCTAATATCCCACTGCAACTTGAGACCATTACTCCTTGTTCTGTCATCTGCTACCACTGAGAACAGTCTAGATCCATCCTCTTTGGAACCCCCTTTCAGGTAGTTGAAAGCAGCTATCAAATCCCCCCTCATTCTTCTCTTCCACAGACTAAACAATCCCAGTTCCCTCAGCCTCTCCTCATAACTCATGTGTTCCAGTCCCCTAATCATTTTTGTTGCCCTCCGCTGGACGCTTTCCAATTTTTCCACATCCTTCTTGTAGTGTGGGGCCCAAAACTGGACACAGTACTCCAGATGAGGCCTCACCAGTGTCGAATAGAGGGGAACGATCACATCCCTTGATCTGCTGGCAATGCCCCTACTTATACATCCCAAAATGCCATTGGCCTTCTTGGCAACAAGGGCACACTGTTGACTCATATCCAGCTTCTCGTCCACTGTAACCCCTAGGTCCTTCTCTGCAGGACTGCTGCCTAGCCATTCGGTCCCTCATCTGTAGCGGTGCATGGATTCTTCCGTCCTAAGTGCAGGACTCTGCACTTGTCCTTGTTGAACCTCATCAGATTTCTTTTGGACCAATCCTCCAATTTGTCTAGGTCCCTCTGTATCCTATCCCTACCCTCCAGCGTATCTACTTCTCCTCTCAGTTTAGTGTCATCTGCAAACTTGCTGAGGGTGCAATCCACACCATCCTCCAGATCAGTTTTGAAGATATTAAACAAAACCGGCCCGAGGACCGACCCTTGGGGCACTCCACTTGATACCGGCTGCCAACTAGACATGGAACCATTGATCACTACCCATTGAGCCCGACAATCTAGCTAGATTTCTATTCACCTTATAGTCCATTCATCCAGCCCATACTTCTTTAACTTGCTGGCAAGAATACTGTGGGAGACCATGTCAACAGCTTTGCTAAAGTCAAGGACCAACACATCCACTGCTTTCCCCTCATCCACAGAGCCAGTTATCTCATCACAGAAGGCAATTAAATTAGTCAGGCATGACTTGCCCTTGGTGAATCCATGCTAACTGTTCCTGATTACTTTCCTCTCCTCTAAGTGCTTCAGAATTGATTCCTTGAGGACCTGCTCCATGGTTTTTCCAGGGACTGAGGTGAAGCTGACTGGCCTGTAGTTCCCAGGATCCTCCTTCTTCCCTTTTTTAAAGATGAGCACTACATTAGCCTTTTTCCAGTCGTCCAGGACTTCCCTGGATCGCCATGAGTTTTCAAAGATAATGGCCAATGGCTCTGCAATCACATCCGCCAACTCCTTTAGCACTCTCGGATGCAGTGCATCCGGCCCCATGGACTTGTGCTCATCCAGCTTTTCTAAATAGTCCCGAACCACTTCTTTCCCACAGAGGGCTGGTCACGTCCTCCCCATGCTGTGCTGCACAGTGCAGTAGTCTGGGAGCTGACCTTGTTCGTGAAGACAGAGGCAAAAAAAGCATTGAGTACATTAGCTTTTTCCACATCCTTTGTCACTAGGTTGCCTCCTTCATTCAGTAAGGGGCCCACACTTTTCTTGACTTTCTTCTTGTTGCTAACATACCTGAAGAAACCTTTCTTGTTACTCTTAACATCTCTTGCTAGCTGCAACTGCAGGTGTGATTTGGCCTTCCTGATTTCACTCCTGCATGCCCGAGCAATATTTTTATACTCATCCCTGGTCATTTGTCCAATCTTCCACTTCTTGTAAGCTTCTTTATTGTGTTTAAGATCAGCAAGGATTTCACTGTTAAGCCAAGCTAGTCGCCTGCCATATTTACTATTCTTTCTACACATCAGGATGGTTTGTCCCTGTAACCTCAATAAGGATTCTTTAAAATACAGCCAGCTCTCCTGGACTCCTTTCCCCCTCATGTTATTCTCCCAGGGGATCCTGCCCATCAGTTCCCTGAGGGAGTTAAAGTCCCCTTCCTTATGGGATTCAAACCTTGCTGCAGCGATATGTCATTACATGTACTTAAGTCAAAGAAATGAAGCTTGAAATGTCTTCTGTGCTATTGTTATTCTATAACCACATCAGACAAGTGATGCTATGGTTAAGGACTTCTGCAATATGACTCTTATAAAGCTTCACGTTTGTGAGAGGTGCTGTTTTGTTTACATTTTTTTCTATTTCGGATTGCAGTTAGATGAATCACATTGCGTACAAGTTTTTAACCTGGCTTCTGCCTTCTGATGAGGCTGGTCATGTCCCCAGCCTGATTCAGTTATGAGCTTTGAGTTCGTGAGAGACTTGGGACTGGGAGCTGAAGCAGAACAAGTCAAGGAGTCTCTGGTTAACTCCACCTCCCAACAAAGAGAGTCTTTGAAGTGCTGTGGTACCTAGTGCACAGGGCAGGCAGTTCCAGCCCTGCAGAGACCAGCATCCAGAGTGGCTGAGATCTGACCCCACATGACTTCACACGAGGGAGGTAGGAGAGGACCCTGCCTCATTCAGGAGCAAAGACACAGGAAGGGGACCTTTTTTGTTTCAGCTGGCCAACATTCACAGTGTAGCAGTGCTCATCTGTGGATTCATCCTCACTGTACCATCTGCCTGGGAAGGTGCCATGCAGGGAACTGGGGTCTGAGAAGAATTGTGAGTGTAGGGAGGTGGGGAATTGGTTGGTTTGTTGATGTGTTAGTAGTTAATGGTGAGCCCTAACCCTTTTTTTCCCCAGATCCTATTCTCCTACTTTCAATAAAGTCCCTCTTTGTTATATTGTTATTTTGGGGTGTGTCACTCCTTTGCTGGGGTTTGTGTTGTTGAACGTTATTGGTTCTTGTATCGTGGGTTTTATATTTCTTCCCAGCAGTGGTAGCATTATTCATTTTCCCAAGGGACAGCACCCTTTGTGTCTTGGGTACATGAGGGGTCATCTTGGGAGGAGGCACCCAGTGTCACAAAAAAGAACCAAGGACCCAACCCATGTGTGGAGAGGAGAGAAGCTACTTCAAGAAGCAAGCAGCAGGGCGGAGACTTGAGGCTCACCTGGGTGGAGAGTGCTACATATAACACTTAAGAGGAAATGTGGTTGATCTCTGGCAGTATTGCTCATATTTACCAAAGAAACATTGTATCTTAACAAAGTATGGGTTTTATCCTAGCTGTCCTTTTAATGACACCCTTCAGCTGTGATGTTTACATACAGTTTTATTAAGGTTCCCCTCATCCACTTTTGCATGCACTTTTATTTTGGCAGGGATTTATTAATAAATATCGATTGACTAATTTCTGAAATATAAATGTAAATGTAAAGGATCGCACCATTCAGATGATCTAAACCAATTAAGCTCCTAGTTGCAACACATACCGTGTAATCATCTGCCAAGGGAACTGGGCATATCTGGCGATCACCCATATTGGTATATGTGCTACTGTGATGGTTAGGCTCCATGGGATAAGTTATGGGTGATGCCTATGCCTATGCCTCAACCAGGAATTGTTTGTGTGGATTTTAGTAAGATGAACCTTAATTATGACTTTTTAATGAGTTTTATAGCTTAAAAAATTCAGCACAGTGGGGAGTGGGGGAGCACTTGTGGGGAGTGCATCTGTTGCACTGCTCTCAAAGAAGGTGCAGAGTATGCGCTCAGTGCAGTCAACAGTGCAGGGTGGGAGGCATGACCCTGCCTCTTCACCTTCTCTGCAGAGGCCTCCAGCACTAGTGTCACTTGCTCTAGGGAATCCCTATGGGCAGAGACTCCCATTTTGTCTGGCCCCTGCATAAATGGCACCAGTCAGAGAGCAAAACCTCTTGTACCAACTTGCTATCTGACACACCCACTCAGGCCTAGTATAATTTGGCCCTAAGGGTCATATTCTGCCCCCTTGCTCATATGGAGAGCAATGATTTCACTGAGACTACTTAAGGAGTAAGGTACTACTCAGGGTGACCAAGAGTGATAGAATATGGATTTAAAAATATAACCAAGACAGTACAGAAGAAATGATTAATGTAAAGCATTATAGTAAGAGAATGAATACAATAGGAAGTGTGTGTGTGTGTGTGAAATCACTGTTGTGTAAACTGTAGTCATGAGAGTTACACTGAGGATGAATTTGGTCCTGTGTAAATTCAGCAGGATTGGGACCCAAGAGTATATGATTCTCATTCTGTGGCCTTTCAGCTTGGTGTGTCAAGCAAAATAGGGTGAAACATTTTTTTTAAAGATAAAAGGACTTTTGTGCAAATTTTACATAATCGTAGAATTATTCTTTACTGTGGATTTACATTGTCAGTGGGGAATTCTCTCAGTGGCTTCAATTACAGTATTTTCCTGTGCATTGTCTGATAGGGAGATGTGCTGGATCTCAAATACCTGCTTACCTGATTAATGTGAATTATTCATCCCATTGTAATTACCTGTGAATATTAAGGTAGCAAACACATGACCAGAATTTGTTTAAAAGCTGTAGGATCTCTGAAAGGAAAATATATTATATATATGTATGTAAATATATCTGGGCTGACATATCTCATTCTTTATTATATTCTTTTTGCTTTGCAGCATTTGACTTAATGTAAATGTGATGGTTCTAAGTAATACTGACACAATGCATTAAAGAACCACACTAGAAAACAGCTGGAAATCAAAAGGTTTCAAAATCCAAAAGTTTTCATTATTAATTTCACTCGTACAAAACTCCATTAAGGAGTTTGGTGTCCTCTTTATTTTTAAATAGCAAGGGAATTTAGTATTCATAATAGTAAACAAGAACTCTGTCAATGCTCCTCGCTCAATCCTGGAACAACAAATGCTAGCTCAGTGCTGGAGAGTCTCTTATATATACGGCGTCATGAAGACCAAACTATATAATGGTTCTGTGGTGTGCATACATAGAGATCAATATTCCTGAATTTTTTCAGTAGGAGTTTGAAAAATACCAAAGACATTTAGGAACACAAGTCACATGAACACTGACTCAATGGGATTTGTGCTCCTAAGTCACTTAGGTGCTTTGGAAAATCCCACCATTCATTTTTAAGCAGTGAGTTTATAACAATATGTGTCTCAGTATTCCTTGTTTGATTACTGAAGGAAGACTTAGAGCTGGAGGAAACATTTTTGTTAAAACTTTTTTCCCTTGAAAAATGCATATTTAGTGACACCAGCATGTTTAGTGAATTCATGTCAGGTTTGCTGAATAGTTTTGGTAAAAACAAAAACAAACAAAAAAACCCTAAAAAAACCAAACCAGAACATTTTATTTGACATTTTCTCAATGAAATGTTTTGAGGTTTCTCTTAAAAATTAATTTTTGTTCAAAAATGTCCTCTAGTTTTTTTTTTAAAATTGGCTTTTTAAATGTCCATAATCAAAATGAAATATTTGATTTTTGCCAAAACAAAATATTTTGTTTGACTCAAAATTAAGTTTTTCAACTTTTTGATTCAATAAAAAAAATCTTTAATTCATTTTTTTTTGAATTGCCAGAGAATCAAAAAAATTGTTCTTCACATAGCTCTCTCTATTTCTGGAGCTGATTTCTTCCCCTTTATATTTGACACCCAAAATGCTACCAAAATCAGGAGACTGAATCATAAGGAGCATGGCACAAGAATCCAGCCAATGGAACTCACAGAGATCGCTTGTGATATTGTCTTGATTATGCTCAGATATTGAAAAATATTCCCGTGAATGTTATTTATTTACTTTGCTAATTTCCACCAATGTCATTCCACAGCTTCAAGTCAAAATAGACTGAAGTGATCTTAAAAGGAGCCTGAATCATCTGAGGTACATATAACGTTAAACAAAGTGCTGATAAGTACTTTATGATCTTGAGCTCTGGAAACATATCCATGAAGACGCAGAAACTAAATCCAGGAGCTCGATTTTCCCATTTTTTTACAGTTCTCTTACCTTTCTTTCTTCCTACCACCATGTAGCATCCTTGGTGCCTATCATCTTCCTCAGATAGTCCTTTCTATTATCAGTGACCATAATCCATGGGTGGCTGCTTCCTGACAGTGATGTATAAAGAGACCTGTGCATCCCTGCAGTTGAAAAATCCATAGCCCTTCAAAGGCCTGGATCTAAGTCCTCTCTTGGGCATTCATTCCATTTCCTGTTGTAAAGAACTGATGGAGAGTAAAATAGGCGTTAGATTTGTATTGACCAGAACCCACAGCACAGCTAAATTCTGTTAGCATATTGTCAAAATTTCACTGTTTTACCCGTTTATTTGGTAACAAATGTTATACTTGTGTTGTGACCAAGGAAAATCTCAGTCTTTTACATATACATTTGCCAACAAAGTCTGCAGGCTATAATGTCAGAGAGCTTTGGCCCTTGGTCATAATGCCACCTTTCCTCCTGTTCCACTTGTAAGGTGATGTCATCTGACTGATAAATCCTGATGTGTACTCAATACATTGCATCATAAATTTACTCACCAAAACTGTCACTGTTTCTAAATACAGGTAAAAAAGAGTTTTTCAATATGATTGAGCTGTATTGGACTGATAATAATAACTTTGCTGATATAATATAATCACAAAATACATACTAGGATTATAGACAGTGCTGATAGTAGTACATATGGTTAAGGTTGCCTAACACTTTCCATTATATGCTCCATCTTTCTGTTGCTTATGCCAGACTTTAACCATTTGGGCTGAAAATTTCCTCATTGAGTATCTGCCTCAGGCTGCGTATGTAGAACCATAGGGTTAGAAGGGAATACAAGGGTCATCTAGTCTAACTCCCTGCCAAGATGCAGGATTTGTTGTGTCTAAACCAGTGGAGGGCAACCTGCGGCCTGTCAGGGCAAGCCGCTGGCTGGCCCCCTGACCGTTTGTTTACATTTGCACAGCCGCCCTCAGCTCCCAGTGGCCATGATTCACCACTGGGGTTCCCCTTTGGAGCCCCACTTCAGGTAGTTGAAGGCTGCTATCAAATTCCACCTCACTCTTCTCTTCTGCAGACTAAATAAGCCATCATCCAGATAATTAATGAACCTGTTATTAGTCAATAAACCCTGTCTCCAACATCCCTACTGTTAATCCCAGTGATCATGATAGTACTGGCTTTCATCTGCTTGGAAAGAAATACACAGCCACACACAAATCACTGGAGACCAAATTCACACCTGCTAGAATCTGGAGACATGTCCCATTATTGGAGTTGCACAACTTACAGCAGGTCTGAATTCAGTCTTGGATTAAAGTGAAGGTTTCCTTTTAGTAGTTCACTTTATGGCTATTTAACAGAAATCTAACACGCACACAGATAAATTTCACATAAGTTACCTGAGACTGTTGAAAAGTGACTGAAGTAGATGTGAGGATATACGACAAATCACTCTAAGAGAGACATTGGTGTACCAGCCAACACAAAAACAGATATATTTATAATTCCTGCAGCTGCAGCCGCTATTAGTTAACTCTAAAAACTAAGCCAGTGCTAGGTTTATCATAGACAAGCTCTCTTTCTAATAGAACAAAAATGTTGAAGGAAAATAATGGCTCAAGTTTTTGGCTATAAGAAGAGCCTTTAAATATAAGCCATCAGTTCAAATCTAGTCAAGTCACTAGTGACTGTCATTCATTTCTAGCTGAACCTTACGGTGTCCTCTGTGAAACAAAATCACTCTAGTTCCCAGTGGAAGGAGACAGGTCCAAAAGCAGAATTGGTATGATGCTTGGCAGTCTTCTCACAGAGCCCAAAGCCTGTTTAGGCATAGAAATGGACTTATCTAGAGGTAGTACTTTAGATCTAGGTTGAGGCACATTGGCAGAGTGTGGTAGGGCTCACATGCTCTGCTAGCGCCCATGTTGAGTCCATTCTGTGGATGGATAGAGTAGAGGACTTTGCGTCTCTGCTGCCAATCAAAATCCTTTCACCAGCACTTAATTAATTAAAAATACAGAAGAAAGTACATAAAAAGAACATTAACAGGAAACTATATAGGGATGGGCTTTTGTCCCAGGTTTCCACTTTGGGAGGCTATATCACAAGTATTCAAATGTGGGGATTAGAATGTGATCATTAGGGCTAAAATGTAGGCTATGATGCATGTGGTAACAGCAACATGATGACAGCAGGCAGGGAGGGAAGGGAAGCTATGGGGTTTTTTCTTTTTGTTAGGAGTATGGCTGCAAAATAGCTGAATCATAGGCCATGTGACATAGGGCCCAGCTTGTTCAAGATATTCTGCCATGTTGCTGAAGCCTAACTAATTTAAGAACCTAATTCTCATTTCAAAAAGAATTTAGGTGCTTGGGAACTAAAATCCCATTGACATTCAATGGGATTTAGGCTCCTAAATCAGTTAGGCACTGCAACTGAGCAATACAACACCTAAATACCTTCAGAAATCAGGGCCTTAAAATCTAGCAAATGAATTCAACCCCGCACTGGCGCTAAAGCCTTGATGTGCTAACTGCTGTGTTTCTAATGGCAAAGTAGGTTTATTTTACAGTTAACTTGGGGACTCTTCAAGAAAAGAGCTCTAAGACCTACAAAGCGCTATAGCTTTTTAACATGGGACTGTCCTAATTATAACCTAATTTCTGTGCATTAAAGACAAAAATTACCATGGCTGGAAACCAACTGAAGTCCAGCAAACATTTCTGGACACCAAACATGTAAAGAGTTTAAGAAGTGGGTTTTGTTTCAAACTCATAATGTAATACTAGAACCCACTGATAGTGTCACTAAACCATCTGTGAGAGAAACTGATGTGTATAATTCATTACAAGGTCTCAGAAAAGTGAAAACTGCCCTACCTGTGTAAGTATAGAGCAAGCTGAGCATTATTAAGCAAGCCTTTTTGTGATTCTTAATGTCTATGTGCATAATTCCAAATCAAACATATTCACATTATTAACTTTTATAAGTTTATTAGTCTCAGTGCTAATGAAACCATTCATCCTTTGCAAATGCACATGGCTCCCTAATGAAACTTCAATAGATGGATCAGCAGTTAAGTGACTACATCCAAATGTTTATGCCAAATTCTGTTTGAGGCAGTGGGTAGGAAGACCAAATCACTTCCAAACAGTTTTCGATAATCAACAAATAAACGTAATCATAAATCTATGTAATATATATTCTCTCTACATAGATAGCTATGTATATATATTATAGTCTATTGATATACAGAATTGAAGAGAGAGAAATTCCACTGAAGTCAATAAAGTTACACTAGTGTAAAACTGGTATAAAGGAGAGCAAAACCAGGCCAATAGCATACACTCTATAAAATTAAATATACAATATAGTACGCTACTCTGCATGGACCTGTTTGTTTGGATCTGAATAAACCTTATGCCATCAATTTATGATTTCTAATTTTTTTCACCTGCCTGAATGTTTCAGCAGTTCAGTTTCTTTGCCTGAGTGTATTTTGCAACAGCTTTTATATGTCAGAACAGTGAGCACCAGGAATGATAGATAAAACTGAGCTGCCTTTCTTTAAAGGGTTAGTAAGCATTTCTCATTTTTGACTATCTGTTTGAAAAAGTAGTCCAAACACAGGTACTCTTGTGTTTGAAGGTTTCTAAACTGCTAGTATCAACTCCCCAGTGTAACCATCCTGTCTTCAAACTGTGATTTTCTTTCTCTGTGTGAAATCTTTAAAAATTGTACATGATCTGAAAGTGTAGGATTTTTTTTCAATATTTCATGAAGCAAACTGCTTTTATTGTCAAGCAGGAGAAAAAAAACACATTAGTTTCTGGACTATATACATTATCTCAGTTTTCCGCATTATTTTCTACCTATTTATTTTGTGCCTGTAGTAAAATATGTATCAGTACAAAACAAACACAAAACATTCTTAAACCACTGAAGTATTTACTTTTTTTAAAAGACATTTTAATGCTATTAACGGTAAATTATATTACCTATTGTGAAAGCAGACATGAAAGAAATATTTGAAGCATGCAGTTAATTATGATACCAAGTGAAACATAATATTTATGCACTCCTTGTGTAGCCAGAACAATTTTTCTTTCACTAACTGTGAGTCATGCTCTGACTGAAGTCTTGAAACAGATGATGAGAAGAGTCGGCTGGCACATCTAATATAGATGTTTCAGTCTACAGATAATTAATATTACAAGAAATATCTGGCTTTTACTTTATATTCCTAGTTCTTTCTTTTTTAAACAAAATCTCCTCTTCCTCCAAGATACCACTCTATTTAGATGTTATATAGTTAGGAGTATTAAAACGCATCAAAGCTTCTTATTAAGCCATCAAATGAAAACTCCACTAAAGAAGGACCTGAACTACAAAATTCAGGTCTTGGTTAGGAATTGAAACTCACAAAACTTCACAGAAATTTGGAATGGGAATTTTTGTTTGGCCCATTATTGAGACAGTACTAGAACATAATTAGATTCATGATCTGGATTTGGTTTCTAATCCTCTTTCCCAAATTTCAAAGGTGTTCAAGATCTCAGATTTTTATCACAATATCCTTCCATTTCATGATGCCTGTTCCATTGGGAATTAGCAACTTTAAAACTGGAATGTCTGTGGCCACCAAAAAATTTGAAGATATGCCTAGACTAAGTAAAATTGAAGCTCAGGTGCACATAAAGGGTGAAAAGATTCTTTCTGATACTGTATTTGTGTAGTTTTTCTTCCCCTTCGAAAAATGTATATAATACTATGTATATAAAAAAGTGATGAAAGCCATCAAATTTACAATTTGGTTACTCTGGTGTGACAGAGTGGCTAGGAGCCTATGAATCGGTTAGGAATCTATTGGGAACTAAGACTTCCGAATCAAGATAGACATCACACCTGTTTAATTAGAGACCTGTTTTTTTTAGTGGTAGGATTTCCAGTAAAGCCACATGTGTAAAATTGAAGGATATGGTGGGGAAACAAGCAAGCGAGTGGACTGAAGTAATAACAACAGATAGTTCTAGTAAAATGTGATAATGTCGAGAGTTGTTAATTAGCCAGATAGAATTTCTGTTAATCTCAAAAAGTGCAGATATTCATTCCTTTGGATTTGTGAAGATCAAATGTACCATTGAATTGAACTTTGCCCATTCAAGTGGAAGAGCATATCACTCATGAGTTAGATGATCCTACAAGTGAGACATTTTAATTCAATCATCACAATGAAAACATAATCAAAATGATAATTTTAAATCCCTGTTCCAGACCTTCTAACAGCTCTTCAATACCAGCTTTATTTAGCATCAGTCTCTGTTCATCTTTGTCACCCAAAAAAAGAGATCAATTGGTGATTTTGCCATAAAAATATGTAAAAGGCAAAGACATGGACGTAATAAGAAACTTGCAGTCATACTGGTTTTTTGAGCATTGGCTGGAACTTGGCATATTTAAGGGTTGTTGCAGATTTTCCTATCTAAAAAAAGGATTGATTATATCCATCAGTAGTAGGACCTAAGAATTACGCATGGTCTTTCTGTAGCCATGGGACAAATAGGCTATTTTATGTGGTGATATAGGCTTTCCCAGTTGCCTTAAGAACCTCAATAAAAAACTCAACGTCCTTCCAAAAAAAACCAACAACATTGCCTTGGAGAGGAAAAAATCTCAGGCTTTAGTGGGAATTGGGTGAGGCCCTATTTGCTCATGTCTAGTTGTCTAGTTACAACACATGGGATGGATAGTGTGGCTAGAACAATTCAGCATTAAGCTGCCTTACAGCTCTGAAACACTCAAGGTATTTTGGGGGGCAAAGAGATGTATGGATAAAAGGGCTTGACTTTTAAAGCTTTGTTATGGATAACAATAGGCATGATCATTAATGTGCAAAAAAGAAAAGATGTACAATTAAGGATGAACATTTTTCTGTTTCTTTCACATACACTGAGGTTGCCAGTTGTGTGTGTTCAAAACATATATCTGTGGCAGAATGACTCTCTTGATGGTTACTAGCTATTTGATCTTTGTTATGTTCATGTTTTTGTTTTCTGACTTGAAACTACAACTAGTCAAAAATTTGAATTTGCAGCCTATAGGACATACCGATATTCTGACATTCATCTTCGTCTCAAATCAGGATGAAAAGTTGAAATATCTAAATTTATCACAGAACAGAAAGTTTGATTAAAAATTGATTTTGAAATGCCAATATATTTAATTTTGACATTTACAAATGAAAGAAATGGTTTCAATCTGTTAAGTTTACTTTCATCACTTAACTGTGTCCTCTTGAACTGCCATGGGGCTTCATGGAAATTCTGGTTTATGCGCATAATGCCCCTACCCTCCTCTATGGGCTAGACTCCCCGGCAGAACTATCTCTCTCATGATGCTGTGTCATCCTGGGACTCCTACGGTGCACCATTGCAGTTCAACGAGAGGGCCGATGTCAACCTGAACTGAAATAAAATGTTGTGATGCAGTTCAAGAAACCAGAACGTTTAGATTTGGGTTAACCTAACCCGAAGTAAAATATTTCATTTACATTTTCCCAATGGAAAAATCAAAAAATTAGGACACAATACAATTTTCCTGTGGAAACTGTGTTTTCTGTGGAAAAAAACATTTTGATAAAAAATGCTCAGCCAGCTCTACTTGAAACATAATAATGTCTAGAATGACGCAACTCTGTGGAGACATATCCTGCTATATTTCCATTTGATACTGTAGCACATGGAAACTAATGACTTTTTCCTGTTCCTACTACATCTTATGCTAATAATTAAAAAATGCATTGATATGGGATGTTATATCCATTAATGAAACCTAACATCCAGTTCAATGTATTCTCATAACTGCAATAGGAAAAATGATCACACTTCAATAATGAAAACTCAGCCACTATTTTCTGTCTGGAATTCCCCATTTATATTAGGTGTTCACAATGGCTGTTTAATTAGTAAACTAAGGCAATTACACTAGATGCCTGTACCCCCAGTTGTGAGTCCCAGTCTGGCCGTAAAGTTACATATGGCACAGCATTATTCTGCACTGCACCCTGTTTGCTTGCCAATTTTTTACTGTGTTTTCTTTTTTCACTCTTTCATTTATTCCATCTTATTTTTTTTCTGCTCACTTCCTTTGCTTTTGCTTCTAGTAACCTGTCTTCTTCCCTGTGTTGTCATTGATGCCATTATTTTACCACCTTCCTCCTTTGAAAAGATTCTCTTTTAAAGCCAGCTTAGATACATCCTTTTTAAAAAGTACAGGAAATACGCCAGAAGGGTGTTCAGTGAGGAGTACAGCTGCTGTCCTCTCCCCAAAGACTAATTCATCATCTCCTTGAAACACTCTATCTTCATTGGTTTACAAACTGAGAGCTATAGAACTTGTAGGTGAGCATGGGTATTCTGCACAGAAGCACCATGTACTGTTATGAGTAGCAGCAGGCCACTTGGACCTTATATCCTTTCTGTTAGGTTTTGTTTTGCAGATTTAATGACTTTATGTGCTTCAGTGATTTCAGCATCTTAAAATTGCATCTCTATTCCCACTCTTAATTCTGGATTATAAAGAACATCTTCGTACAGCAAGTGGCCCCAAAATGGGATATAGCCACTTGTTTTGGCAAGTGCTTCCGGTTCAGGGCAAGAGAGAACCACATCACATGCAAAACTGAACTAAAATACACAAAACATACTTCATTAAAAGAAAGCTCTTACAAAGGTAAAGATGAAGAGAAACTACGTGGCCTTTTCCAAAACCTCAAAAAGGTAGTTAAACCTCACAATAAGGAACAAACACTGTGCTTATACCTCCATGTGATCTTAAGAACACATGATAAGTGAAAACATTCCCTAATAAAGGGTGAGATCTTGCAGAAGATAATAGTACCTGAATAAACAAGCTGTGGGCCAAGGGAAATGCACTCAAACATCCCAGGGCTTGTGGACAGAGGCCTCCGCGTCTACATGTGGTCAAGGAGTTGGTGAAATTAGGCTGCTGCCACTACTGCGGGGTATAGGACTATAGTGGCATGAGCTGTTCCCTTGACTTGGGTTGTTGGCTTGTGGATTCATGCTGTGCATGGACTCAAGGGCCATGACCTTGCTGCCACCTGATATGACAACTGTGAGGCCTTCTACGGACCCATGCAGTAGGCCAGCACACAAGAAGATGCAAAAATAGACAACCAGGGAAGAGCTAAAGTGTGAAGGATATTAAAGGTAGAGACAAGAAACTTTCATACAATGCTGTGGGAGAAGGCCCAAGGGAGTGATTCAGTGCAGAGTGAAACACGGTCAGAATGACAAGCAAGGAAGCAAGGAATGACAAAATGAAGATGACCTTAGCAACAGTATTCTGAATAAACCCGATCAGGAGGAAGGGGCCCCAAGAAGTCCAAAGAGAAGGGGGAAGTAGGAGTCAAGAAGAGAGACAATGAAGGCCTGGATGAGAGTTTTAGCAATGTGGATCTTAAAATATTGTAGAGGAAGAAGTGGCAGGATTTGGAATATTGGTTTGATGAGCAGGGCTAGAGAAAAGGCAGAGTCCAAAATGCCACACAGGTTAAGGTTGTGAGTGACAAAAAGGATAGTGATGTGTTTGGTGATGATAGAGAAGGGAAAGGTGGGAAAGGTTTGGGAGAGAAGACAAGAAATTCAGTTTTGTCCGTGTTAAGCTTAAAATGGCAGTGAGATGCCAAAGAAACAAGTTGAGATGTGGGATTGGTTGGACAGAGACAGTTCAGGAGCAGAGAGGAAGATTTTAGAGTCATCAACATAAAAGTGGCAGTTGAAGCCCCGAGATCACCTAGAGAGAGAGAGAGGAGTTATCCAAGAACAAAACTCCAAAGTGCTGTGGAACACTTTTGTAGATGGGGAGACGGGAAGAAGTCCCACCAAAAGAGATTCTGTAGGAATGACCAGAGAGGTAGAAGCACAGTCAGGAGGATGGGATTTCAGGGGGGAGGAAAGTGTGACTAATAGCATCCAAAACAGTTGTGAGATCAAGGAAGATGAGGCTGGTGGACAGACACTGAAATTTCTCCATAAGAGGTTCTTAGAGTTTTTGGTAAGAGCAGTTTCAGAGAATAGTTTTGCAAAGGATGTGACCAATGGGGGAAAAATCCCAAGTTTTGAATGGTGTGGTATCAGAAAATATGCACGTCCAATTTGGTTTATAAATATGATATTTGTTTTACAGAAATAGAAGGGTTTAGATCCTTGTTTATTTTATTTTATTTCTTTCCTGTAAGGTGCTTGCAGGGGTCACCTAAGTAAGTAAATGTTATATAAATTTCCCACATCAGTCTATGGTCCTTGTTTCTCTTCAGATGCTGCTTTCTTTCTTTTAGTGCTGTTTGTGGAGGTACATATGGTATATTTAATAAGCTCTTCAAACCCACAGCTGACTATCATACTAACATCATATTTCAATGTTGTCATGTCAACAGAAGGCTGACAATACAGGATGAATTTGAATGGCCTTTTTTACTGGCTTGACAGTGATACCTTATATTAATCAAACACAATACTTAGTAACCAGTTCTACTACTGTTCTTAGCTACTTCCTCCCCTGGCATAACCTAACCAATCAGTTACAATCTGATTCCCTACTGCATGTGGTTGCATACTCCGCTGTCTCCCAAAGTCATAATCATTGAGTGGGTGGGTCTCTAGTGGGGTCCCATAGGGATCGTTTCTTCTTGGCCCTACACTATTTAGCATTTTTATTAATGACCTGGAAGCAAACATAAAATCATCACTGATCAAGTTTGCAGTTAACATAAAAATGAGGGAGTGATAAACAACAGAGTGGACATATCATTGATTCAGAGCAATCTGAATTGCTTGGTAAACTGGATGCAAGCAAACAATACATGTTTTAATATGGCTAACTGAAAATGCATACATCTAAGAATGAAGAATGTAGGCCATACTTACAGAATGTGGGACTATATCCTGGAAAGCTGTGATTCGGAAAAAGATTTGGAGGTCATGGTGTATAATACGCTGAACATGAGCTCCCAACGTGATGCTGTGGCCAAAACAGCTAATGCTATCCTGGGGTGCATAAATGGGGAAATCTGAAGTAGGAGCAGAGAAGTTATTTTACCTCTGTATTTGACACTGGTGTGACTGCTGCTGAAATAGTGTCCGGTTCTGGTGCACACAATTCAAGAAGGATGTTGATGAACTGGAGAGAGTTCAAAGAAGAGCCACAAGAATGATTAAAATATTAGAAAATGTATCTTCCAGTGATAAACTAAATAGATCGAGCTCCTTGAGTCTAACAAAGAGAAGGTTAAGGGGTGACTTGATTACAGTCTATAAATAGGTTTCAGAGTAACAGCCGTGTTAGTCTGTATTCGCAAAAAGAAAAGGAGGACTTGTGGCACCTTAGAGACTAACCAATTTATTAGAGCATAAGCTTTCGTGAGCTACAGCTCACTTCCTCAGATGCATATCGTGGAAACTGCAGCAGGCTTTATATATACACAGAGAATATGAAACAATACCTATTCCCACCCCACTGTCCTGCTGGTAATAGCTTATCTAAAGTGATTTCCAGCACAAATCCAGGTTTTCTCACCCTCCACCCCCCCACACAAATTCACTCTCCTGCTGGTGATAGCCCATCCAAAGTGACAACTCTTTACACAATGTGCATGACAATCAAGCTGGGCTATTTCCTGCATAAATCCAGGTTCTCACATCCCCCCCACCCCCATACACACACAAACTCACTCTCCTGCTGGTAATAGCTCATCCAAACTGACCACTCTTCAAGTTAAAATCCAAGTTAAACCAGAACATGTGGGGGGGGGGTAGGAAAAAACAAGAGGAAACAGGCTACCTTGCATAATGACTTAGCCACTCCAAGTCTCTATTTAAGCCTAAATTAATAGTATCCAATTTGCAAATGAATTCCAATTCAGCAGTTTCTCGCTGGAGTCTGGATTTGAAGTTTTTTTGTTTTAAGATAGCGACCTTCATGTCTGTGATCGCGTGACCAGAGAGATTGAAGTGTTCTCCGACTGGTTTATGAATGTTATAATTCTTGACATCTGATTTGTGTCCATTTATTCTTTTACGTAGAGACTGTCCAGTTTGACCAATGTACATGGCAGAGGGGCATTGCTGGCACATGATGGCATATATCACATTGGTGGATGTGCAGGTGAACGAGCCTCTGATAGTGTGGCTGATGTTATTAGGCCCTGTGATGGTGTCCCCTGAATAGATATGTGGGCACAGTTGGCAACGGGCTTTGTTGCAAGGATAAGTTCCTGGGTTAGTGGTTCTGTTGTGTGGTATGTGGTTGTTGGTGAGTATTTGCTTCAGGTTGCGGGGCTGTCTGTAGGCAAGGACTGGCCTGTCTCCCAAGATTTGTGAGAGTGTTGGGTCATCCTTTAGGATAGGTTGTAGATCCTTAATAATGCGTTGGAGGGGTTTTAGTTGGGGGCTGAAGGTGACGGCTAGTGGCGTTCTGTTATTTTCTTTGTTAGGCCTGTCCTGTAGTAGGTAACTTCTGGGAACTCTTCTGGCTCTATCAATCTGTTTCTTTACTTCTGCAGGTGGGTATTGTAGTTGTAAGAAAGCTTGACAGAGATCTTGTAGGTGTTTGTCTCTGTCTGAGGGGTTGGAGCAAATGCGGTTGTATCGCAGAGCTTGGCTGTAGACAATGGATCGTGTGGTGTGGTCAGGGTGAAAGCTGGAGGCATGCAGGTAGGAATAGCGGTCAGTAGGTTTCCGGTATAGGGTGGTGTTTATGTGACCATTGTTTATTAGCACTGTAGTGTCCAGGAAGTGGATCTCTTGTGTGGACTGGACGAGGCTGAGGTTGGTGGTGGGATGGAAATTGTTGAAATCATGGTGGAATTCCTCAAGGGCTTCTTTTCCATGGGTCCAGATGATGAAGATGTCATCAATATAGCGCAAGTAGAGTAGGGGCTTTAGGGGACGAGAGCTGAGGAAGCGTTGTTCTAAATCAGCCATAAAAATGTTGGCATACTGTGGGGCCATGCGGGTACCCATAGCAGTGCCGCTGATCTGAAGGTATACATTGTCCCCAAATGTGAAGTAGTTATGGGTAAGGACAAAGTCACAAAGTTCAGCCACCAGGGGTGGAGGGTGAGAAAACCTTGATTTGTGCTGGAAATCACTTTAGATAAGCTATTACCAGCAGGACAGTGGGGTGGGAATAGGTATTGTTTCATATTCTCTGTGTATATATAAAGCCTGCTG
Organism: Lepidochelys olivacea; assembly: GCF_965140295.1. Taxonomy (NCBI): domain Eukaryota; kingdom Metazoa; phylum Chordata; order Testudines; family Cheloniidae; genus Lepidochelys; species Lepidochelys olivacea. The sequence goes on along the minus strand of NC_140412.1, from coordinate 102,012,835 downwards.
CAGTTTCCACGATATGCATCTGAGGAAGTGAGCTGTAGCTCACGAAAGCTTATGCTCTAATAAATTGGTTAGTCTCTAAGGTGCCACAAGTCCTCCTTTTCTTTTTAGTCTATAAATATATACACAGGAAATAAATATTTAATAATAGGCTCTTAAATCTAGGAGAGAAGGGTATAACATGATCCAATGGCTGGAAGTTGAAGCTAGACATATTCAAACTAGAAATAAGGCATACATTTTTAACAATGAGGGTAATTAACCATTGGAACAATTTACCAAGCATTGTGGTGCATTCTCTATCACTAACAAGTTTTAAATCAAGATTGAATGTTTTCCTAAAAGATCTGCTTTAGGAATTATTTTGGGGGAGTTCTATGGCCTGTATCATACAGGGGGTCAGACTAGATAATCACAATGGTCCCTTCTGGCCTTGGGATCTATGAATCCATGAAAAAGTGTGCTGTGAATGGAACCAATTGCTAAATAGAAGTGGAATTTCAAAAGATGTGCAGGAAAATCTGAATCTGCAGTGCCATAAAAGGTTCCAATTTTCTTAAAACATTTCTCTAATCTGATTCCCTAAATATTAATTGATAACGTACCAATGTCATTCTCAACTCTCAGAGCTTTTAGCAATAGTTGTCATATATCAGCTTTTCATTGTTTCTGGCTAACTCCGCTTTACAAAAAATAAGAATTTCAATATGGTACAAAGAGCAGAATAACAGGGAACACTATCAAACTACAGTAGAAGTTCTATGCAAATCCATTTCTATCATATACCCAGCCATAATATATATCAGTATGAAAGAGCAATGATTCACACTACAGAAATTAGAAGTTCCTCAGGTCCTTATTAGCAATTTGGACTAGGTGAGGGGTCTAAACTCCCTGTTAGCAACTTTCTTTAAGAATTCACAACAATGTTTTCTTCTTCTTTTTCCTTCTTTGATTGTGAAGAGTTCTTTTAGTATCACTGGCATTTTATTAGTAGAGTTGGTATGTATATATATATAGGGATATATGATAGGCACATAATATAAACTGGATAATACATATAAAGAATTCTGGTGCCATTAAATATATGTTGGTTTTGTGGCACCTTTAAGACAATCTGAGATCAGATCTTCCCTGAAAACTGATTTCAAAAAGGGTTTTTTTTTATGTCCAGAACGCTCATCCTATAAATCTTTTTGTAGAGCAACAGCGGGTCATGTGAGCACTAATCATGTTGAACACACTGTAATTAGACTGATTAATTCATAACATGACAATGACTCTACGAACATCTGAAAGTAAATGACACTACAGCTAAAGATCCCTCTGAGGTGAACATTTACCGTCTCCCCATCTTCCCTCTCACTATAAGCCAAAATGATCTGTGTGGACTTGTAGCAAAAGAGTTAGTAATTTGCAAAATGTTTCCGCTATTTTGTGCAGAGAGGTTTGTGCTAACATTCTGCCCCAGTAACCTCTCCTGTTCTTACACCTCCTTTTTCTGCTAAGTGGTCCAGGGTACATTCTGAAACAGGGTACTGTTACAGAAGCCTGCCTAAATAGGAAGGAGTGAAATAAGTGTTGGAAACACATACTGACTTGCCCACATAATCTGACCTGTCTCCTACTGAACATCAATTGAAACTGATTGATCTAATGTCTTGCATCTGCCAAACTGTCAGTCAAGCCAGAGGGGATTTGGATGAAGACAAGGAAAGCACTGTAAAAATGACTTTTGAGATTTAGTGTACTGAGCTAGCCTTGAACTCCTAGGTACAGGGACTCATCTTATAGGAAAGACCTTCTTTGTTGTGAAACAACTTCACCAAATGGAGGGAAATTTGCTATATGAGGAGTAAGTGGATTTTTCCTTTGATTTGTGTCTGAAATGTATGAGTGGGAAAAAATCCAGATGTCTGCTACATTGTGCAAACATATACATGCATTTAAATTACTTATATCATTACTTACAGATGTAATTGTGAAATATGTTCTTTTTGCATTCAAAATTAGGGACAGAACAGATGGTGAAAACTCAGTTTAAAGCAATATGTCCATTAAAATAACCCATACTGTTGGTGTGTATTATAACAATTGTAGTCTTCAAGCAATATGAAGAATTTTTTGAAGCATTACATTATGGTAGAAAGATAGTGTTGTAGGAAAAAATTCAGTATGCCAGAAATTCACCCTAACAAGATGTAGCTCTTTTCCATTCAATGACTGACAGCAGATGAGTTGACCATTGTATTTGCCCCCATATGTATTAAAAATGAATGGACAAATCTCAGAGAGTTCGTGAATTGGCAAACCCCTCCAAAAAGTTTTGAGGTTGACAGGGGTCACAGAACTAGAAAAAGTTTGCAAAACTAGGGAAAATGTCCTTCTTCTTTGGACCTCCCCCCCAGGAGGTTCAATTAAAAAAAAATGTTTTCCGCTACTTGTGAGGCCTGTGCAGTATATGAAGGATAAAGACACCTATCTAAGCTGGCATCACTTAATGCCCTGTACATGGTGTATGTACATTCACAGCATTCAAGTGGGTTTAAAATATTGCACAGATATTAGCTAATTCATCATTTCAACATCCCTGTGATATATGTTGCACTATTATTCCCATTTTACAGACTTAGAAAATGAAATATGACAGGTTAAGAGGAAAATTTTCAAAGGGGTTTTAATGGCTCCTACAAGTGAAAGAACAGATGAACTGTGGATCCAAACTGTCACCCCTAAATGATCTGATTACGAGCATAGATCAGGCCTTTCGAGGTGCCCACACTTAGATATGTGCCTGCAATTTACTTTGTGGATGCAAATTACACCTGCCAAAATGAGAACGGGCTCTATCCTGGCTGAAAATTTCCCTCTAACCGTCTGGATCAATGACACACAGCAAAGTCACTTTTAGAGATGGGAATTCCGAAGTTACTGGCTCCCAGTATTGCCAACTCTCACAAAGTAAGGTGATTTACTTAAAGCTCCCGCTCCAGGGGACAATAGCTTCTCAGCTTTCATCTAAAAACAAAAAAAAAGGAACTTTCTAGCCCCTCATGGTTTCAGAGAAAAGCTTGAGATTGTGACCTGAGTGCATCCTAAATGTTCAAATACCAGAGAGCAGATAAAAAGGACCCAACTTTTTTTGTAATCTCATGATTTTTTGGCACCCGACTCATCACTTTTTAACATTTGGAGTTGCCAATACTGCAATTTTGAAATATATTTTTCTGAATCCAGTCAGATCACTATCTGCAGAGCAAAAAAGAAGAATAGCACTGCAATAATGATGAACCACCTCCCCTGACATAAAATCTAGAACATATTTTGGATAAGTAATTTCCACTCTATTTTGTTCACTTGCACAAGGGAAAGCAGTTAACAGAAACATTTACCCTTTTTGCTTATTCCGTCAGTCTTGCCATTTCCAACAATAGTGCCCAATAAATTTAATATCTGTTTTTAGTTCAGTCGTGCAAAGAAATATCTGAACTTTTAAATGAATAATGCTGGTTCATGAGGTCTTTGATACAGAACTGTCTTCTTTGCTCTGATATTGTACAGCGCTTAGCACAATGGGGACCTGGTCCATGATAGTGACTTCTAAGTGCTACTGCAATACAAATCATAAATAATAATAATAATGGAGAGACAAGGTGGGTGAGGGAATATCTTTTACTGGTCCAACTTCTGTCAGTGAGAGAGACAAGTTTTCTTCTTTCTTCAAAGCAGAGCTCTGCGTTGCTTGAACACTTGTCTCTTTCAATACCAGAAGTTGGTCCAATAGAAGATATTACCTCACCCACCTGTCTCTCTTCTATCATGGAACGAACATGGCTACAACAACAGTGCAAACAATGATAATGAAATGGTTATCGGGTTTTTTAAAGTTATGGGACACAATATATGTTCTCTGATGTACAGCTTTATGTGACATACATTGCAATCCCATGCAATATCTTTGGGGACCACATTTCATTAAGTTTATATATCACTGTGGGCCAGGGATTGTATGCAATACTAGGGGGATGCGTGACTACTGCTCCTCCAGGAACCAAAATAATGGGGGGCGGGGGTGAGAGGTTGTGAACACCAGTCAGGGCCCACAGGTCTCAAACCAGTGTACAGGGCTTTTAGGAGACTGTAAGTTCTGACCTGCCAACAGTTGCTAGAACTAGAAGCTCAACTCTGGCAAAGGACTCCAGTCCTCTGGTCTGACTGACAGAACTCTGGGGGTCTTGATTGGTTCCCCACTTCTATTCAAACCGAACACAGGAACAGAAAGTTGTCCATGCTTAGAACTGCTTCCCTTGGGCTAGCTTGTCCTATTGCTTGACCCTTGGTAGCCTGACCCTGGTAGCCTGTCCCTGCCTGCCTCTTAGTAGCCTGACCCTGCCAGCCTCCTGCCACCTGATTCTTGTTTTGCCTTCTGGCCTGTCTTGGACTTTGATCTTCTGGTACCTGACCCAGTCTGGCTCCCAATTCCTGCTCTGACCACTGATGTCCCAGTTGTGACAATACCACCTGAGAGGTACCACCCTTGGTGAGGCTTGCACTGGTTTTCCAGTAACCAATAGACAAAGAAAAGGCTTTTGATTAAAAAAAAAAGGCAGAGTTTAAACTAGCTCAGGGACTTCTTTCTGATGCGCCAAAGGGATGTGGCCTTCGGTCCGGGTCTGGGTGAGGCGGGGCGGGGGACTACAACATTCATGGGAGGGTTGGAAAGACTTTGGTCTACTAGGGTGCCATAAGATTGTGTGGTAACTTGTAACAGCTAGCGTATACTGTCCGTAGTCCTTGGAGAGAAAGCAAAGGATAGGCACAGGCCTTTAGGCAAACTGGCTTGCTGGGAATATTACAGTGTGAGGCAGGGAGCCGTGCAGCCATCGAACCCCTGGTCAAAAGAGTGGGACAAGAGTCCCTGCCCAGAGACAGGTGAAGGCTGGAGACCTGAGACGTGATTGGGTACTCCTAGAGTGGACCACCCTGAAACTGTAACACTGTATACCTTCATTCTTCTGTTCATGGAGAGCCAAATTTGACCCAAAGAAACTAGATGTGGGAGTCTGAAGATTATGGAAGCCAAATTACATTTATCAGAAGCTGTTTAAATACATTTATGAGCAAGATCATGTACCCTTGGATTCCATGCACAGATCTCTACCCTGTTTTGTGGATCCTCGGGCCTGGAAACCCATGTGCTGGTAGGACAGCTGGGAAGTAGGGGGTTCAAATACCAGACAGCAGATAAAAAGGACCCAACTTTTTTTGTAATCTCATGATTTTTTGGGATCCGACTCATCATTTTTTAACATTTGGAGTTGCCAGTACAGCAATTTTGCGTTTTCAATTTTGAATCCCCCCCACCAACCAGACCCTCATGAAATCTGCAATGAATTTAATGACAGGTTTCAGAGTAGCAGCCGTGTTAGTTTGTATTCGCAAAAATAAAAGGAGTACTTGTGGCACCTTAGAGACTAACCAATTTATTTGAGCATAAGCTTTCGTGAGCTACAGCTCACTTCATCGGCATCCGATGAAGTGAGCTGTAGCTCACGAAAGCTTATGCTCAAATAAATTGGTTAGTCTATAAGGTGCCACAAGTACTCCTTTTCTTTTTAATGAATTTAATACTTCCAGAGACTTTATAGCCAGTTGAGGGAAGATCGTTTCATGGCCACTCTTTTCCGGCCCTCTCTCCCGTTCAAGAACCTTGAAAGACAGCCAGTTAGGGACCTGTAGTTTCTAGGTAGATGTCCTTTAACTTCTTAACCTTCTAGATATAAAGAGTATTCAGAGGAAAGTCTTTAACTTTTCTGGAGTGCTGTAGTTCTTTCTTTTTTAAAACAAAACAATAATATTATTCACTTCTATAAAACTGCCAGTGATTCTTTTTAAAATAGATTTAATAGCTGAAAAGTCCTTATAGAAATGAGAATACTCTCTCCCATGTATTAAGTTGGATAAGGCAAGCAAAATGCTATTTAGGATCAACAGTGATCTCCTCTCATCTTAGACCAGCTGTTAAATACCTGGATAGATTGAAAGATGCATGAATCCAAGTAGGGGTAAAACTAATCACACAGTAAAATAGGTTGATATGGCCGTGATAGATCACAACTATCCAGATATGTGGGATGTCCACCATCCTCTTCAGAATTGTTTAAAATGTGATGTTAATTACCAGGTTAAGTCCTGTTGGTAGGAGGGGGAAAGGGTAAGGTAAAAGTAATGGACAAACTATGGATGTGCTTGTTTATTAGGTGGCTCCTGATAATCAGAGGTAGGTGTTGCCATAAGCTACTTTTATGCTGTGGTTATATTTCTCCCAGTAACAATTCTTTGTTAAATGTGAATAACAACCTTTAATTATGATTAGGGATTTTGTATTGAAATTCCCATACACCTGTTTAATCAAAGCAGATGTTCTATCTGTGGTGTAGTTTTATTCATAATCTGTTGTTATGACAATAGCAAGTTACTAACAAAATATAATAGGAAAAGCAGTATCTATCCAATACATTCTGTTCTGTGAGTAAATAAAGGTGACTATTAGGATTGGTTTTTATTACTAACTTCCTGCCCTAACAATGATTCAGATATAATACATGTGGATGTATCATTCAGTGCTCTGCCATTCAGCATCTAATTTGATTTTTGGTCATTTTCAAAACCCTTTGCACTGATGTAGTGTTTTGCATTTGGAGGTCTCAATACAGTTTTCAAAAGGTAGGTTTTGTACCAGTATTCCCATTTTACAGTTAGCTAAACTGAAGCACAGAGAATTGAAGTGCCTTGGCCAACATCAGACAGTGAGCCAAAGGAACAGCTGGAAATATAAATTAGATTTCCTAACTCCCAGTCCAATGCCTTGTCCACTGGTGAAATCTGGCTCCCTTTTCCAGTTACCTGGTGTTTGGTAAATACCTCAGACAGACATCTGATACAGTCTTAGTTGATACAAAGCATTTTGAGACCTGTTTTGGATACATTACAGGAGTGTTCTCATAATTAATTACTCTAACTTTGAAATGTGCTTAGAAGAGAAATAGTGCTACTGATGTGCTAAGTCTTATTTAATTCCCTAAAGATTTTAATTATAATTTGTTTATAAAGTGTATAGAAATCATAATTAGTTACATACCAACATCTCATCTAACTACTAAAAAAAGTAGTTAATTGACCAATAAAGTTCTTCTGAATTTACATCAGTGTAACAAAGATCAGAATTTGGCCCTTCCTGCCTCCATGGGTTATCCAGGGTCAAACCACTTATTTCCAGGCTCTGGTTTGGGTGTTTAATACTTGTTAAGTTCTTTATTTTTTAGGGACAGATTTTGGGGGCAGTAAGGGGGCATAAGGAGGGGCCTTACTTCCCTCCACAGGTTGTCCATATTGCCGGTAGCACTGTGGAAGAGAGCAGCCTTCATGGAATTACATCATCTCCTTTCACACACGTGGATGCAGAGCGGCCAGGAAGAGCCCCTCTTTCCCAAATGCACTGGCTAGTGTAATGAATAATAGTATTACTATCTGAGTCACAGTCTGCATTCCTGGTTTATTCCCGGAGAGCACAACTATACACTACCTCTTACTCAAAGAGATTACCATGACCAATGAGCTCATTCCTTTCACCCTCACTCAGGGAAATCTCCCAGTGGCCTGAACTAGGATATAACTGAAAATTGAAGTCTAACACCTGTTGACTGATATCCGATTAACACGCTTAATGAACACAATGTAGACACTGCAAAAAAAATTGTTCTATGAACAAATGTGTATGTTGTGGAAGAAAGGTTTATGAAGTGGCCACATGAGCATTTACAATCGCATTAGTTAACGTGGGTAAAAAACAGTTAATTGTCAAGCAATACTTGTTACGACACAACTGAAAAATCTAGTCTAGAAAAGAATTTAATCTGCAGCAATGTAGCCAGTGCTTAATCTATACCTGGGCTGAGCCCCAGTACCTCTAGGCTTGGCAGTTCATAGTCCCAGATTCTCTGGCTTGCTGCATCACTTATGAATGTAAAAAAATTGCTTGAACCCCAGCACTTAATTGCTTGAGCCCTTGGATCTCTTTCATTACAAATTAAGCACTGAATGTAGAAGAAGCAGCATTAAATGAAGCAGAGCTTCAAAATGCCTAGGTGATTTAGGAGTCCAAGTTTTTAAAAGTGCCTAAGTCACTGAAGGCCAGATGTACAAACTTACTTAGGTGACTAAAGATGTAGCTAGGTGCCCAGTGGGATTTACAATATACCTATTTTGATTAGGTGCCTTGGCATATTAGGCTTCTAAAACCATGTCTACACTAGAAAAAAAGGTGTATTTTAACATGTGTTAGCTAACTCATGATAAAATCCTAGTGTAGACAAAACAGTGGTAGTTTTAGCACATTAAATGGTCGAGGTAAATTCTAGGGGGGCCCATTATGAAGTGACCACATTAGCATTTACAATCGCATTAATTAACATGACCAAGTCGAAAGGTGGAACCACAACAGTCTTAGCTGCACTTGGATTTTAATACACAATAGTTAACACATACTAGCTATCACCTGCCAAAAACAATGATTTTTCCTAGTTTGGGCACTTTCCAAAATGAGATTTAGGCCCCTAAGTCACTTTGGGCCATTTGAAACTTTTACCCATTCTCTTTTATGGGAATTTAGCCTGAGTGAGAACAGCAGTACTGGGTTCACCCACTGCCTGAGGAGGAACAGGACACCCGTGGCACTAGGATACCAAGAACTAAATCCTCACTGCACAGACATCACTATGACACATTGTTTCATCCTTACAGTAGTTAAGTGGGCTGTTGTCATGCCTTCTCTTTCAGGAATGTAAAATTGTCATACTGAAGGCTAATGTAACGTGTCAATTTATTTTATAAAGGCACCAGGTAGGTTTCTAATGTGATATAGATGTTAAGTAATCTGACAAGAAAGGCATTACTATAACACAAAGATACAGATTTTCTGCCATATTAGTACTTTTTATATTGTAATAAAAACATATTGTGCTTGAGAAGTTTGTATCAAGTCTGCAAACCTTGTGCTTTGGTTTTATCCAATTTGTAAAATTTGTTTCAATCTGATTTCCATTCCACACTGCATTTGCTGCCATCCAGAACAATGGTTGGGTACACTTAATTGGTCTGTTGCCTTTGATGGCTTGGCTTTATCATTTCAAAGAGACAGACAAAACTCCCAAGTGAGCAAACGATACTATTTTTTCTCATTTCTAAAACTGCTTTCAGTTTAAAAAATAAGAAAAAAGATGGGAAAATTAGCACCACACAAACTATTTATCCTTCATCAGAACTAAATACAGGATGGTAAGGAGTTACAAGATGATTTCCTGGAGTGCCCAGGACTCTGAGTCACCGTGTGAGTCACCCCCTGCCTCCAGTGAGAGGAAGATTTGCTTGGGCTTACCTGGGTTTCAGATCCCTGACACCACCCGTCTGTCACCTACCCCCACAATCTCCTCAAGGCTCTTCCAGCCCTTACTTTGCCTTGCAGATTAACCACACATGCACCCCACACCGTCTTGAAGCGTTCCTCTGCAGTATCCAGCTCTTAACCACTGGATGCTCACAGAAATTACCAGGTAAGCTGTCCCCAGAGGAACAGTACACAGACCAGGTTGTTCTGTTCAAATGAGGATCAGCTCCAATATAACATCACAGCACTGAGATATATTTATAGTGAAAACAATCATCAGTTTAGTCAAAGGCTAAGACTTAAGAGACAGTGAGTAGGGGCAACAATGGAAACAGAAATGGTTATATATAAAACAAAAAGTATAACACACTTCCTACAGTCTGAACTCAGTGTTAACAGGTTAAAACCCTTGCCTAAAGTTGTTTCTCTCACCTAAAGTAATCTCCCAGGGTCTCCAACCAACATGTCCGGAATCCCCCTTTTATGAATGCAAAAAACGGTGTCCTCAGTGAAGGATAAAAGGATAGAAAGATTTTGCCTTCTTCTGATGTCCCCAACGTTCATTGTTTTGTCCCCAGAGTCAGGATGAACCTTGTGGTTTATTCTGGGTGTGCTGGGTCCATGTGTCTTTCACATTCTCAGGTTGACATCATATGCAAACAAGCTTCCATTCCGTTGGCTTACAATGCTTATTTTACATGTGAATCAAGGCAGACAGGTGAACATACATCCTTTGTCTGGTCAAAACCTGCTTGTGAAACCTGCTTTAATTTAGACTTTAAAACCTATTTTCCAGTGTATACACACAACTCCTTAAACATCACACATACATACATCTCACAACAATTATGAAAATCAGTTGGACATAAGATTTTATTAGAACCTCACTTGGCCCTCTTTGGATAAATGCTATGAAAGCAATGTGTTGGGTGTGATGAGTTTGTCAAGCCTGTCAGGAGTTACAGTTACAGAACTGTGACCCCTGTGCCAGTTGGCACTGAGGGATTCTTAGGGTCACAGTAAGGGTTAACTTTGCTTTTATCATCAGAGAACTAAGCATTTACCACAGCAAGAAGAGCCCTCTTATAAGCTGGCCAGGTCAGTGGCATAAATAACCAACACAAGTGATGGTTAGTTCAGGAGCCAAGGAATTCATGTTTATTCAATAAGCTAACATAACAGGAGAAAGGCTTCTTTCACAAAATGGGCCCAATCCTGTGTAAGGGGACTGTTGCCCCCTTACTAATATTCAATGAGGGTGTTTTGGTTGGCTAGCTCCCAGTACTAAAAGGGGAAGGGTCTATGGGAAATCAGGACCCTGAGACTGATAGCCCCCAGGAACAATGGGGAGAGGCCAATGCTCCAGGTCAGCCTGAATGACAGGGCGGGCAGGCTAATCAGGGAGTCAGGAGGCCAGGGAGGTCTCGTCCTCCATGTGAGCTGGATTTGCCTGGGTCAGACAGAGTGGGGCCGAGCTAAGGAGAAAGCAGAGACCCAAGCTGAGCTGGGGAGCAGAGCTGTGCCAGGCCCAGAGGGACCAGAAAAGCAGCCCAGAGAGAGCAGACCCTGTCCTGGGAGCAGAGCTGCAGCCCCAAAGCCAGAGGCACAGCCCAGAGAGAGCAGACTTGGCCTGGGAGCAGAGCTGCAGCAACCAGAGCCAGAGGGGCCAGAAAAGCAGCCCAGGAAGCAGGTCAGTGCTGGGAGCAGAGTCACAGAAGCAGCCTGCAGAGCAGACCTGTCCTGGGAGCAGAGCTGCAGCAACCAGAGCCAGAGGGGCCAAAGAAGCAGCCCAGGGAGCTGGAGGCAGAGCAGCAGCAGCAGTGCAGAGACCGAGTGGTGGAGCTGGGGCTGGAGCAGTCCGGAGCTGGGTGCAGTGAGCAGCTGGGGAGACCGAGGGGGACCCTGGGCAGCGGGCCCAGCACAGGGAGACTCCTCAGCCAAGGGGCTCTGCAGGCCAGGCTTGGATTGTAACCCCGATAGGGTGGGGGTGACACTGGGAAGAAGGGTCCTACCACTTAGAGCCTGAGAGCATGTGGCCACGACCAGAGCAAGTGTCCAACCCACAGCATCCCTACAGCACAGCCAGGGCCTGAGAAGAAGGCCTGGGACTTATAGAATCATAGAATCATAGAATATCAGGGTTGGAAGGGACCCCAGAAGGTCATCTAGTCCAACCCCCTGCTCGAAGCAGGACCAATTCCCAGTTAAATCATCCCAGCCAGGGCTTTGTCAAGCCTGACCTTAAAAACTTCTAAGGAAGGAGATTCCACCACCTCCCTAGGTAACACATTCCAGTGTTTCACCACCCTCATAGTGAAAAAGTTTTTCCTAATATCCAATCTAAACCTCCCCCACTGCAACTTGAGACCATTACTCCTCGTTCTGTCATTTGCTACCATTGAGAACAGTCTAGAGCCATCCTCTTTGGAACCCCCTTTCAGGTAGTTGAAAGCAGCTATCAAATCCCCCCTCATTCTTCTCTTCTGCAGACTAAACAATCCCAGCTCCCTCAGCCTCTCCTCATAAGTCATGTGTTCTAGACCCCTAATCATTTTTGTTGCCCTTCGCTGGACTCTCTCCAATTTTTCCACATCCTTTTTGTAGTGTGGGGCCCAAAACTGGACACAGTACTCCAGATGAGGCCTCACCAATGTCGAATAGAGGGGAACGATCACGTCCCTCAATCTGCTCGCTATGCCCCTTCTTATACATCCCAAAATGCCATTGGCCTTCTTGGCAACAAGGGCACACTGCTGACTCATATCCAGCTTCTCATCCACTGTCACCCTAGGTCCTTTTCCGCAGAACTGCTGCCTAGCCATTCGGCCCCTAGTCTGTAGCGGTGCATTGGATTCTTCCGTCCTAAGTGCAGGACCCTGCACTTATCCTTATTGAACCTCATCAGATTTCTTTTGGCCCAATCCTCCAATTTGTCTAGGTCCTTCTGTATCCTATCCCTCCCCTCCAGTGTATCTACCACTCCTCCCAGTTTAGTATCATCCGCAAATTTGCTGAGAGTGCAATCTACACCATCCTCCAGATCATTTGTGAAGATATTGAACAAAACCGGCCCCAGGACCGACCCCTGGGGCACTCCACTTGACACCGGCTGCCAACTAGACATGGAGCCATTGATCACTACCCGTTGAGCCCGACAATCTAGCCAGCTTTCTACGCACCTTATAGTGCATTCATCCAGCCCATACTTCCTTAACTTGCTGACAAGAATACTGTGGGAGACCGTGTCAAAAGCTTTGCTAAAGTCAAGAAACAATACATCCACTGCTTTCCCTTCATCCACAGAACCAGTAATCTCATCATAAAAGGCGATTAGATTAGTCAGGCATGACCTTGCCTTGGTGAATCCATGCTGGCTGTTCCTGATCACTTTCCTCTCATGCAAGTGCTTCAGGATTGATTCTTTGAGGACCTGCTCCATGATTTTTCCAGGGACTGAGGTGAGGCTGACTGGCCTGTAGTTCCCAGGATCCTCCTTCTTCCCTTTTTTAAAGATTGGCACTACATTAGCCTTTTTCCAGTCATCCGGGACTTCCCCCGTTCGCCCCGAGTTTTCAAAGATAATGGCCAATGGCTCTGCAATCACAGCCGCCAATTCCTTCAGCACTCTCGGATGCAACTCGTCCGGCCCCATGGACTTGTGCACGTCCAGCTTTTCTAAATAGTCCCTAACCACCTCTATCTCCACAGAGGGCTGGCCATCTCTTCCCCATTTTGTGATGCCCAGCGCAGCAGTCTGGGAGCTGACCTTGTTAGTGAAGACAGAGGCAAAAAAAGCATTAAGTACATTAGCTTTTTCCACATCCTCTGTCACTAGGTTGCCTCCCTCATTCAGTAAGGGGCCCACACTTTCCTTGGCTTTCTTCTTGTTGCCAACATACCTGAAGAAACCCTTCTTGTTACTCTTGACATCTCTTGCTAGCTGCAGCTCCAGGTGCGATTTGGCCCTCCTGATATCATTCCTACATGCCCGAGCAATATTTTTATACTCTTCCCTGGTCATATGTCCAACCTTCCACTTCTTGTAAGCTTCTTTTTTATGTTTAAGAACCGCCAGGATTTCATCATTAAGCCAAGCTGGTCGCCTGCCATATTTACTATTCTTTCGACTCATCAGGATGGTTTGTCCCTGTAACCTCAACAGGGATTCCTTGAAATACAGCCAGCTCTCCTGGACTCCTTTCCCCTTCATGTTAGTCCCCCAGGGGATCCTGGCCATCCGTTCCCTGAGGGAGTCGAAGTCTGCTTTCCTGAAGTCCAGGGTCCGTATCCTGCTGCTTACCTTTCTTCCCTGCGTCAGGATCCTGAACTCAACCAACTCATGGTCACTGCCTCCCAGATTCCCATCCACTTTTGCTTCCCCCACTAATTCTACCCGGTTTGTGAGCAGCAGGTCAAGAAAAGCGCCCCCCCCAGTTGGCTCCTCTAGCACTTGCGCCAGGAAATTGTCCCCTACGCTTTCCAAAAACTTCCTGGATTGTCTATGCACTGCTGTATTGCTCTCCCAGCAGATATCAGGAAAATTAAAGTCATCCGTGAGAATCAGGGCATGCGATCTAGTAGCTTCCGTGAGCTGCCGGAAGAAAGCCTCATCTACCTCATCCCCCTGGTCCGGTGGTCTATAGCAGACTCCCACCACTACATCACTCTTGTTGCACACACTTCTAAACTTAATCCAGAGACACTCAGGTTTTTTTACAGTTTCATACCGGAGCTCTGAGCGGTCATACTGCTCCCTTACATAAAGTGCTACTCCCCCACCTTTTCTGTCCTGCCTACCCTTCCTGAACAGTTTATAACCATCCATGACAGTACTCCAGTCATGTGAGTTATCCCACCAAGTCTCTGTTATTCCAATCACGTCATAGTTCCTTGACATCACCAGGACCTCCAGTTCTCCCTGCTCGTTTCCAAGGCTTTGTGCATTCGTATATAAGCACTTGAGATAACCTGTTGATCGCCCCTCATTCCCAGTATGAGACTTACAAGGAACAGACTGTGAACTGCCCGGACATTCCAGAGACACTGTTTGTGATGTTCCCTGCCACAGAGCGGGATGATGTGTTTCCTTTAACCTTTCCCATTTTTCCCTTATTCTTCTTAAAATTAATTGTTGATTAAATAACTTGCATTTGCTTTAAATTGTATGTAATGGTCAGTGGATCAGAGAAGTGCCCAGTGCAGAGAGAGTACCCCAGAGTGGGGACTCCCAAGCCCCTGTCCTAGGTGACCACAGCAGGGTTGGGGGTCGAGCCCCCCAGGAATCCTGGGCCCAGCCTTGTTGGGGTTACGAGGACTCTACCAGACAGGAGAGTGAAAGGGGAGTCCTCAAGGGCAGGGAGGCCACTGGGTAAAGGAAGTGGGAGCGAGGACTCAGATCCTTTCACTAGCCCACTTCACAGGGGTAGTGCAGAAGCCAGAAAAGTTCCCCAAAATAGCGGGACTATTCCCCCGCTTACACCTGCACTCATTGAATTCTTTGGAAGAACTCCCATTGAGTTCAAGAAGAGTTGAGGGTTTATCTAAGGGCTTGTCAATACAAAGAGTTTGCATTAATTTAACTTAAATAGGTGCAACACTGTGTTTGGACACTCATTTATCAGTTTAAACCTGCCTTATATCAGTTTAGGTTGAGCCTGTGGTGCAATTAATATAACGCTGATTTAATCCAATTGAAGTGTGCAAGTTGACTGGTTTAACTCATTTGGCCTAAAATCACACCTTTAGATATATCAGTGCAACTTTGTCTGAAACCAGGCCTAAGATGTGACTGCCTGCAGCCCAAAAGCCAAATATAAAAAGATATGGCTAGCAACAACCAAAATTCAAAGTTGGACTGGAATAAGGAGAACATCCATCAGTTCTCCTCAAGCTTTCAGACTCCCTGAGCCCCTCCTTTTCTAGAACTGGTTGAATATTTTCAAATTAAATATTTTTTTTTGTGAACAAATTTCATTCCCTCCCCCACAAGATAAATAAATAAATAAATAAATCAGAAAACAAAACCATTTAGCTGTTTTTCCAGTTTTTGTTTCTTTGGGGTATTGTTCTTCCTTCACCCTCCTCTTTCTTCCTTCACCTTCCTCCCCTCCCCTTTTTCAGTAACAAAATGAAAAAGAGAAATAAGGATAAAGGTGGAGAAAGAGTGCAAAGGGGGTGAGGGAGGGGATGAAGAAACCAAAAACTGAGCAAGTGAAAAACTATTAAAAACAAACTTGTTTTCATTTTGAAACCTGCCAAATGGAAATGACTTCAACATTTTCAAAATTTTTAATGAAAAACTTCTTTTATTTTTTTATCAGCTCTACTGCTCTTTACACTGTCCCAGATGACCTGGTACTTTCTGCCAATTAGGCCCACCAACATGCCCCCACAGATTTCTGTTAACCAAAAGTACAATTTGCTACTACCTAGCGGGTAGCCATGGTGCTGGGAAGCTGGCTGCATCTCCCTGAAGTCCTGAGACCATTTGTATAGAGTTTTATAGAACAGGGATTTAACCATCGGCATACTACATGCAATAAACAGGGGCTGCATCTGTCACATCACCAACCTTTTGCTTCAGCTTATAAGCATCTTGTGAAACCATGGTTGATAACAGTCCTAACCAGGGATCCTTTTTCCTCCTCTGCATAGAAACTGTTACTAGTTTAGACCTGAAACACAAGACCCTCTGTGAAGTCAAAATAAATAAAAAAGAAAAAGTGGAAAGGAGTCAAACAGGCAATTATTTGTAATAGAAAAAACTATTGATTTTTCTTTTGATACATAGTCTAAATTATCCCTCAAGAAAAGTAGTAATGCATCTTTAAACAGATTTATTGATGCTAGCTGTAAAAAAGTGTGTTATTTAACTTCAGTACTATCACATTTTTCTGTTTTTATTTGATATAGAGATAGACCATTAAGACAGACACTGGACAGGTTTGATTCAGGGATCAGAAAGTTTCCAAGTCTGAAGTACTCAAGAACATTTCAAAAAGTAATAAAGTTCTATGAATAAAAAAAATCCTAACATTTCTCTTTTCATGGAGAAATTACTCAGATGCCAGTAAAGCATGCTCTTCGGAACTAAAATGGCCTTACGCGTTTACAATAAATTCATAAGCTTCACTGGATGGTAAGATCTCACAGCAGTGGATCCCTAAGGTGCAATTTTCATAGATTCCAAGGCCCAGAAGGGACCATTGTGATCATCTAGTCTGACCTCCTGTATAACACAGGCCATAAAACCTCCCCAAAATAATTTCTAGAGCAGACTTTAGAAAAACATACAGGCTTGATTTAAAAATTGTCAGTGATGGAGAATCCACCATGACCCTTGACAAGTAGATCCAATGGTTAATTACTCTCTCTGTTAAAAAAAAATGTGCCTTATTTCCACTCTTAATTTGTCTGTCTTCATCTTCCAGCCATTGGATTGTGTTATGCCATTCTCTGCTAGACTGCAGAGCCCATTTTAAAATGTAGTCCTCATATAGGTACTTACACACTGTAGTCAAGTCACCCTTTAACTTTCTTTTTGTTAACCTATATATTTTGACCGCCTTGAGTCTATCATTGTAAGGCATGCTTTCTAATCTTTTAATCATTCTCATATCTCTTCTTTGAACCCTCTCCAATTTTTTGTCACTTTATAAAATAATTCATATTCACAGATATCTATCTATTGAACTGCTGGCTCGATCTTTGTTTTTTCTACGATACCATTAACAATTAAACTGAAAAATGTAGTATCTGAGCTAATGGAATGAAAATAAAAATAACTGGTAGATTTATTATAGTAAAAAATGCAAAATGGATATAATATTCTGTGGGTATAACCATACAGTGCTAAGGATGGATGGAAAAAAAAGAAGGAGCAGCAACTAGCAGTTGCAGTAATGCAAATGCCAGCATTTGAAAGTATGCAGGTAATAGACTTATTTAAAAGATGCCCACAAGTATTAGACTCCGTAGCAGACGTTTGCAAGTGCAGATTCAAGTGTGCACACCTACAATTGTGTGTTTGTGTGCACGCACACGCACCTACAATTGTGTGTACCTACAATTGTGTAGCTGTGTGTGTGTGTTTGTGTGTGTGTGCGCGCGCGCAGGTAGAAGGTAAGGTGTTGAACTCCAGCTTTCACTTTTTAGGAGACTGAGAAGTGTGGGTACCAAGTTTAATATTTGTCTTCTTTTACCTGCCAGTCTGTGGCCAGAGATTAGAAGATTGTTCACGTACCATGCACCAGATCAGGAACTCTGCCAGTGAGTGTGTCTGTGCAGTCTTTCGACCTGAAATAAAGTGTTCCTGCTGCACTGCTGCAATCTGGGGCAGGAATAAAGAAGAGCACTCGGGAAAGTTTATCATAATAGGTGGGTGAAACTCACCAGATCCCATGGTTGGTGTGTCATGGGATGATATGGTGTTGCGTCATGTTGTGAAATGGGACCTCGCATAGGGAGTAGAATGGGAACAAGGAAATGAATGCATCTGAAGACTCTCTATGACTGCAAGCAAGCCCACAGCCGGCCAAACATAAGAGAGAGTCTTTGTGTGTGCCTGTGTCTATGTATATAGTGCAAAGAGTGTAGAACTATGGAGGGAAACATCCTTTGTGTTTCCAGCCACCCTACCCTGCCATACACCCCTCTATTGAGGGCTGTGAGGGGAGAACTGACAGGGCCACTGTGGCTAGAGGAGGGGAGGTGGTAGGGAGTTGGATGCTGCAGGCTCTCCTCCTTTCCCTCTCCGGATGGGAGGGGGAAGAAGCAGGGGACACAAAGTGTCCTACATCCACAAACCCATATCCAATGGACCTGGCACCTGGAAGATTTCTCCTGAGTAGAGGGATCCTTATGTGTTGAAGAACCATGCTAGGACTGTGCCACCTCCACACGGTGAGGTAGAGCTAGAGGAAAAGGGAGGCTGTGGTGTTTCCATGTCCAGGCAACCCTTGGCTTCTATAATGCCCTTTGGGGCAACACTGGGGATATTGACCACTGGTACAAGCTACGTTAGTCCTGGAGGAACAAAAAAGTCACCTTGTGTTCTACACTTCACCATCCTCAGCCATACCAAGCATTCCTCAATCACAAATGAGGATCTGGGCCCTAGATTTTCTCCCTTTCCTCTTAGCCTTTTCTATTTTTTTACTCCCCAGGCGATATCTTTGTCTGCCCCATCAACTCTCTCTCATGCTCCAAAACTATTTTACTGCTTTCAGGTCTCTCTCTTTCACACACACAAACTTTGATCTCTCCCCTCCATGGGCAAATCACCCTCTCGGATTCTTTTCTCCTAGCTCACAGCCCCATTTTGCCTCTCTCTTGTGGAACCTCCAGATTGATTTCCCCCTTGTTCCCGTCCTCCCGCTCCCTCAGGTTTTCCCATCACCTACTCAAGACCCCTCTCTCAATACCAAAGCTCCCATTAGCGAGAACTAGGTGAATCTGCAGCCTTTACAAATACTGTGTTGTTGTGAATACTTCCCTTATTGTGCCTGTCTAAAATCTAGTTTATACAGGTGGCAGAATGAAGTGTGCCATCTCATAATTAGTCCCACATGCATTGCAGGCAATTTATCATCAAAACAATCAGCAGTCACCTTTTTAGTCAGTGAATATCAAAGAATATCAGAAAATTGAAGGAAGGAGAATAACACAACTTTTTTTTTAATTTCCATTTCTCATAAAAATATCATTTTCTTTTAAATGCTCTGGCTAGCCCGAGTGACTCCATAACAAGCATTGTCACTCAGCAGTCACACAGAAGAACTCTTCTGCTAGCCTTCACAGCTTTTTCTTTGCTTTTTTAAAAAAACACCTGGAATTCTTTTTTTTAACTGGACTTTTTTAAAATGTATTTATTGAATAAACTGCCATGGTGACAAGAATGAGCACCACCATGCTATTTTGGCTGGGATTTTTTTTTTTAACCTAAATGTCAAAGTTGCTAGTTTTAGTGACGATGAGACAAATTATCCCCCTTTTGTGCAAGAAAATGTTCAGGGCAAAGATCTGTATCCAACCATGCACCCAAATAGACATATCAAAAATGCCCTGTGCCAACAAGACAATATCTGAGCACTGTAGCTGAACAAAGTCAGAGCCCTATTTATTATGCATCCCCACTGCAACACTTACAATTTTGATGGTGAAATTCAGCAACTCATGAAAACAACAGGGTGCCACCTAGCTATCAAGGAATTGCTGTAAAGGCAACTTGGGACCAGCCAGGGCAGAGAAAGGAACAAGTGTTCAGTGATAGGTAGAACGCCCTGTGGACAGGAGCAGGAATGGCCACCTCTGCTTAATGGTGTGAGAAGGTCAAGGCCCCACCCTCATTCTGTCCCATAGCAAGCCGAGTGTTCTACATTCAGGAGAGCGTAAAATCTGCTGCTGTATCCTTCCCCTACATGGCTGTGCAAGGGTGGTGGGGAGGCAGATTCCTAGTGCATTCTTCCCCCCTGTTGTTTGTGCCTGGCCCTGTACAAATCTTGCCTACTATATGAGGAGTATTTGATGCTCCTTGATATTTCTCTGAGCCTTGTAATAGCCCCCAGTTTAGGACTAGACTGTGTGCAGCCCTTGCAGACTGTATAAACAAGAAGCATTCCCCCCATATCACTGCTCGAGGACTGTGCACAATAGCACTCCTTGTGCTCTGCGAATGAGGCACAATCTCTCTAAGTCTCCTGCTCCTAGAGCAGTGTGGCTGACACACACACACACAGAGCTATTGCTTAAAACATCACCCTGCCTTTAATTTTGTTTCCACCATATGTTGCAAAATCATCATTACAGTCTCTGAGTCAAAGTGAGTTTACTTTTTAAACAAAAGATGTGTCAATAAGAGGAATGGACTAACGCTAACTTCTGTTACCACAGACATGCCTGGAGATGAAGAGTGTTTGATCTATTACTACTTCTTCAGGGCAACTTTCCTCTCCAAGAAGGGCTTGTATCACTGTGTTCTCTATTTCCTCTGCTTCCATTCTATCAACGTTCCTTTTGTTTTAGAAGCTCTTCAGTTAAATTAATATAGTGATCAACAGCAGAGAACTGAGTTCAGGCTGGGTTTAGACAATAAATATAGATTGAAATGAGAAATGACACAGCTAGAGTCCAGCCTTTGAGGTGACGTTTCACAACAGGTAAGTAGGCGAAGGTCATGTTATTTTAGCCAGAATATACCATGACCGTCCTGATCATTTTTAAAACAGTACAATGTTTTATTACTGTGATGTTGAACATCAGTTGGCATTATCATTTATTCCCTATGGGTAAATGTAAACTCCTAGTAATAGTTCATGAAATATTAAAGGCATACACAGCACTCCCACAGAAGTCAACGGAAGTCACCTGCATAAATCCTAGCACTGCATTTACCCCATAAGGCTGTACCCCTGATATAGGAAATAGCATTCACAAAAATTTAAATACCTCACAACTTCACTAATTTACATTTCACTACCCGACATACTTTATAATCTGCATAAAAAATTGGGGGTCTTTCCTTACCCCTCTGAGATGTAGCTGAGATGTAGTAACTGACGCTGTAGGGCGGTCTCATATTACTACATTTCCATTATTTATACATCAACTACATTTCATTTACTAGTGCAGTTTACTGTGAAGTACCACTGATAATTAAAACTATGGACAAAATTGACAAAACAAACGAACAGAGCAAATTTTGCAGTATCCTTGGTTATTTGGTTGGGTTTTTTTAAAACTATGTTTTGTTCACTTTAGGCCCTAAAATTCTCATTTGAAATGGATTAGGACACAGGCTATGAAACCCCAACCACACAGGGATAAACTGTGACTTTAGGCACTGCCCTGAGCAAGAGATGGTACATAAACTGCCCCACCCCTAGAGTACCTCTAAGGTGATGTTACATCTACACTATGAGCTAGAGGTGTGATTCCCCTGATCGGGTACACAGACTCATTCTAGCATCAGTGTATTTAGCAGTGTAACCATGGTACCATGGGTGGAGGCATAACTGAGCCATGCCAAGTACCTACCTACCAGTTTCAGGAGGGCTTGTGGTTGGCCCAGCTCAGTCATGCCTCTGCTGTTGCTGCCAGTGCTACCACAGTAGCAGTTATAGTGTTAGTTATACTGGTACTAGTTGGTGAGAGCTATCACCAGGTGCATTTACACAAGCAGGAGACTCACATCCCTAGCTCACAGTGTAGACATGAGACACTGTAAATGAGAGTATGGCTTCACTACGCTAAAAAACCCATGGCACCAAGTCTCAGAGCCTGGGTCAGCTGACTCGGGCTCTAGGGCTCAGGCTGCAGGGCAAAAAAAAAATAACAGTATAGACGTTTGTATGCAGGCCGGAGCCTGGACTCTGAGACCCTCCCGCATCGTGGGATCTTAGAGCCCGGACTCCAGACCGAGCATCTACATTGCAATTTTATAGCCCCACGAGCCAGAGTTAGCTGATCTGGTGATCTGCAGCCATGCCGTGGGTCTTTTATTGAAGTGTAGACATAGCTGAGAGACACCAAGAGTCACATTGCCTCCTCTGATAACCTTTGCTGCAGAGGAGTAGTAATGTCCTGAGTTCTGTCCTTGTCCTTCATGCTCCTACACTTGCCCAAACCCTGTGGCTTGTGAGTAGAGCCGAGACCCAATCCATACCTGGCCTTCTCTGCCCATTATCCATCCACCTTTTACTGGGAGAGAGACAGCGGGGAAGTATTGTCTCTTACTTGTGTGCAAGGACTCAAGGACTAGCTAGCCCACATAGGGGCATAAGAGGATTTCTTGTGCTCTCTTACATAGGCACATAATCCAAAACAATGAATCTCACCCTGGGAAAATTGTCCTTGCTTCTGACAGACACACGAGAGCTGTCTCTTTTTACATTTCAGCATCCCTTGTATAGCTTGTTATGCCAATAAAGAATTACTGAATTGAAGGAATGGAGGATAAGGCCTCAAATTTAGAACTCACTCAGAAAGAAAATATCAAGCAGTCCAGAGGATGGGTGGATCCCCTACTCTTTTCACTCTGGCACTAGTGGGCTGTTCACATTAGAAGCAGCACTATTTCACCAGTGTCATCACTTAACAATATAATATGACAGCATCTATGGAACCGATTAGCATAAATCAACATAATACCCACTTTGCAGCATTAGTATTGAAAACTTTCATCTTGAAATCATAGGGGGGAAAAAGACAATATATGATGAATTGTGATGATTTTGCTGGAATGTTTCCAGATGTGTGTGTATATAAAACACACATGCACACACATGCATGCTTTAGTAATGTTAAGCATATGTGCATGCTGCCTTAGCCACACAGTCTTTGTTGCACACTTCCATAATAACAGCACAACATTTTCTGTGATCTTTTATTGGAATAAAAAACAACTTTACAAGAGCTACCATCCAGGCATTAGTGGTGTTCATTTTGATTTCAAAGCACATCAACAAGTCTCCCAGTGCCCAAAGGGTCATCATGCACGGAGTCACACAAATAGAGATGGCTTAAAAAATAACTCAAGGTCATTCAGAGTCAGACCCCTAGGTTTGAATTACAGATAAATACATTTCAGAGTGCAAACTTTGGATATAAGGTAGAGGGGAGAACAACCATACATGGCACTTCTATCAATTTTGATAGAGCAGTTTCAGTTTTCAGTGTAATAATTCAAAAGTCTTGTAGCTTTCTGACAACACTAAACACTCTTTCCCTCCCTCCTCAGTCTCTTTCTCCATCCTTCTCGCCAGTTCTCCATACACACATTCTGGATTCTTAGCTTTTCAAAACCAGTATCTCTTCTCAAATGCTCCATAATTTTACTAGGTTACAAATCATTTGTTTGTAGCATTTTGAAGCATTTGGATTTACTACATGTCTTGTGCTTATGCAAAGGAGAATAAAACAAAAGAACCTGGTTTGATCCAGTGTTCTTCCAAATTCTACACACAAGATACCACTTTCCAATACAAGCCCGTTTGGATTAAAAATAGTGGAACACAAAAACACAGGGCAAGATTGTGCCTGCCTCTCAAAGGGTGTGCAAACTGCAAATGTAAGGTGTGGACATGAGAATCCGTTTCCACCTTTGCCCCATGCAGGGGCTCGGCACAACGGCAATCTTTGTACTCTCCTAGGTGCAAGGGCTATAAGAGGCTACTGCTGTTTTGGCACCAGCCTCTTCTGAGGCGGTCAGAAGAGGCAAAGCGATGTCCCCAGTCCAGGCTGGCTTTAGTGTGGGTTCATGGGTTGCACCCACAGAAATAATGAAACCAAAGATGTCAAACCTGAGTGGCCTTGCGACCCCATGCTCCAGGTCACAATGCCACTCATTCACATTTGGCCTGGCTGCCCTTTCATCATGATGGAAAGGATGCCAGGCCAAACCCGAATGACACCGCAAACCCCTGTGGCAAATCGCAATGTCCAGAGTGTGGAGTCAGGTCCCGCCCCAGGGGACAGGAGCCACCACTTCAGGTTGAGTGTGGAGCCAGGCTCACCCTCTAACAGCCCTCTTCCCCCACCCCAGCTGCCCCTCCACACTGGGCTAGGATTAGGATTGCAATGCTGGGGTAGAGAGTGCAGCTGTGGGTGGTCCCTGAATCGGGAGGCTACATCTGTCCCTGCCACAGTCCCCTTTCTTGCCCAGTCAGCAAAGATGACAAAGTGCAGAAGGGACCAGATACTGTGCTCTCCCCCAGGATGGCCCATTGGTCACTTTCCTCCTGTGTACTCCAGAACTTCAGGAAACAGAACACCAGTTTCAGATATTACCATCCTGCCACAGGTTTTCACTTGGGCAGTCCACTTCTGCACTGTCCCCTGAAACACAGTAGTGCTCTTTATCTAAAGGACCTCAACCTGGCCTGTAAATTTGCTTTGTATGTATTAGCTAGTTATGCATTTCTAAAAATCCAGAATTTGATGCACATAAACTGGTAAAAATGAAATTTGTCTACCAGCCAGTTTTTAAAATCTGCCCATCACTTTATGTTTTCTAGGTACCAGGCATGAATGAAAAGATTCAGTTTAAATTAAAAAAATAAAATCTGAATCTGCATCTGAAACATCCACACTTACCTGAATCAAATCAATTCTGTATATTTCCAATTGTATATGCGCTCCTCTATCTTACTCTTTTCTAGGTGATCTCACAATATTTCCAGAATGATGAAAACAAATGGTGCTGGAATTCCATTTTTAAATCCGGTTTCTGCAAAATTCTTAACCCACTTCAAATAAAATTTCAATAAGTATCTGAAATTTGGAGTACTTATCAGAAATGAACCCCACATCCCATCATTGCTCACCACTTCCTATGGAAACTATGGTGAAACTTGCATTGGGCTCAAGGAGTTTGACCAAAGTAAGGACTGAGGTAGTGAGCTGTATGTGGTACTCCATTAATACCATAGAACTAAAAGATATTACTAAGGGCCCAGTTTAATTTTTTAATGTATCACACACTGTGAAACCTACCACAAAGTCAAGGAAAACAGACATTTTAAAAATTGTTTTGAAGGCAAAACTGTGGTTGTGTAGAAGAACGTTTCCAATCGATGAGCCTAAATGGAACTCCCTTTATTTAGTCTTTTCTAACTGAAACTTCCGCTCTCTTTATCTTCATCCATCCCCCTCTTCGGCAATTTTATCACTGGAGAGTTGAGTACCTCATTCTTGCTTTTACCAAACCAGTGGGGAACCGAATGGCTTTCTCTATAGGTCAAATTTTGCCTCCAGTCACACCTGTGCAAATCTGCTAAAGTCAAGGAGGCTGCAATAAGGGCGAATTTGGTCTTACATGTCAATACCATTGTTGCTCAAAGGCTTCTTTCTGAACAGTGTTGCCCCTACTGCTAGCACTGTAAGAAGGTGATTATGCAGCAGAGCTACCCCTATGTCATCATGGCCCACCACGTTTATATATTTGTGGAACGGATAGGTTAAAGCAGTCCTTCAGCATAGGACCTGAAATAAATTACTGTTTGCAAATTCTTAAAAATAACTATTTCAACCATTTAAAAAGTCACATCTGATGGTAAGATTTGCTGAGCCTGAGCGGATGTGATCAATAATTTATATATTATTGGCTAACAAGTAGAGAAAACAAAAATAATTGCATTGGTTCCAGGATATATGCAGCTGTCCCATGAAAGTAAATATATTAATACATCCCTGTCGTGTTTTATGTCTCTACATAAATATCAAAATAGGCTCATAACTTGAAAATAGAACATGCATATTCTAAAATCACCACTCACATCACTTGAGTTTATCCAGTTAAATCTTCTTGCTAATGACATTCTGCAGGCAATTGTTATCCTGCTCACAAGGCAAAGCACACATCTTTCTGTGGAATGCCCAAGCTATGGAATCAGACATGAAACGCAGTCCTGCTATAATAGATTCAGAAGGGGAGGAGAAAAGGAGAGTCATCACAGGCACCAGGTGTAATACAATCCCTGCTGTGTACAGTGCGGGGGACATAGATGAAGCAATTTATCATGTTAGGACATCATGACATTGGCATAT
The DNA here is from genome assembly GCF_965140295.1 of Lepidochelys olivacea. NCBI lineage: Eukaryota > Metazoa > Chordata > Testudines > Cheloniidae > Lepidochelys > Lepidochelys olivacea. The sequence continues at coordinate 101,986,851 of NC_140412.1, read as the reverse complement.
TATTCTGCCTCCCATTGCATTCTGGGCCCTAATTCCATTCTTCACCTGAGCATCAGTATCTTCACCAAGAGGCACTCGCTCTCTCTATCTTACTGGATAAAAAGGCACGTATGGAGAAAGTTATTTTTGCATACTGTGCTGAGCTAACATAATATCTTTGTCACTGGAGACGAGGTAGCATCCATTATGGGGCCACATTGCAGAGTCAGGCTGAAAAAGAAATGCCTTCATCAGGTATGTTTGAACTGAAACCTCCTGACAGTACCTTTTCTAGAGGTAACAGTATGTGAGTTACCAGAGATAATTAGAAGACTGAACTGAATGTGTTGAGTGGATGAACAGCACTGAAGCCTATAGTACCTAGATATCAAATGTTCAGCAGCCTCACTGGAGCAAAATGCCACAACATTTCCTGAAGACAACACAGCAACATAATCAATTAATGTGTCACTTCTGGCAGAAATGAAATAAGCAGGAATGATAGAAATTGGTCAAAACTACATTTGTGGTGGAGATCTGCAAAAAATGTCTTTCTTCTTTTGTGTTTCTTTGAAATGTTCCCTGAATTTCCTTAGATAATCTACTGAGGCAAACTGGAAACCAGGCATTTCTAAATGTTTGTTTCTCATTAGATTTAATCATAATAAAGAAACCACTGGGGACAGCTTTTGGGTAGAAAAAAATCCAGGGATCTCATTTTCCGCTACCTTGTATACTACTTTGCACAGGTGTAAATGACTACACAAGGTGCAAGGCAACATAGACTCAGGTTCACAGTCTTCAGTTTTCCACTGCCTTATCACTACGTGGTAATTGATACAGTAAGTCCTAATGTAAACTGACAAAGTATACATTCTTCTTCCTCCCCTTATCCCATCAACTGAGGTCAGTTGCATCCACCATAATTGTCAGTCTGAGGCAGCACCAAGGTCCACCTGCTTTCTGTCTTCTTTGATGCAATCTATCCAGCATTTTCTCAGTTTTCCTTGAGATCTTTCCTACTACTCTCTCCTGCTATGCTACCTTAAGCAAGTCCCCTTCATAGACTTAGAGACTTTAAGGTCAGAAGGGACCATCACGATTATCTAGTCTGATCTCCTGCACAATGCAGGCCACCCACTCCTGAAATAGACCCCTAACATCTGGCTGAGTTACTGAAGTCCTCCAATCATGATTTATACATGATTTATCCCAAGCCAGCTTACCCGATCATCCCACTGGTTTACTACTTCCTCTACATCTTCTTCTGAGGATGCCCTTATTGCTATATCCTCTGCATGTAGCAGCTTCTGACAGTTTCCCATTGGGATATTCCTGCTGACGTAGTCCATGAATATGATAAACAGCAGCAGACTTTGGGCTGAGCCCTGGTGCAGTCCAACCAGTATACTTAACTACAATAGAGTACACATTATTATCCAGTAATTAGTTGTTCTTTTGTGTTAGGAAATTAGATACATAGAGAGAAAGTACAAAGTACAAAATTCCCATTGACATCAATGAAGCCAGGATTTCATCCTAAGTGTTTACACACACAGAGATACATATTATATACAAACCTTATCCATATGGTTCACAACCATTTAGGTACTCCTAATTCTGAAGAAAGAACAACACATGGCAGACGATAGGCCCATTTGTTAATGCACTTCTGGAAGGTTCTCAGATACCAAGGTACTGGACATTAACCGAATGTGGGTTCTCAGAGATCTGATGAAGCAAACGGTCACATATGCAACCTACCTAACTTCCTTTCTGAAAAGATACATGGGGTCATTCTGAATGGTGCTATGTCTACTAAGAGTAATAGTATATCACATCTGTATCTTAAATACTACTTTGCACTTGGATAACATCTTGCATCTGAAGATCTCAAAGTACTTTACAAATGTTAATTAATGAATCCTTACATCTTGACGCAAGGGAAGTACTATTATTCCCATTTTCCAGAGTGGGGAAATGAGATACAGAAAGGCTAAGTGAGTTGCCTAAGGTAACAGAGGAAGATTACAGTGCAGCCAGAAAAAGAATCCAGATCTCTTGACTCCCAATCCTATATTTTACCCACAACTATTTCTCACAACAGAGAAAGAAAAACATGTAAATTAGACACAATAATTTGTCCCCTTTTCTATAACATTTATGAGTAGACTCCATTACTGTTTTAATATTCTCTAATATATTTATTTCATAGGAACTTTCATTTCTATAAATGCTTTCCCTCTCTTTTTGCTTTCCCCCATATCCTGTATATCCCAACAGGGGCCAACTTTATTTCAGTATTGACTTTTATTTTGATGAATATGCTTCTATTTCATTTATTCTTTATTTGTTCAGAAGCTACATAGTATTTTTATATTGTTTCCCACTTCCTTTTTTATTAAACTTTTTTATTTGATTTTCAGAAATAAACCAGTGCAGAGACAGAAAGAAAAGAGAGAGAAAAATGTTGGCCCTGATTCTCCACTGAGTTGAACCTTCTAAAAGCTCTGATCCACAGCCCACTGAAGTCAGTGGAAAGACTCCAATTGGCTTAATAGGATTTGGTTCAGGCTTTAGTCATTCCACTTTTGAAAAATGAGTGCAGAGGAACACCACATCAGAATGTGCTTTTTTGAATTTTGAAGGTTCAAAGCAATGGTGAATTAGGCCCTTTGATTCTAAAAAGGCTAAACTTACCAAACTGGCAAAACAAAAGCATTGAACCAACAACTGCATTAAATGACCCATGTCACTCATTTATAATTGAATCTGTTTATTTAGTGACACCACAGACCCCTCAAACTTTGCTCTATTTGTTTAGGGTGTCAAGAAAGAGCCATGATGTATTAAGTCAGTTGACTCTTTATTTTAACTGCACATAACTTCCTGAAACAAACTTATCTGGGGCTGAAATTTTCTATTCTTGGTTTAATCCTAGAGGGGACTTTTTCTGAACAAAATCATTTCAGCTATCTTTCTTTCCTATAGATATATATATATTTAAAAACAAACTTTCCTCAAATATTCATAACAACCCTCAGCAATTAACTTTGGGCAGCAATATCTTTACCACAGCCGGCAGCAGCATGGTTCTACCAATGCCACATTATAAATTTACTCATTTACCTTGTTTTTTTTCCCCAGAGAGAGGCCAGAGGAAAAGGAGAGCAAAAGAAGAATGAATCTTTTCCCAGAGCCAAAAGAGTAAAGCCAGGTCCAGGAGTGGTTAACTGTGTTATGAGCAGTTCCCACGATCTTCCAGCAACTGAACAACAAGCATCAGAGACAGACCCTGAATTTTCCCAGCTGTTGCATTTCATTTTGTTCTCTCCTTCCCTTTCTGTTTGTCTTGTTTTGTCTTAAGAGGAAACAGGTTTGGACTTTCAAGAGCTACGTGCTGTCACCAAAACTTAGTCTCTCTTTTCAAAGTTGTCCTGCCTCCTTAACAGCTCATCAGCCTTCCCAGTTATTGTTATTTACTTGTATTTTGGTAGCCCTTAGAAATTCCAGTTGTGACTAAGGTCCCAGTATGCTAGGCACACACAGCAAGAAAGTCTCTGTTCTGAAGAATCTACAATTTGCTAGATGAGACAGGCAAAGTGTGAGAGGGGAAACAGAGACTTGCCCAACTTCACCCAGCTGGTCAGAGGCGAGGAATCAAAAACAGGTCCCCCCAACACCCAGTGCAGTGCTAGCTCTTGTCCCTTTAGGGATCCTTCTGGCTCTTGCCTCTTTAAAGAGCCACGGTCATTATTCCTGCATTAAGGCACCGTGCTGCTTCCCTGAGGCTGTCACTCTATCCCCTACCATTCTCTATCTTGTTCTGCTTCAGAGGCTGCTGTCCCCTGCATCTCTGGACCCTATTCCGGCCACTCTGCACATGAACTGAGTTAGCTTCCGACTTGGAACTGGCGACGTCTATGCCACAATCAGGAGATATGACTGACATACCCGAGGAAGCTTTGATCTAGCTAGCTCAAAACTAGTTCAAACAACAACAGCAGTGCAGCTGTGGCAGCACAGGCTAGCCACTTGAGTACATGCCCAGGTCCTGGGTGTGATTGTACTGAGGAGGCTTGACACTGCTATTGTTATTCAAGCTGGCTTTGATCTTACTAGATTTAAAGCTAGCTCAGGCATGCCTACATGTGCTGCAATCACATGTCCTGACTGCAGTGTAGCCATAGAATCACAGAAATGTAGAACTGGAAGGGACTTCGATAGGTTGTCTAGTCCAGTCCCCTGCAGAAGCAGAACTAAGTATTATCGAGATCATCCCTGATGAGTGTTTGTCTAACCTACTCTTAAAAACTTCTAATGACTGAGATTCCACAATCTCCCCTGGTGATTTGTCCCAGTCCTTAACTACCCTTACAAGTTAGGAAGTTTTTCTTAACGTCTAACCTAAATCGCCCTTGCAATTTAAGCCCATTACTTCTTGTCCTGTTCTCAGTGGTTAAGCAGAACAATTTATCACCCTCCTCTTTATAACAATCTTTTATGTACTTGACTGTTATCACGTCCCCCCTCAGTCTTCTCTTCTCCAGACTAAACAAACCCATTTTTTCAATCATTCCTAATAGGTCATGTTTTCTAGTTCTTTAATCACTTTTGTTGCTTTCCTCTGGACTTTCTTCAGTTTGTACATATCTTTCCCAAAGTGTGGTGCCCAGACCTGGACACAGTACTCCAGTTGAGGCCATGTCAGTGCTGAGTAGAGTGGAAGAATTACTTCTCGTGTCCTGCTTACAACACTCCCACTAATTCCAGAATGATGTTTGCTGCTTTTTTTTTTTTGCAACAGCGTTACATTGTTGACTCATATTTAGTTTGTGATCCACTATAACCCCCAGATCTCTTTCTGCAGTACTCCTTCCTAGGCAGTCACTTCCTGTTTTGTATTTTTGCAGAATGTATATGCCGCAGAAGTTGTAGCATACTGCTGCCTGCTAACGAGTGCATCTTGTCTATACAGTGAGGAAACTTATAAGAACTTTACAGTGGGAACAGCTTATTAATTTATTTGTTCAATAAAATAAGTGGGTCAGTCAACAACGTGCTCAGAGTAGCAGTAGAATGGTATTGCTCTGTGCTTTAACTTACTCTATAATATGGTTACTTTCTATTCCCTAATGCACACAAAATAAGCACAGACATCTCGGAAGGTAGAAGGCCACATCCTATTTGTATGCATGTATCACTTTTGTATTCAGCGTTATGAATATTGGCTGTGTACTGGTTTGATTTTAAGTAGCCTTAGTAAGGCATTTGGTCAGCTTCTTAAGAAAGGAATTTGCAAGTTAAGTGCCCAATCAAGAAACACTTAATGGACAATGGAACCTTGGAAGACTCCAATCCACATATGAGTCTACCTGGGGTCATTCAAGGTAGCATGTGAACAATGGCTGCCACCTGTAAAGTTCTGAGTCATGAATGGATATGTGACTTGCCCATGTGACCTCCAAAGCTCCAGCTTGCAGCTGGATTCTGCATAGGAGAGAGGAGGGGGTCTCCACCCACAAGAAAAAGTCTATTTAAGCCGCTGGGAGACCCCTCCATTTTGTCTTCAGCTGGCTCAAGAGATAGCCTCCAAAGGATACCTGAAAGAAACTGGAACAAAGGACAGTAACCACAGGGGTGTGAGTGATTGCTGGACCCAGACTAGAAGGATACTAGTCTGTAAAAGAAGCATACTGTTCATATCTCTTTTTCAGTGTTATAGAGGGCAAACAATTTATGAGTTTATCCTGTATAAGCTTTATACAGGGTAAAATGGATTTATTTGGGGTTTGGACCCCATTGGGAGCTGGGCATCTGAGTGTTGGAGACAGGAACACTTCTTAAGCTGTTTTCAGTTAAGCCTGCAGCTTTTGGGGGATATTGTTCAGACCTGGGGCTGTGTTTGTTGCAGGCTAGCATGTCTGGCTCGAACTAGGCAGGGCACTGAAGTCCCAAGTTGCCGGGGAAAGTGGGCTCAGAGGTAGTCTCAGCACATCTGTTGGCAGTTCCCAAGGGGTTTTCTGTGATCCAACCCATCACAGCAGAGATTTCAGCTTTTCTGCTAATATGAAGATAACACAATTAAGTATTTCCCAAGCCAATGTAGTAGTAAAGAAGGTTTTGGAGACTTTGACTACACTCAGGAGTACAAAGGAGCCCTGTTCTTCAAGCATGATTTCTAGGAATGTGATTTTCCCATAGATACCTAGGAATATCTAATGTTGCCCTTAGGACAATGTAACATTTACTAACTTCCACTTGGCCCAAATGTTAAAAAACAGAACAAGGAAAACTATGAATTTAATAATAATGGAAGCCATGTACCTAGTCCTTGTCCAAACCTTTCAGGAAAAAAATGGTTTAGCAGCATTCAAAAATGGGAATACCAGGAAAAAAACATGTTCAGAGACCCTTTCCCCTAATCCCGCATATCTCTCCCTCTGCCCCACTGCCACTCTGCCAGGATTTGGAAAAGTAAGCTTGAATCACAATGGCAAAGAGTTGGCAGAGAAGAGATTCTTGCATTTGCACAAAAGAAATGAAGCTTTTCTTTAGCATCTTGGGACCATCTAGGGCTCATTATTGATAGACCCACAAGTACTAATTATGAGGTTGACACCAAGGGTCATGTTATGTAGTGAGGCAACAGTTCATTAGGAGTGAGAGCGAGGTCATGATTCCCCATGTGCTACCTGATTGATCCTGAAAGTTCAAATCTAGGGAGAGAGGGTGTTGTATGAAAATGCATTATAATTCATGGCATTAGCTTCTATTCTGATTTGATAGTGTTTTGTTCAACAGCAGATTACCTCATACTTTTGCTGCATTTTTAATTGTTGCCTGAAGTCCAGAAATGGACAGTGATACCCATCCATGGAATTCCATAGAACTCTTCAGCAGGATTTATGAGTCTATAGTTTTTATGCTGTGTAAAGTTTTGTAACACTTCGTAGTTTTTTTCCCATATATTCATGTGAACATTTTCACTGGTTTCCATTCAGAAGGTTCACAGTCCCTGAGGCCTTGTGATATTACTTGGAAACTAAGAGTCATAGGACTTAATCTTTAGCTGTGCCAAATTTATGCTTGATACAGCTGAGGAGAGCAAACTGGAAAGGCATGTCTAAGTCACTTTTCTGCTTATTTGATCCTGGGCTGCCAGGGGGGCAAAATGGACCCCAGTGAAATTTAGAACAGCCTAAGGGCTGCTCTTAGTTATGCCCACTGCAGCAATTTTATAAGGATCAAGCAGAATGTCATACGCATTGCTTTTCCCCCTCCCACACCTGCCTCCACCTCTCCATACCCCCTCCGTCAAGGTGGTAGAGAAGCAGATGACATATAACAGCCTACACCAACCCTACACAAGCAGCCTTAGCAGTCCAAGGAGTCCCAGTGCCAGGAGGAATACTCCTTTAGGGTCACTTTTTGGCTCATTTACATTGCTGAAGCAGTACACAGTGGCTAGATCTAGGGCCAAGGATTAAGCCTATGGCTTCAAACACACAACCACAAACAAGCACAGAATCATTCCAAAGGTCTGAGAACGTCAGCAGAACTTTTCATGAATCTGGTGAGAGTTTTGAGTCATTTAAAGCTCGGGTGTGCAATGTCCTAGGGATACCCTTCCATATTCCTGACTAGGAGTTTATAATAATAAACTGCACCCAGAGTTTTAAATAAGCACAGAGCATGCAGACATAGAATTGGGAAGTTTAGACAGTGCTGGGTGAAAACATATGAAGGGATCAATAAAACTCATAGTTATGTACTCCATGATCAAATTGCAGTGCGCTGCTTCAAGGAGCTACCAGTAACCTGGCATATAATAGACTGAACTGCAGTGAATACTGTTGTATAGAAAGGGGATGGAAACAATGATGCAACAAGTGAAATTGACTTCAGGGAGTCAATAGGAGTTTTGCCATTGACTTCAATGGGGCCACGATTTCAACTAATGTCTTGCCCCTCTCTAATAGCTATGATCCTCTGAATGCTATTGAAGAGTCTGTGAGCACTGCCAAGCATCACAGGCTCTGATTTCTCAAGTACTCTATTTGTATTCACCCTCTTGCTGTCGTGTTAAGGAGTCCAGTAATAAGCTATTAAATACATTTAATTTTACCAATTTAAAACTGAAAAACACAAACTACTGAGGTGGTGAAGTTGCCAGAAGAGACATCAGGTCTTACGTCAGCATATCTGATTCATCAGCTACTGTATGTGCAAAGCCTGCAGATTGGATAATTACAGTTCCATCACTGAAAAGGGTGTTTACTAGACCAAATCTGGTGCAGTAAAAGAAGACTAATGTATCAGAATTATTAACAAAGAGCCTGCAAGAGTGGGACAAAGCAGTGACACAAATAGACAAATAAGGGTGACTTTGCAATAAGCACCTTTTACTATGTGTTGTTACCATTATTCTCTATGTAGTGACCATGAAATACAGTACAGTATGGTTATGCAATAGTAATTTAATAAATGGCTTGCTGTAGGTCTCCACTACATCATAGCACCCTCTTTATGGGCCAAATCTCAAAGTCCTAGCTCAGCATTTACTTAGGAAAAATATGATTGCTATCAAATAGCCGGAGTAAAGACAGACTAAAAACCAAGGAGGACTTCAAGTCTGGCCCTGTGTGAGTTAGATTAGCATATAAATATGGAAAGAAATATGTGTACATAGCGTGTTAAAATAAAAAGAGATAATGAGAGCAGCTCCAGATAATACCCAAGCTCTAGAAAATAGCTAAAACCAATTGGCTTTCAGTTGAACAGTCCTGTTGTGAGAGTGTTGGAATATGTGGGCTGGATGTTAGGGAAAAGGTTCCATTCCCTCTTGACCCATTCTGGGAAGATACAGAAAATAATTTCTAAACATATGCATTAAAAGAAACCAGAAAAGACTAGTGCAAAAGCTAAAGGAAGGCTCTGTCCTGTAAGTCAGGATGCAGAAGTGGGTCACAGTAATGAAGACATTCTGAAATAAAAGGGAGATTGCTGAAACTTATCCTCTCTCTTACAGATCTTACACTTTCCTATTTAGATTACCACACAACATGCTCCACTAGATATTTGGCTTAGCCTCGGTGTGATTCCAGAAAGAGATTTCTTCTCACACTCACATTCTCATTCTCTCTCTCTGTGCTCAGTTTGTTCAAAATCTCAATAGTTCTATGAAACTATTCATAGGACAACAGGATCTCATTACGCTTCTCATTTTAGCCCTTCAGAAAAATAACTTCAGGTGGAAATTTGTTTTCCAAGTTAGTTTGTCAAAGTTGCACTTGACAACATAAAAAGTACAAATGTAATTCACAATACTTCATTTGCACCATTTTCAGAGACAGTGCTATAAAAAAATGTCAATACATTTTACAGCTTCTATAATTCTTTAGTGCCACATTCCTCAACCATGAAATGTTTTCATCACCAAATTCATCTGGCTATTCTGCCTGTGAGTCACACAAGTTTAGATAAACTTCAAGAAGTAAAGTGGCTTCTGTCACATTGTAACATTAAATCTGTTTAACAAAATGCAAAAGACTTCTAACAAATGTTAATACGCAATAATGACCCACTATTAGACATTTGCAAATAATTTAGTAGCTCTAAGAATTGAAAAAAAATGAATGAAATCGCTTTTAATTGCGCTTCACTGCTGGTAACGATAACTTCTTGGAAGTTGGAAAATTTAACCGCTCTCTACAGTTTTGACATACTCCATTTGATAAAAGTAGATGATTTTGAAATATTTTATATGGTAATGCAGCCTACTCAGAGTTTTTTGTTTTCTTAACTACTGAATGTTTGTGCTGTGCTTCGAAAGCATAATGTGCTAATATTGCTATTATTTGTGTATGCACAGTTATCGGTGAGATATCAGTAGGAAGGCACTCAGCTCTCTGAGCAATATTTGTGGACTAATTTCTTTGTTCAGAACCGCAGAGCATTATTTTTGGTATATCACACAAAAATGATGAAGATATAGCTATTATATATCACCATTTTGTATGAAACACACACCCACACATATGCCTTCTGTAGGTAAGTCACTATGGTTTTTTTCTAACATGCAGAGCACTTTGAGACCCAAGTAGTAATGTGCCTTAAATGGGGGCTGGGCAAATTTCATAACATTTATCATTTGTGTTTAGTTGTGTATAAGTTTAGAGGCTGATCTGACCTTCTGATGTTTGTCAGATTGGGGCCTTATAGGTAGTTGCTTATATTTGGGGCAGTGAGAACCCCCAGGGAAAATGCCTCCCAGAGCTTCTTGGCAGGTAGGTGGAGTGTAACTGCTACTATGTCTCTTTAGGGGGTACAGTATGTTGCCTCTGCATGTCCAGCTTGGTCCACTGGCCGGTGCATGGGGGGCAGCCACCCTAATCGCACCCAAAAAGGGAGGTTCTAGGAGGGAGAAGTCACTGCATTGCTGTAGCATAAGAACTGCAGTTGGGCCTGGCTGTATGATGAGGCCATAAGGAGGAGGATGCGTCTATCAGCCTGCCCCCCTTACACAATTGCAAAACAGCTGGGCACTGTTGGCTCCCTGGCTGGAAAAGGCATGAAACCAAGCTTGCCAGTACTTCTTGTTTCCAGGGTGGGTTGTACTCTTCATAGCCCTCCTCATACTTGCTTGTGCAGCCTGTGCTGAAGTCCACACCACTGCAACCTCTCTGCTATTTTTAGCAAGCTAGTTAGATTACAGCTAGCAAGGGTATGTCTACATGAGCAGCAAGTTACACCCCTGGATGCAGTAGAGATGTAGCCACCGTGAGAAAAGCTTTGCATTATAGTTTGGTACGTTAGCTCCTGCTCCTGGATGGAACCTGAAAGGCCAGAGGAGAGAATGAAAAGTAATCATCATGAAGGGACAACACGGGCAGGGGTTACATAACTAAATGTTCTTGCAGGACCTAATGTTCAGTTCAGAGGGCGTTCTGGGCAGAAGTACTGGTGGGAGGGGTCACTTATATCTAAAGCAGCTGGCCAATCCCTAAATAAAGCTGCCAATAAATCGGTGACTGGAGGAAAAGAAAAGAGAACACCAAACAGCATTCTGTCTTTTATTTGTCTATAAAGCACTATATGCCACTGCAGATATAGTAACTAATAATAATAACGTGGATTGCCGCACATTTGTGGATTTTGCAATAATTACTATCACTGGAAAAGTTTTAAGTCTGAAATAGAATATCTCTGGGTGGGAGGGTAGAGCAATTGCTACCTATTTTACTCAGGTCTTTGTGTAATTGAAGAAAAATATATATGCAGATACTTTAAGGCAGAAAACTATTATTCCTCACTGGAGCCTAAAATCTCAGCCTGAACACCTTGAACAATCTCTCAGCCGCACTGTTCTGTTGAGTGTAAGGAGAATTTTGTGTTTCATTTTTACAGCAGTAAATCATTAAATGAAAGAGGCTTATATTGTATGTACCATTGTTAGACGTGCTCATGATAGAACATCAGGATGAGCTATTTTTTAATCTAATATACAACAATTTAGCAGCATTAGGAGCACATAAAACAGATAAAAGTATCGCTTTTACGGCCATTCATCAATTCATCTTTTCTTTTTTTTAAAAAAAGAGTGCAGATACCTCCTCAGGCTAAGCATACATCTCTCTAGTTCAAATAAATACACCAAGTGACAGGGCTTCCAGTCAAAATAAACATTTGCTCAGTGTATACCCGATTTCCACCCAGTTCATGCAACATGAAATACATTGAGGTTAACAAACGCATGCTAATCTCACTAGCACCTAGCCTGCAAATATCTCAGCTGCTCTATGGCTCCACACACGTATAAGCACCCATGAGCATGTGACTAAAGTATAGGGTTTATTGTTCACATGGCACTTCCAAACCTACACTGGGACTGTTTAGGATCCCATTTTTAAAACATTTATAACCTGGATCCAGTAAAGCTGAGGGTCAGATATCTATTTTAGTTTTCAGGCACCAAGAATGAGTCAGTGTTGTGTGCTCCTATCTGGCTTTCTGATTTGGTAGTTGTGCAAAGAAAAACAGGGGCTACATCCACAAAGGGATTTGTGCACCTAACTGCTACTTCAGACACCTACTTCCAAAACTTAGATCCTCAAAACCCTGTAGGCACTTAAATTCCCAGGGCACCTACATTTCTGCCAGCAGGTTTGCATACAGCTGCCCTGGCACTTTGCTCAATGGCTAAGCCTCAGCAGGATCCTCAAGATAGGTGTTCCCTCACTTTTTACACCTGCAAGAAGGCTCTCTCAGAGGCTGCCTGAGAGCACATCTAACGGATCAGAATCTGCACAAAACAATAGTGGTGGTCCCGCTTTCCCACAACAGCCCAGTGGTTAGGGCAATCGTGTAGGAAATGGGAGACCTGGGTTCAAGTGCCAGCTTTTCTGAGGCAATGTAGGGGTTTGAACCTGGCTATCTTACGTCCTAGGTGAGTGCTCTAACCATTGGGCCAGGACTGGGGAGCCCTTACTTAGGGAGGGAAACACCCATTCAATTCCCCACTCTGCCTTAGAGCTGGGACTTGACCAAGATCTCCCACTTCCTCCCTGAGTTCACTAGGCTCTAGGGTATTTGCATGCCAGGGGAAGAGGGTGGGTCTCCCCTCTTCTGAGGGAGTGCTCTATCCACTGAACTATTAATTAAAAGAGTAGTGGCAGCTCCTCCTCCTTGCCCTTTTGTGAAAAAGGGCTGACCAGGCTTGGACGCCTACCTCAAGGAGAGTATTCATGGCTGTGAATCCCAAGTGGAGATAGGTGCCTCCCTCTATCCAGCTGCCTAATTTCTTGAGGCGAATGGGGCTTAGGCTTCACCCCTCTCCTTGGCACCAGTTAGCTTAGGTGCTTCCCACTCAGTATGCTGGCTTGTGTGACCCCCATTCTTAAGCACCTAACTCTCACCAGGCCTAATGTGAGATGATGGATTCCACCAAGTGGTGGGATGCCTAAACACTAAGGGTATGTCTACACTACCAGCTGGATTGGCGGGCAGAGATCGATCCAGCGGGGGTCGATTTATCACTTCTAGTCTAGATATGATAAATCGATCCCCGAGCGCTCTCCCATCAACTCCTGTACTCCACCGCCGTGAGAGGCGCAGGCAGAGTCGACGGGCTGAACTTCACATAACTGGAGTTGCGTAACTAAGATCGACCCCCCCGCCCAGTGTAGACCAGGGCTAAGCATTACAATGCTGACCAGATTCTCAGTGGTGCTGAGATGCCTGTCTCCTGTTGATTTCAGTGGGAGTAAGGCACCTAAGTATCTTTGAGGATCGAGGACGCTAAGCCTGAGTCCCCTCTGTGGCAGTAGTTGCAGGAGTCATCAAGGAAGGATTGTATCACTATGGAGAAAGTGTAGTGCAAGATGATACAATGATGATATCAGGTCTAAAGAAATATCTTATACTCAACAACACCTAGTGGTTCAAATTTTCAAAAGCACCTCAATGACTTGGGAGCCTATGTCTCATTAAAAGTCAGTGGGACTCAGGGTACATCTACGCTGCAGCTGGAACCATGCTTCCCAGCATGGGACAGACATGGGCTAGATCTGCTCAAGATAGGACATTAACCATAACAGCATAGCTGGGGGTAACATGGACAGTGGCTCAAGCTAGCCACCTGAGTATGTACCTGGGGGTTGGAGAGGGTTTGTTCTCCGGGGGCTAACCTGTGCCTGTGCTACCCTATGTTGATATTTTTAGCATTCTAGCTCAAGCAGAGCTAATGCATGTCCCTCTACCTACAGTGTGAAGCATCCTCCCAGCTGCAAAAAGTAACTTTGGCCTCCTAAGTTATTTAGGTGCTTTTGATAATTTTAGGACTGGAAATCATAAAAACTGTGTCCCATTCCTACAGCTTCACAGTCTGATGCATCCGCAGTGGGATACCTTACTTTATCTGTATCTCACATGTTGCCCCATGGCTCCCTAGACCTGACCTCTCACCCAGATTTTACACCCATGACTCCACCGCCTCCCTGAAATATCTAGCACTGTATTCTCATGCTAGGATTTCCTCACTCCTAATAACAAGTCTGATGTACTTTTATGAACATGATGCTAATGAAAACTGATTAACTGAGGGTTCTTTAACTGAGATTACCTCTAGAGGCTACCTACAAGCTAGATAGACCAGGCAATCAATTGATAAATGCTTTTTCCCTTCTTAATTAGCTAAATATTCTTTTACTTAAACAAGCTCTCATTTTGCTACAGAAACAGTAATAGATCCATTAGCAGGCTGTATATGAGACCAGGGATCTTTTATTTATGAGGACAAGTCCAAATGGTAACTACTTTTTTAAATATATATTTTTCCCTTGATACTGTACACTGTGTAATGGCTTTGGTCCAAACAGTGATCACACAATGGGTGCCTTTTTTTTCCTTTCTTGACCTACCACACTCCATATGATTTAATCTATTGTTTTGGATGTTGCTGATGATTTATGGTATGAAAAATGTAAATGATCTGGATGGCAGATGTTTTATATTTTCTGACCATTCATTTTCAGTGGGAATGTAATTAAAATTTATGAAGTGTATCTGCTGAATTGCATTGGCAATTGATGATCTCCTCTAGTGCTGTCTGTCTGGAGATGATGAGTGATTGTGGACAGTGAGACGTGTTGACAAGGGCAGAAACAGACGTGATGTTACTGTCACGAGTGAGGCTACCTGCAAAAAGGGCTGATTTTTCCCCTCCTTTTTTTTCCTTGCTGGAGGAGAAAGGTGGCAACCAGAACTGTCTTTCTTCTCATGAGATGGAGTACCAAGCCTGTTAATACACCTGAAAGCTGTCACTCTCCACAAGTGCAATCTCTGTCTCCGTCACCACTGGGCATCTGGAAGTCAAGATATCACTTACAACAGCACATGTCAGAGATATTAATTAAATTCCTGATGGCCACCCAGAGAACTTAATGAATGCAAATTTCACAATGTCCCAACTCATAAAACTACGTGTTTAACCCTATAAGTGTCAATATATTTCTTCCAGGAGGAAAGAAAAGGGGAAAGTTGGCAGCCAAGGGAATGTATAAGAAAGAGTTGGGGAACAAAGGCATCTAATGGACCTTCTGGAAGTCTGAAGAACAATGTAGTGCACTAAGATAAACTTGCCCACTGCTATGGTTTTGTAATAGAGATGGACTTGAACACAAAGCCCCTGGATTTAAATATCCCTGAGCTCTGAGAAATGACACAGAGAAAAGTTTTCAAAATCTGGACCCAGGTCTAAATTTTGCAAATGACTCTTATCTCTATATTGGAATGAAACTCCACATCTGAATACCCTCCAATTTGGAGGTGTTCAACTCCCAGTTCCAGATGTGAATTTTAGCGTTCTAATTTTAACCTTTTACTAGTTACACTCACTTTATTTCTCCATTCCCCTTTTCTCCCCTTGCCCACTCTGCTTGTTATACAGCATATCTGATAAATGTTTAAGTGACAGAGAGGAAAGAATAAAATACCTGCTACCATGCTATATAGCTGCTCCCACAATAAATTACACCTAGTCCAAACGATTTTGAGGGGAATAATGTAATCCCCGAAAGCACAACTATTGGAACTGAAGTTTCTGGCACCTAGTTCTCTGCTCAAATCTCTTGGCCACTTGGAAATGTTTAATTTTTTTGTTCAATTCTCAAACCATACTAAGTATTTAGACTGAGTCTTAAAAATAACTTCCATCTTAAGCACAATGGCTGCCACTAGCTGGAGGCTCATAAATGAGGATTTTATTTAAAAAGATTACTCCAAATGCAGTGTTACAGACATCCCAGTTCTGTTACCATTATAGTCAATGGCAACGCTTCCAGTGACTTCAGTGGGGAAAAGAGGAGGTCCATAATAAGGTGAGCATGGCCATGAAATGTCCAATCCCACTCTAACTCAGGTCAATAGGACTTTTGCCACTAACTTCAATGGCAATGGGATCAAGCAGAAAGAGTGGGTCTGGAAAACACAAGAACAACCTGAGCCTCTGACCTAGTGGACCATGTGACATTTCAATATAGCTATAAAATTAAAGTCACAATGGGCAGAGAATCATCTCAAACTGGTCCATCAATATTTTATCCATCTAAGTATTGATATGGTTCCCAGCACCAGCATGTGATTATTATTATGATTATTATTTAAGGAAGGAGATTGAAAGGGGGAGGCCACACCCAGATTAGGAACATTCTAGAAACACACAAAGAGGGCATGCACCCTAACCTTAAAGGGCCTGGCCCCACAGAATTCCTAGTGGATAGTGCAGAGCACTGGGAGCCAAAAGGAACTGCATTCTATTTCTGGCTCCAAGAGTGACTTGTTGTGTGACCTTGGACAAGTCATTTAGTTTCTGTGCCTCAGTTTACCCATATGTAAAATACAGATAATGGCACTTACCCAACTTTGTAAAGCACTTGGATATCTAGATATGAAAGCTGCTCCATACATGCTAAGGATTCACTGAATCAGTGATGCCAATAGGGAGCTGAAGTCACTCACAGGAAGCCCAGCACACCTTGCACAATTGGGCCCCACATCACTAGCAACAGCACTTCTAAGGATCAGAGAGACTTGAAGTGGGAGAGAAAACAGAAGGGAAACAGAATGAACTGAGCCCCCCCCCCCACAAGTAAGCACTTTTAAATGTATTTTCCCTCCTTAAAAGTGTCAGCAAATGAAGGAAAAGAAAAGAGTGGGGGAGCCCCAAAGGCAGCAATTTTGAGTGCTTTAGTTTTCTTTATTGACTTTAATTAAGCTCACGCAGAATTGGGGGCCTGTCACACGGGGAATTTTTCCAAGAAGAAAAAAAGAGCGTGCTCCCCAGGTGGGTTTTCCCAAGTTTCTCAGGCTCTCACCACAATCTATGCTTGGCATCCATGACAGGATCGTCAAAACTAATAACTAAGGAACTCACTGTCTGTCATTCTAACATAATTATGTATGGGGCTTTACTTGCTCTTGTGATAGATCATATATTTCATTGAGAAAATATATGTAGACTAAAAATAATAATATATGTAATATGCATTGCAGGCATTGTAAAGATTAACAGTCAAACAGGGGAAAGAAGTCTGTGAGTATGCATGTTAGCCATGGGTAGGTGGGGAGATGTCATTCCAAAGCTTAATTACAAAATGCATTCATGTTTTATTAGCCCCTTATCAGTAATTAATCACCCACTTTGATGTAAAGTTCAGGCTTACAAATGCACAGTGAAAATTGTCCCTCAGATGCGTGCCAGGTTTTTAGGGGTGAGCGGGAACGACAGCAAAGATACAAGCGTATTGCCCTCCAACTGCTGAAAGTGACTTCTGGCATGTCAGTGTAGTGCCTGTATAATAGCGTGTGCGTGCAAGAGCATTTGGGTGCCTATGAGGACAAAAAAGTTGGAGGGGGGGAGGAGGAAAAAAGGAAGAGCAATTTCAACAGGGAGGGGGAGGGATTGTACTCAGTGGTGTTCTTCAGGTGCATAGTTTGAATAAAAATGCAAAACAGGATGTTCCCATTCAGTAAATATTATCATTTTTATTCACTCATTAATTAAGTTGCTTAATTGCTGCTGTCAAAAGACTCTTGAGTTTGTGACTGAGGTTGTTGCACTGTTTTGATAGTAGCTGAAGGAGAAAAAGGCAATATCGCTAAGCTTGTTCTTTACCTTTAATAAGGAGGCATCAACGATGGGAGATCATAATGAATCGTCAGAGTTTACACATGGAAAAAAGATATATTTCCAGAAAAGGAAAAAATAAAAGGTCAGTTTTATGGACCCATCAGATGTTATTTCATTGGTGTGATTGATGCACCATTTCCTGCATATTATCATTTCAGTCATTACTCTGTGAAAATCATTTTTATGCAAAATATTTCCCCCTCTTTTAATCTAACTTTCCCATGGGGGCCTGGAAATGGAAATGGGCTCAAGCCTTGTCAGTCAACGCAATTATAAATATTTTTTTCTAGATCTGTCTCAGAAGGATTATTTTAAGCTGTTTCAGGAACACATCTTTTCTAGGGCACTAGACTGACAAATAGCCAGCACTTATGGCATATTGTACATATAATTTGAGGCGTTATTGTTTGCAATCTATGATGATCATGTCCTGTGAAGTTTGAGATGACAGTCTCAGAATCTACACCTATGTTACTCCATACATGACACCTACATAGCATGCTGATTAGGTGCTATGACCAGGATTCAGGAAGACAATTGAGCAAATGCCTAATTTAAGCAGGTGAGTGGTCCCATTGACTTGGGACCAGTGGGAGCTATTTATTTATCCTACTTCTTATGTTAACCAAACTATTTCTGAATACTAGAAGCCACTTGATGGTTTATGATTGGGTGTGAATTCTATAAAGATAGACATACTGACTATGTCCACTAAGTCTGATCATCACTCATATTTTAATGTAGTGGTTTCATTCAATAAGCAGCACAAAGATGCCCTAGACAAAGCTCTTCTAGGGCACAGGTAGAGAACACTGCACAAATAAACACAAGGTAAAAAGTAATGAGCAAAAGAGGGAGTGAATGGGAATACGATTCTGTATTAATAGTGCACAGTGCATGGCCACCAAGTTATTTTTACCTAAAAACAAAAAGGGAAGCATGCAGCCATATTTGCACGGTGAAGACTGCACTTAAGCTCCCAACTCCTCAGAAATGCCTCCTCTCTGCCCACAACTCTTTTTTATCCTGTGCTATTGAGATTAAGTGGGTTGGCGTGCAGGGAGCTTAAGACTTATTTCTGCTCGATAGGAAGAGCTATGCCTAGTGCTTAACCTTACTTGTCCAGAAGCATAGCTTCAGCTCACATGTCCAGTGGAGCATGACTATGTCTTGATGTCCCTGCTGTGCACCATGCAAGGACTTATAGGATAGAGATTCCTTTTGGGTGTTTCAAGTCACTCATGCTGATGCCTAGAACACTTTCAGACATACTGTGACTGCCCAGAACACCCAGCTTGTTGAGTCTTTCAGTTCTGTAAACTACCCTACAAAGCTCTGTCAACACATTTCAGTTCTGACCTCAATACCCTCAGCTAATCATCTCCTGGCCCTCTGCTGAGCAGAAACTGCCAATTATGCTAAATTATGCAGTGCATTTTGTACTGTGGACAATGATTCCCCAGGGACTCTGATGAGCCTACCAGACTAACATGCATGTCTCCTCACCAGAATCTCAACCTAGATGTCCAGAGCTGAAAGATTAGCAGCCCACAACTCCACCTAGTTTCAATTGCCAAGTTATTACAATGTTTTCTAGTGCCTTGGAAAAAAGACCATATCCTTGTATTACTCATAGTCATGTACCTCACTCATTTGTTTCTAAATTTGATACAGAGTAAAATAAAAAAGCAAAATGTATAGGAAAAACTCCTGTTTTATAAGCAGAAAGTGTGTACAAAGAACACATCATTTTCATATATTCAAGTCTGTCGGGTTTTTTTCAGCTAAAATATTCACAAAACAAAATCCACCCATATTGTTACAATTTACCAGTATAATACTGTTTATCAATATTTTTAAAAATCCACAATGCTAGAGAATCTAAAGCACCCATCTACTAACTTAAAGGTTTATTGCCTGTAATCATGTGCCCTTGCAAAAATCAGTAAAGTCATAAGGGATCCATTTATAAGGGATATAAATCCAAAACAACCAGTAACTGCCCTTTCATGGGGTTTCTTGAACCATCCTCTGACATATCTGACCACTCTTAGCTACAGGATAACTGACTAGATGAACCACCGGTCTCTCCAGTAGAGCAATTCTCAAATTCCTTTTGTCTGAACTTGGGTACCAGGATATTGTTCTAATTTAGAAAAGATCTCTGATTTCCTTATACAAGCTAAGCTGCATACCCAGCCCCTTCTGCCACCACACACACATGCTTCCAGAATTACAACAAACTGAACTATGGTGAGAAATGATATTAGAAGTCTGACTTTCTTCAGGGGGTGGTTGGAAAGAGAAGTAATGGAGAAGGTAGAGCTGAAAAGAAAAGTGCTAGCCCATTGTTATTCTTTATTCCAGTAACTCACAGATTAATGCATGCTGAACTTTATGTATAGTGCTTGGAATAGAATCCATGAAACCTGCTGTGTTCCTATTAGCTGGAAGTACCTGACAACACACAAAAGATGATGTTGTTGTAACAAATGTTCTATCTTAAATCTGTGGAACTTTTAAAGAGCTGTAAAGAATAGCTGCCTTAGGACAGAAGAGAGACTGCAGTATGACTTCTATCTCTCCTTGGTGAATCTTTCTGTGCCTAATAAAATTTAGGCAATACCAGAGGACCCTCTTTCCTTCCTTAAATCAGCTTAGTGTGGAACTCAGGAAAACTGCAGAAGCAACACAGAGGAGGGTGTTCTCCTCAGACAGCTTCACAGACAGCCCTGCAGATACACTCCAGACTTTGAAGAGGGGATATGCAAAATCAAAGCCCTTCTCAGTCCTTTTCAGACCTGGCGACAGGAATTCTCTACAAAGTAATTTGGTAAGTGTTATAAAAAAGGAAAGAGTTCTTCCCAAACAACAGTAGTGCAGCCAACCCCTAATACATCTAAGATGTTGTCCTTGTGAGTTTATCATAGCCTAGACCAGGATTTCTCAAACTTCATTACACTGTGACCCCCTTCTAACAACAAAAATCACTACAAGACCCCAGGAAGGGGATCAAAGCCTGAACCCCTCCCCCCACCTTGGGGGTGCCGAAGCTTGAGGGCTTCAGCCGTGGGCAGAGGGGCTTGAACTTTGGCATCAGCCCTGGGCCCCAGCAAGTTTAATGACAGTCCTGGCGGACCCATTAAAATGCAGTGGCGACCCACTTTGGGGTCCCGACCCACAGTTTGAGAACTACTGGCCTAGACTTATCCCGTAGCTCATTCAGCCATATAACTAAGTTACCAAATGGGCAAACCGAATCTAAGTCACTCCGTAAATAACTCCCTGACATAGCAGTGGTAGTCTGGGGCTAAGGACAGCATTGTAAATTTTGGGAGAAAGTTTCCCCTGAAGAGCAGGCTGAAAGGCACGTGGAAGGCTCCCTTGGAGAAAAACACAATGCTTCCCTCCAGGCTTCTATTTTGCCAGCATTTCTCACTGTTACTATCCTCACAACGACTGTCAGCCTAAACAAACCCAATGAGGAATCCACAGCCTTTGGATTCTCATATATTTCTGAAGCATCAATAGATGCCATGTAATTTTCTGCCATAGCAACAGTCTCCAGCACCATGCTGAGGACATAGTTTTGTCTTAGGACACAGAAAGGTGATATCTAGGCAAAGCAGCTCCTTTCCTCAGCCAAGTTTGTCAGAAGAAGACTTTTTCACAGAGAACTTGGACAAGGCCATTGCTGACTACTCCAAACTAAAAGGAAAATCCCTTCCTGTCACTTAGAGCTCTCAGAAAGTCTTCTGCAATTTTTCATAAATTTCAGTCCTCCATTCGCCCATATTCCCAGACACAGGCAATGGGAGATTGTGGATACTCCAGAGGAAAGCCATAGAAGAAAGGGAACTAGTGACAGCACATCAGACTTATGCCTTCCACCAGCTCCACCACCGCTTCCTTATAATTCGAGCTCACAATCCCTGAGATAAGTAGTCTTCTCCCTCTCTCTCTCTCTTCCTGGAAGAGTTATATGTCATCACCACAGACAAATATGTTAATTAAGGCATCTATGCCCTAAAGCACATGGGACCTCCTTCGTCATCAAAATTACAGGGTTTTATTATTCTTCTGACTAAAAACTCAGCCACATGGATGACGACTCTGGGGTGAGCACTGTTGGATGGGCTTTCTATGTGAAGAGAGATTAGCAGCCAAGAAGAAATGTCCCTTTAGCTGTTATCACAAAATACCTTTGTCACGGCAGGAGTTGACTCACAGGGTAAAGAATCAAACTGTCCAGTAGCAAAACTTACATATGTAACTACAAATGGCATCAGTAGGGGTTAGATTGTGTGTTTGATCTCAGGCTAGAAATGAAGCTAAAGTGGGTTAAGAGGCCTCTTGACCTCACTGAGACCTAGTTCACACTTTAATGTGTGCCTGAGTTGAAGAAAGGGTCAGGAGGTGAAACAGAGTTCAACCATAAATTGACTGATAGCTGTGTGTGTACGGGAGGGGTTGTCTAGACCCAGGAAAAGAGTCACTAGAGGTTCATCCTGCCTGAGAGAAATTCCTCTCAGCAGTAGCTATCCCGTTGATGAATTGACCCATGGCCCTGTGGACAGGGCTGGCAGTTTGCACTCACTTGTCTTACACAGCTGTGATACAGCTCCTTAACAGATGTGTACTGCCAGGCCCTGGCTACTCTCCAGACCAGCAGCCACCCATTGGGGTGCACAGGCACTCTAGGGCTTGGGAAATAAATTAAATACAAAAAAGATCAGTGGAAAATCACTTGGAGTTGGGGGATGTTATTTATCTATCTATCTATCTTGCCTAATCCAGTAGGAAAAACAAGTCCATAATTGCATCGCTTGCTTTTGCTTTGTGGAATCCATAGTAAACTTTCCTCATTCCTTCCTTGCTTGTTGCTAAGCAAACAGTGAGGACTGAGCTAGAGTTTCATCCAGAGAGGCTAATAGCCTGCTAACCAAGAGTCTGATCCTGTGAGGTGCTGGGCATTCCTGAGACACGCTGAGCATCCTCATCTCCCATTGGTTTCTATGGTTGCTGAGGGCACTCAAAACCTCACAGGATTGGGCTCCAAATGTCCTATTAAGTGTTGTTTTTAATCTGTTCTTTGGCGGGAAGGGACAAAACAAAACATTTGTGACTATTAAAGTTTTGCAGAGCATTAATTTTATTAGCAATAAGGGTTTGTGCTTTATGGGCCTTCAGGAAAAAAAAACGCTTTGAAATTTAAAAAGATTAGTTTGTTCCATGTTTAAACCAAAAATAAGAAATTAGAGATATGCATGTGGAATGACTATTTTTCCCTCTAGTAGATCCATGATGGATCAAAGAAAGAAAGCAGGCATCTCAGAACTGACATATCCCTAAAAATTTCATGATTGTTGCTATTTGATGTGACATGTCACAAGACTGGATGTCAAGCAGAAAAAAAATCTGACAAAAACACACAGTATTTTCAGAAACAGGGTTTGTTTAACTGCCGTTTTGAGAGACATATCTGCATGATTTCAAAACTCTCCTTGTTTTCAGACATTTTAAAAAATCACCTCCCCATCTGCTCTAAACATCTACACCCCATTAATTAAAATCAGCACTTAAAAGTAATACAAAAAATTGGATAGATTAGAAAAGAGTGTCGCTAAACTAAGGTGTTACTATCATACACACTTTAATAAAATCACCTTTCCTGTAATTAGAGGACAAATAGTAAAAAGTGGAGACCTAGCTATCATTTTGCAAAAGAAGGAAGTATTTTGGCCAGAGTCTGTCATCTCTCTCTCTCTCTTTCTCCCCATCCAGCAATACTCTGAGTAGGTAACAGCTGCAGATGTCATTCTTAAGGGATGCACTGGCAATGGCAGAAAAAGGAATGCAAAAAGGATCCTGTAGTATGGTCAAAAAGGGGGAGAAAGCCAAAGGGCTGAAGACTGTTCAATAATAAGCGATTAATTTTCTGCTACTACTACAAAAAGGGTATGGTTTGACTTTACAGTTTTTCTTCCCTCACTGTGCTTGAAAGATACCATTTTAGAAGCCCTAAGCTTTCCAGTATTCAGAAACTTTTTCAAAACTTTGAATGTTTTGCAAAACACACACACACACAAAAAGACATTTTGCAAACTAAAAATACTTGTCCTATTTAAGGGAAATCACTCAATATTCAGGGCAATTATTTTCTTTCCCTAAGAAAGTAGATTTTTTATTTCTCATTCAAGGAAATATAGTTAAGAATAATTTCAGGTTGAAAAACAATTGCAGCCTTCATGATTGGATGGGCTTCCCAGGAATGGATCCATAAGCAATTCTCTGCCTCTATCTCTGACTGCTTATGGAATTGTACCTTTCTTCTGTCAAGACATGTCCCTTCTTTGCTTCCAAGACCTTGTCTTTGTTTTCAGCAACTTTCTCTTTTGTTTCCAGACTTTCTCGTCTCTCTTTCTACGCTCAGCAGGTCCTCCTTAACTATCTAGCCAAGTTCTCTCCTGCTCTGTTTTGCTCCCAGCTAGAGTTACTATATGTCAGATTTTCCTGTGCACAGATTTTTGACTGTGGCAGATACATAAAATGCATTTTATGAAGGAAAGCACTTAAATTGTTAAAAGTCCATATACTGCATCTAGTCATTCCTTGATCTTTTTGGCTTTCCTAAAGCACAAAATTATGAACGTTTGGTGCCCTATACCTCTACCCCTGTGCACACACACAAATCCCACTGACTTCAAAGGGAGCTGTGCACGCACAACAGCAACACGGAAAGTCCCCTGAATCCTTCAGTCTTCTAAGAATTGAGTTTGTTTATTACCGTCTCAAAAGAAAAATCCTTTTTTTTACAGACAGAATCTTCTAAGAATATTGGCAAAGTGCGTAAACACACGCTTAACTTTATGCAAATGAATAGCAGTGTTCCTGTCCCATAGAAGAGAATTTTGTTTTTAAGTCAGTGGCACTGCTCACTGCTTGTATGTATTTAGATACTTGACCAAATCGGGGCCATCAGACAGAACTTCCTCCTTCAAATGCATTTCCTCCAAGAGGTCTATTAATCCTCGCCCTTTCTTCAGAAACGGGCTACCTGATCAGATGACAGAAAACACAATTACAGAGCAAACCTTCCAAACAAAAATGGTGGAACTTACCACACCTACAATCAATTTCATTGTTGATTTTGTTGCATGACATCCACTTCCTTCATCTAGGTCTAGATGGTGGCCTGTCCTGCAATGGTTAACCATCCTGTGCACAGTGGTGTGAAGGAGAGCACAGATTCTGCAGGGCCACAGCAAGCCTTCCACAAGGCCCAGGAGTAGATAGAAGGACATAGGTAATGGATGGATCCTGGGCTGGCCTCTCTCAGTGCAGCAATGCACTGACCCATATGCGGGGCTTGTGGCAAAACCACAGTTGATCCACCAATGTTTTCATATTTAAGGATTGATCATACTCCCATCTGAGTCAATGGCTAAATTTCCATTGACTTCAACAGGAGTAGAACCATGTTCTTCGGTTATAAGCAATTCTGATCAGGGACCTTGGTCTAGATCCCCAAACAGGACTTACACTCACCATTACACCCTGCCACCCAGTGGAATCCACAGCCCAGAGTCAGGTACACAGGCTCCTCATAAAATGCATGGGAGAGGTAGACATGTAAGAATGGGATCACAAAAGCCAGCATGCTGAACAGGGAAACACCTAAATTAACCAATAGGAAATGCATAGGAGAGGGGCCTAAATCCCACCCCACAGGGGGAGCTAAGCACCTAACTCTGGGGCAGAAGGAGATGCCTCCCTCTGCTCAGGATTCACATCTGTGAACCCTCTCCTGGAGTTTGATGACTTAGCCAGATCTGCCCTTTCTGACAATAAACTACAGAGGAGCAGGCACCCCTCCCCCAGCCCAAGCCCAGTGGTTAGAGCAGTCACTCAGGACATGGGAGACCTGGGTCCAAATCCCCACTTTTATATAAATATGTAAACAGTCACTGGAACAGGGGCTTCAACTTGGGTCTCCAACATCCCAGGTGTGCACCCTAACCTCAGGGCGGTAGAGTCATTCACATGCTCTCTGGCCCAAGGACTATTTCAGTATTTCATACAAAGAGGGACAACTACAACAGGAGAGACGGAGAGAGGCATTATCCAGTGGTTAGGGCACTCACCTGGGGTACAGGACACCTGGGTTCAAGTCCCTACTTTGCATGGAGAGTATTTGAATAAGGGCTCCCATGTTCTGGCTGAGTGCTCTAATCACTGGCGTGTAAGCAGCAATGCTGTTATGAGCAGGGCCTGATCTGGTAGGCAGCTTCTGAGCGTGCCTACTGGAGCCAACCCTACAGGCAAGGTAAACAGGGAAATACCTAATCTGAGGATACCACTGGTGCTTAGGCATGAAGTATGTGCCGAGTGTCAGGACCTATATGGTTTTGCGCATGTGCAGACACAGTAATTTAGGCATCTGGAGGACTTTATCAGGGAAACTTAGGTGCCTAGGGAATTTAGGCACCTAGAGGGTTAGGCAAAAGCTGAGCAGTGGTTTTGAGAATCTAAATTTGGACCTAGGTGAATAAAGTCTTATATGTTCATTCTACAACAACATGAGAGCAATTGTCCAGTTTGACAGGTCCACTTTGGACAGCTTTGAGAGGAAAAGTGGAGTGAAGCAAGGATGTGTTCTTGCCCCTACACTCTTTGGAATTTTCTTCTTAGTACTCTTGAACTGTGTATTTAAGGACATGAAACATGGAGTGTATCTCCACACAAGATCAGACAGGAAAGTCTTCAACCTGTCCCCACGTAAGTCAAAGACCAAAGTCAAAAAGGTACTTATAGGGGAATTTCTATTCACTGATGATGCTGCCCTCATAGCCCACAATGAAGATCTATTACAAGAACTCATGGACTGCCTTTCAAGTACTTGTCAGGCATTTGCTCTCACCATCAGCATCAAATAAACGGTTGTATTAGGATAGGGGTTTCCACAAGATCCTTCAATTACCTTAAATGCAAACCAGCTAGAAGTAGTCCAAAAGTTCAGCTATTTAGGTTCTGCAATGACCACCAACCTCTGACTGGATGAAGAATTCAATGTTCACATTGGAAAGGCTGCCACCACCTTTAGCAGACTAACTAAAAGAGCATGGAACAACTCAAAGCTTACCATTAAAACCAAAATGCTAGTGTACATAAGAACATAAGAATGGCCATACTGGGTCACACCAAAGGTCCATCCAGCCCAATATCCTGTCTACCAACAGTGGCCAATGCCAGCTGCCCCAGAGGGAGTGAATGTAACAGGTAATGATCTAGTGATCTCTCTGCTGCCATCCATCTCCACCCTCTGACAAACAGGCTAGGGACACCATTCCTTATTCAATAGTGTACCAAGCTTGCCTCCTCATCATTCTCATGTATGGTGGAGAAACATGAACAACTTATGCTCATCAGGAGAAAAGGTTGAACAGTTTCTACCTACATTGTTTACGCTGCATACTCAACACCAAATGGCAAGATAAAGTCATCAAGTCAGAGGTTATTCAAAGTGCAAATTTACCAAAGTCGCAAAGATGACTGCGCTGGCTGGGCCATCTGAGTAGGCTGGAAGATGGATGCATACCCAGGGACATATTATATAGAGAACTATCAGAGAGAACAAGAACAAGAGGATGTCCCAAGCTTCCCTATAAAGATACATGCAAGTAAGACATGAAGGAATTTGGAATTGATCCTGACCAACAGGAAATCTTGGCAAGTGGCGCCTTCGTCTCCATCAGGGTATCAAAGTCCGTGACAGAAACTGGCTCCAACAGCTTGAGGAGAAAAGAGCCAGTAGGAAGCAACCAAGATACATACATTTGCAATAACTGCCAAAGGTCATGCAAATCTCGGATTGACTTATTCAGTCACATGAGACATTGCAAATCATCTACATCATAGGCTGCAATTCCCACCCTCTCTCAGAATAAAAATAATAGAACTCCTATAGAACTGAGAGTGCCACATGGGCAGGGAGTGCAGACTATGTAACAGATACTCATACTCAGGTGAGAAGAGGAGATTCTCTTGCTGCAATCTTGGCACCTAGGAGTTTTACCGATGGAAGAAGGATTCCACTCCAGAATTTTTGGATGCAGCGAAAAATACCAACAGAAATAAACAGTGCTTCTCATTTCAATTATTGCAGGAGGGTGAAATTCAACTACCACACAGCAAATGACCAGCACAAAACCTATGCAATCAGCTAACTCCCATGTATATTAATTAATTATAAAGTAATTGTAATTATGTTATACTATATTAATACATGTACAGTCAGTCGTGGTTTGGAAAATAAAATTTTCAATTAAAAAAAACTATATACAGATTCTTCCAAGAAGCCATCCCCTTCCTCCGTGCTGCTCCTATTCCTATAATATTGTTGCATATTTGTTATTTTTCCATAATATATGGTTTCTATTTCATACATTTTTCTTTAATTTCCATATTCAAAAAAGTCATTTTACTATTGATGTGGTCAAATCCCTACCAATGTGATTTGATGGCACATAAATAGTAATATGATTTTTATGCTGTTCACTGCTTATGTAGAGGAGTTTTCAGAAACTTTATATTATAGCCTTGTGTTAAATCCTGATAATTTTCAGGGGTCATCACTGTAATATATGGATGGAAGACTGCTACTGTGATGCTGTTGTCAGCCAAAAAGCTTGCTTTCAAATGTGTGTCCAAACCATGGTATAACATAAATCAAAATATGTACCAGCACAGCCATATATCCTTTTTGTGACTTTAAATATTTTTATAATCACTGGTGCAGGATGAGACACTGGGGACTCTTTATAACTAGCATTAGAAAAAGCTGAACATCAAAAGAAAATCTGCACATTACACTCCTGAAGCAGAAATGAACTTCTCACTACTTTTAACATGCACATAGATTTTGATGTTAAACCTTGTACAACTTTATATTTATTTCTATACCAGAAGCTATCCACCAACTCTTTGGACCTAGCATTCTGTAGTCCCTCATTCCCCAGCACACACTTACACAAAAAAAGTATCTACATTTTTTCCATAAACTGCTCCCAGGAATGACACCCAGTGGGGGTGTCCAAGCTGTACTAAACAGAGATGGGCCCAAGCACAAGAATTGGGATCCAGATTTCAAATGTCCCAAAGTTCAGAGGTGTTCATATCCAGAGTTCTGGTTTGGAAACCATCTCTAGTTACAAAGGATTGACACATAGCTAACTACCAGACTTAACCATTGGCCTCTGTAGTTCTGAAGGCCAATGCATTCTAGTTGTAGTTTTTAAACCATCCAAACTTCTTTCTTGCTTTCATATTCCTGCAGCTCCTATAACCTTGATACCTAAGCACCAACCAATTCTCACTGCTTCTTGAAGTGTGTGTAAGTTTTATTTTACATCACGTTTTACCAGGCAACTTTATGTACCTCATAGCATTGAAGTTACACAGTTGCTGAAAGGCAGCCGCGGGCGGGGGGGTGGAGGGGGGGCAATGCAAATACCGCAGCTACAATAACCAAACAGGCTGCATTCAAAACTCTTTCATTAACAAAACCTTCCAGACCGAGGTTCTTGTCTGTTCTGTCTACACAATGAAGATGCCATGGCACTTTTAATAAAAGATGGGATTTGACTCAGTGTCTGTTGCCAAAATGTCCCCTCCCCTCGCTATAGCAGAGCATGCTGGTCAGTGGTTGGCTACTGCTCTCCAGCCCATAGGTGGCTGTATTTTAATAGTGCTTTATCTATCTATACCCAATCCTGCAAAGCTTTATAAGGTCACGTCTACACTACCTGCCAGATCAGCAGGTAGTGATCGATGTATCTGGGATCGATTTATCATGTTTAGTGTAGGTGCAATAAATCGATCCCCGATCGCTCTGCCATCGACTCCAGAACTCTACATGGCGAGAGGCGGAAGCGGAGTTGACGGGGGAGCGGCAGCTGTCGATCCCGCACAGCGAGGACACAAAGTAAGTGGTTCTAAGTCGATCTAAGATACGTCGACTTCAGCTACGCTATTCTCGTAGCTGAAGTTGCATATCTTAGATTGATCCCCCCCACCCCCCCAGTGTAGACCAGGCCTATATGTGAGCAGCCCTTACTCAGACCAGAAATTCTAGTGACTTTGATATGGCTAATTGCATGAGTTAGCACTACAAATACAAGATCAGGCTCATAAACTGTGAAGTGCTTTGAGACCCTTGGAGAGGAAAGGTGCTACCTAATCATAAAATAGTATTATTACTAATAATTAGGGCTGTCAAACGATTAAAAAAAAGTAATCACGATTAATCACACAATTAATCACACTGTTAAACAATAATAGAATATCATTTATTTAAATATTTTTGGATGTTTTCTACATTTTCAAATATATTGATTTCAATTACAACACAGAATACAAAGTGTACAGTGCTCACTTAATATTTATTTTGATTACAAGTATATGCACTGTAAAAAAACACAAAAGAAATAGTATTTTTCAGTTCATCTAATACAAGTACTGTAGTGCAATCTCTTTATCATGAAAGTTGAACTTACAAATGTACAATTATGTACAAAAAAACTGCATTCAAAAATAAAACAAAGTCCACTCAGTCCTATTCCTTGTTCAGCCAATCACTCAGACAAACAAGTTTTTTTATATTTGCAAAAGAGAATGCTGCCCACTTCTTGTTTATAATGTCACCCCTGAAAGTGAGAACAGGCATTATCATGGGACTGTTGTAGCTGACATGACAAGATATTTACCTGCCAGATGCACTAAAGATTCATATGTCCTTTCATGCTTCAACCACCATTTCAGGGGACATGCGTCCATATTGATGATGGGTTTTGCTCAATAACAGTCCAAAGCAGTGTGGACCGACACATGTTCATTTTTGTTATGTGAGTCAGATGCCACCAGCAGAAGGTTGATTTTCTTTTTTGGTGGTTTGGGTTCTGTGGTTTCCACATCAGAGTGTTGCTCTTTTAAGACTTCTGCAAGCATGTTCCACACCTCATCCCTCTCAGATTTTGGAAGGCACTTCAGATTCTTAAACCTTGGGTTGAGTGCTCTAGCTATCTTTAGAAATCTCACATTGGTACCTTCTTTGTGTTTTGTGAAATCTGCAGTAAAATTGTTCTTAAAATGAACAACATGTGCTGGGTCATCACCTGAGACTGCTATAACATGAAATATGTGGCAGAATGTAGGTAAACAGAGCAGGGGACATGCAATCTCCCTCCAGCCCCCAAGGAGTTCAGTCACAAATTTAATTAACGCACTATTTTTTTAATAAGCATCATCAGTATGGAAGCATGTCCTCTGGAATGGTGGCCGAAGGGGGATACGAATGTTTAGCATAACTGTCACGAAGATACCTTGCAATGTCAGCTACAAAAGTGCCACGCAAATGCCTGTTCTCACTTTCTGTTGTCATTGTAAATAAGAAGAAGCCAGCATGATCTCCTGTAAATGTAAACAAGCTTGTTTGTCTGAGCGATTGGCTGAACAAGAAGTAGGACTGAGTGGACTTGTAGGCTCTGAAGTTTTACATTGTTTTGTTTTTGAGTGCAGTTATGTAACAAAAAAATCTACATTTGTAAATTGCACTTTCATGACAAAGAGATTGCACTACAGTACTTGTCTGAGGTGAATTGAAAAATACTATTTCTTTTGTTTATCATTTTACAGTGCAAATATTTGTAATAAACAATAATATACACTTTGATTTCAATTACAACACAGAATATATATGAAAATGTAGAAAAACTTCCAAAATATTTAATAAATTTCAATTGGTTTACTATTGTTTAACAGTGCAATTAAAACTGTGATTAATCACGATTAATTTTTTAAATTGAGATTAATTTTTTTTAGTTAATCATGTGAGTTAACTGCTATTAATAGACAGTTCAACTACTAGAAAACATCCTCATTTTCTACCCATTTCAAAAAAATGTTTCTCTCCCTAGCACATGGTGTTCTTATGTTGGAACCCCAATAGCTCTCCTTTTGGCTGATTTGATTCTCTTTTTAAAAGTGCACCTTTTGTTTGCTCATAGACAGGCTCCTAAGGGAAACGAGTGGTTAACAAATTGCAAAACCAGGTAATTTGCTGTAATAAAGTGCTGGGAAATTCCATGTAAATGTGGTTCTATAACCTAGGACCTTAATTTCTTTGGCCTCTGCAACTTATCAGTACCTTTCAACAAGGCTAAAGTCAGGTACTGTACAGTATTCCTGATTTTCAAAAAGCAGTTTCCTAAGGTCCAGATGATGTTCTAAGTGGTATAACATGACTCAAAGTAGTTTTGCCAGATGTGATATCCCCTGTTGTAACCTCAAATAGACTGAGAATGGGGAATGCATGCTCCATTAATTTCCATTGGAGTGAAGAATGTGTTACTCCTTTGCCATCCCCATCAGTATTTTCTAAAAAATCTTCACATAGTCATGGCTTTATTTTCTTTATTCAGGAAGCCATGTATTACAGCCCTCTACAATGTTTGCTCTTTAAGGATATTCACTTATTTTCCTTTCTCACTTCTGCAACACTCATGCACACACCCGTCTGCACACGCAGACACAAATTATGTCCTTAGGGGAGTATCTAAAATGACCTGTTACTGTGGGTATTTCGTAGCTGTTTTTCTCCTTCTAGTGATTAAAACCACAATTTTAGTTAATGTACAGAGCAGGTTTCATGCATAAATCTCCTCCCCGCCCCCTGGCCCCCCATAATTGCTTTTAAAATGCTGGAACCAATCTTGAATGCTGTCATCCATTTCTTTTGTGTCTTCAGTAAATCAAAATTTACATGACTATTTCCCACCAGATATTTTTGCAAGATAGATCTGTTTTCTGTGTGGTCTTTTTTGGCAGATATTCTGGCGGATTTTAGAGAGAGAGAGAGAGCGCACACAGAATATAAGTATGAAAAAAATGACCAGAATAATCTTAAAGTATAGTGACTGCTAAGTAGTCTTCCACATGTTAGCAAAGAGGCAAAACTGGCTCATGACCCATGTCTCAGGATTGTTATACTGGTCAATACAGATTGTTCATCTCACACTATCATTCTGAAGTGTTACAATATTATTAAAAGCATCAGTAACTTTGTCTTTTCTGAATCAACTGCTCCTCACCTCTAAATGTCGAGAAAAAGAGACAATATCTTTTTAGCTAGTCCCAGTGCCAAATTCCTAATCCACAAACTGCACAATTCGCATACAGAAAATGACTGCCACTCCCTTCTTAGGAAAGATTTAATGGCTGAGATGGTGCTGTAACCCATCTCATGTTACTACAACTTCCTTATATTTATAAAATCTACTCTAGAACATTTGCTAGTATACTACGCAGTATTGGCATATGTTGGTAAAGACAAATTTTACACACCAAATTAATGAAAAAAGTACATTCCAGGAAGCATTATCCTCATATTTAAAAATGTTTGTTTGCTTACCAATTCACAAAAGTCAGTAACACTACCAATAGACATTCTAATCACCGGTGGAAATATAACAATGTTTTAACTGTATTTACATGGGATTTTACAGAAGACAATTGTTTTCTTTTAACTACTTTATTTACATTCACCACTCTGTCGCTGAACCTATTTGCTTAACTAGCTGAAATATTTCTAAAACTCCTCACCAGTAGAAGATAGATGGTGGCTAGATGGCTTATCTCTAAATCCATCTCCATAGGCCCATTCCCACCACCTTCCACAAAAAGTGCTGTCAGAAAGCTGAAAATTTGGACCAGATCCTCCAATGGAGCTATCTAGCAGAGGGTCTGTCATGATTCATCACTGCTTTAAAAATAATCTTGAGTCACAAATGCAAGTAATATTACTAATCATGGGAATTATTGCACCAATGCAATAATATTGCTCAGTCATTTTTCTTCATGCAAAAGGCCTCTTTGCAATGCATAATCCATACTAAATCTAAGATGTTAGATCCAATATTAAACAAATAACTTAATTATTAAACTAACTTCATGGCACTGAGAGGGTGAGAATGGGTAAAACATTCTTGGAAGATATGAACAAGAAAGATAAAATGGAGAAACCCTTAAAACAAAATGTTTGTTTTTAAAATAATGTAGCTCTGATGCTGATCTCAGTTACACATGTGGAAAGCTGGCAATTTACGAAGTCACTGGAGTGCAACTGGATTTGCGTCAGTATGAGTGAGGTCAGAACCTGAGTGTGGATCATTCTCAGTTCAGTCCTAAGAACTTTCAAGAGGAACAGGCTGCTTGACAATAGTTTTCAGCAGCCAAGTAATATTTCAAATTGCGTGAGCCCAGATCACTTCTCTAATACCAGTCCCATCATTATAAGGCAACAATTTATTGGACCACAATTTGAGATTTCCTGGCCTGTCCAGTTCACTTAAAAAATGATAAGCAGCGTCACTTCTCTAACCAAAGCTGAAATTAAAAAGGCAGCTTTTGATGAGATAGTTAGGATCCTTGTAACTCAGACCATGCACAGACAAGAGAGGGGAAGCTCACAAGTCAAAGTAAAATGATCTCTCCTTTTGAACCACTCATTGTCCTCCTCTGCTCCCCTGCAACCCCAGCTTCCTATCCATCCTTGACTCCCTTAGTATCTTAGTTTATCACTCCTCAAGCCTGTGCCCGGGTCTCTCCTCTTCAAATCACATCAGCATCAACAGTCCTTTCCTCTTTTCCTATTCCATTCATGATCTCAACTAGTGATATTCAAAATTGCCCTGCTTCTTGGGTTTACCAGCCTATCTGATGTCCATTCCTCCCTTTGCTCCTTGTTCTGGCCTCCTCTCCCTCATTTGCACAACATCGCCACTGTTTGCACAAAAGCCTTTCCTTGCATGCAAAACAACCTTCCTGTAGCAATGCACCTCATTGACTATCCATCTTATTTTAAAGCTCACTTGATAACAGAGAGGAAAGAAGAGCTAGTGATTAGGGGTGCCGGCTTGGGGCATGAGGGATTGGGGTTCAGTTCTGCTCTGCCACCAATCTCTGTGTGGCCTTAGGAAAGTCACTTAGAACTTGTCTACATTTGTGGCAGCACGTAGGGTCCATGGAGCTACACGCTGCAGTGAAAGGTAGGCTGTGTCTACGCTGTGGTGTGTAGCTACATGTGGCAGTGAAAGGCTCCAACAGGGGGAAGGCTGCAGGAAGCTGCCAGAGACTTTCTGTGCAGTGGGGAAAGACTCAGGGCACTAAAAATAGCAGGGGAAGCACTTTCTGGGTATGTAGAGAGCTGCATAGGATACATACTCGAAGGTTCACTATACTTGCCTCAGGGTCTGCACTGTTATTTATGCTCATGCTAGTTGCATGTGCACTGTATGTACTATACACACCTCCACAAATGTAGACCTCCCTTTCATCTCTTCTGCCTCCGTTCCCCATCTGTAAAATAGGGATGCTAATAAACCCCACCTCCAGAGGTGCTGTGCAGATAAATACATTAAAGATTGTGAGGTGCTGCTCAGATATGATAGTAATAGGAGTTATTTTAGTACCTTAGACAGTTGTCTTCCTTGTCACTATCTCATAATTCTTAAGTCCATCTTCTATTACTTGCATTTGACATTGCAACCATATTAAATGCAGCAGAGATGAGTGAATAGACTGATTTTGCCTCTTTCTGCTCATAGAATGATTTCCTCACATTTATTCACTACCTGAATTTATCTGACAAATACTTATTCAAAAGTTTTTACTCTATGGCTTGATCATGAATATGTAAAATTTGAGCAGAGTTATTTAGTTGATGCTGGTCATGTAAGGGACATGATATTATTTCTTTCCCCTGATTGGATGAACTCACAAGCCCTTCCAGTGCATCTATTTACACGCACAATCTACTTTAATCTATTAAAATTCCAGTGCCCTTGCACATTCGACTTAAGATTTTAAAAATTATTTCAAAATGTGTATTTTTATAATAAATAACAGAGGTAGATAGAGTGCCATCAATTTGGGTACTCAAAAATTACTGCAAATCGTGAGGGTTTCTGCCTTCCCTTTGAATGATTTCTAATGTGGTAGTATAATCCTTCATTCTCCATTTATTATCCTATTTATAATCTTCTACTAACCTTTATGTTACCATTTGTTCCCAGTGCTTACTCAAATAGGGAACCTGAACTTAAAACCTTCCCTGGGGCCTGACAAAGATTTAGGTGGCACTGACTGCAGCTCTGCCCTTCCTTGCATGGCAGACCAAAAAGTATGTGGATTTATTCTTGCCCACAAAGATCCCTTCCCATTCAAGGGTATTCAAAGTGCCACAGGCACATAAAAGGTATTCCTTTGGCTGTATGGCCCATAAACACTTCACCGAGAGAAGAAGCTTGTTTCCTCAATGGACCTATGAGGATAAAATTGAATACTATGGAGGGAAGTAAAATCAGGTTATAAAAATGTACCCACCCATCACATCATGGTAGAGTATGTGCCCGATTCTAATCTCATTTTACACCACTGTGAATCTGCAGTAAATCCATTAAAGAGATTAGATTTTGGATTTACCCTACGTAGCTGACCACAGAATTTCATTGTGTGCATCAAAGTCTGATTATACCAAAACACATGCTTTTCAGGTCCCAATTAGGTGTGCAATTTGTGAGCACATACACATCTACTAACGTCATGCAGATGTGTAAATCCTAATATGATTAGCACATCTACGTTAGCTCAGTTTATCCACAAGTTTTGATGCATGCACATTTTCTAGTGTTTCTTTCATAGTTGCACCATACTTCAGAATATAGTCTGGCAGCCAAATACAAGTTTTTGTCAGCACCTTGCTTTAGGACTTTTTTGTGGATTCTGACCCTCTACTCAAAGAAACTGCCTGATGACACTTGGTCACTGTTAAGCACTTTGAAATGAGCATTTATTAACATTTAATTTAACTTATTTTTAATGAAATCTTCACAGTAATACTTTGTAACAAAACATAATTAGCTAGGAGATATATGTTATATATATATTAGTAATATACCTTGCTAGTACACCCATCCCAATTAAGACATGATGATATATGTAAGAGCAGAGGGAGAAGGAGTTTGGCTACTGCATCTAGAAGCCATGAAACTGATGCTGCCTTACTTTTTTGCACCTGGACATGCCACAGTAAGCGTTGTATCACCTGTGATCCATAGAATCTATGCCTGGTAACATCTTAGAGTGGTTCATGAAGAGTCTGCATGTCATGCACCATGCTCCAAGCATATGGAATAGTGTATGGAGTGACATGTATATTGAAACTGCCTTCATTAGGTTTGGCCACGGTCATGGGCTCATCCTGAAACCAAAGACACTCAAGATCTGGACTCTTAGCCTCCACATATGCAGCTGTCTAGTGAAGATATTTTCAAACCAATGAGGCACAAATACAAGAGATTCACAAAGAAGAAATGAAGTCAAGGATTGCTGCAGATGCACTGCACAGAGAAACCATTAGTAAGAAGCCAGAGCTGTGCACTAATCCCTTCAAACCGACTTGGCACCCAGAGGCAAAATTAAACATTGTCAGTGGTAGAGCGTCACCACCATCAGTCAATGTAGATGACACACATACAACTAGAATTTGCCAAATGCAAGAATTTGAACACAGCTGGCCTTGGGGGATGGGGGGTTGTGCACAATACCAAAAATAGAAGAGACACTGGCAATGACAAATAGCATGTGCAAAACTTTGGTCCAGCAAAGGTATGTGACATTAAATTTATCTATTCAAGAGTGATAGGCCTATCAGCAAGTTCACAAGAGGTTGACATCAAAAATACTTTGTCATGACTGCGCCCTTGTACCAACATCAATGTTCACTTAGCCCAGGCTAAGTCTACCATAAAGAAGAAGCTGCAGACACAGGTGCCAACTAGACATACTTCACAAGAAGTCACCTGCAGAATCAACACAGTTCCACAGTTCTTTGGACAGTACACTGGCCAGCAAGTGGTATGGTCAAAGTACTCTGTGACCTGTTTCAGAGTCTCTATTGTACACAAGCTAACAGCGGATGGTGTATATCTCATCTTTGACAGGTACTGAGACTTCAGCACAAAGTGTCACAAGATCTAGCAGAGCTACAAAAGCAAGCACAGTGCATCAGCTGAGTACAAGGACACAGCTCCCTCTACAGAAAGTTGTCTTGACGGCAACTGAAAATAAGAGAGGAGATAACCATCATTTGTACAGAATTCACTCAAGACAAGAAGTTTCACTAACAACACACACTGATGACGCACTCAACCTAATCAGCACAGGCAGAGACAATACTGTAGCTGAACTAAATCCTGGAGGGGTGGTGATCAACAGAGAAGACATGGTCACTTTGCATGAGGAAGCCCACAACATCCTTGCACAACAAATGGTAATGGCTGCAAAAGAGAAACCAGTGGGAATATCAGTATAATCAGATGATACTGACATATTTGTCTGACTCTTACACCATTACCTTAAACAGGGCCTAGCAACTTTATTGATTATGGAACCCTGAGTCTAAAAGAGAGTTGTAATAGACACCTGTTCTACTGCAAAGCAGCACCAGAACCCTGGAGCAGGATTGTTAGGGTCTTTGCTCTCTCGGGCTGTATCACAGTAGTTTTCTACCTTGGCCACAGCAAAGGCATTGTGTTGAAGATTCTATGATCTGGATACTCCCTCTCTCTGCTGGGTGACATCATTGCAGCAATGCCTGATGTCATTGAACTGGCAACCAAATTCATGGCTTCATGTTACAGGCAATCAAATTGTGCCACCATGTTGGAAGCACAGCAGAAATCATGGGCAGGGAAAATTGGCAAAGGTAGCACATCAACACTAAAGTTCAGTTCCTCATCACCAACAACTAGAGCAATATAGATAATGTGAGACGAGCAGATCTTCAGGCAGGTTTGTGGAAAAGCACTTTGGATCCAGGCACAGTTCCACTTGAAGCATGGCAGTATGTATGGGTACACAATGACAATTCAACGCATTTGTTTTCAAAACTGTACCAGACAATGTTACGCTTCCTCCTCCAGATTAATCAAGTGCTCTTGTGAGACTGATGCACTTTGTAGATTTATGAGATGTGTATGTAACACTGCCAAATTGCCACATACCATATTCTGTGCATGCCAAGGAGGTATGGTGTGTTGCAATGACCTGACAAAATTAGCTTTAGCATTTGCAGATGAAAATAGTGATGACAAGTAGTGACATGTATTACTCATATCAGGTCACTCAACTGTAGTTTGAATGAGATGGAACACTGGTAATCATTTATAATTATTCCAAAATGAAGTATTTGGTTAAAATTATCATCATCATCATCATCATCTTGCTACATATATTTATAATTTGTTGAATATTTTACATACTAAAAAGAGTGGTCACTAAATTAAACAAAAATTGAGATTTTCTGCTATAACCACAGCCGCCATCCTCATGTACCCCAATTATTAAAATTGGTATTGTTATTGATTTATATCGCAAATGTTAAATACATATATTTAGTGTATTAGAACACTTCAGACATGATTTTTTAATGCCCCAGATCACTGCAAAGTCTCAGCAATTGCGGAGTAGTGGTGATGAAATGTCGATCATAGAATCATAGAATATCAGGGTTGGAAGGGACCTCAGGAGGTCATCGAGTCCAACCCCCTGCTCAAAGCAGGACCGATCCCAGACTAAATCATCCCAGCCAGGGCTTTGTCAAGCCTGACCTTAAAAACTTCTAGGGAAGGAGATTCCACCACCTTCCCTAGGTAATGCATTCTAGTGTTTCACCACCCTCATAGTGAAAACGTTTTTCCTAATATCCAACCTAAATCTCCCCCACTGCAACTTGAGACCATTATTCCTTGTTCTTTCATCTGCTACCACTGAGAACAGTCTAGAGCCATCCTCTTTGGAACCCCCTTTCAGGTAGTTGAAAGCAGCTATCAAATCCCCCCTCATTCTTCTCTTCTGAAGACTAAACATCCCCAGTTCCCTCAGCCTCTCCTCATAAGTCATATGTTCCAGTCCCCTAATCATTTGTTATGTTTCAAAATGTTCAGTAGTGGCAGTGTGTCATCTGGCAAATTCTTAAAATGTATGGTCTTGAGACATAGAATGCACAAAAAATTCTTGTATGGACCCTAGAGCAAGGTTAACCAGAGTGGCTGCCAGAGAAATAATACATTGTGCATTATTTCATTGTGCATTATTTCAACAGCGATCCATAACAGGCTGCAGTGTACTTCATTCACATATGATATGGTACAATGGAGTTACCCGAAACAGGTATTTAGACCGTATAAATGAAGCTACGAAAACTTGAAAAAGATTAGTCTGGAGAAAAAAGTTCTTCCTCTCTCTATTGCTTTGAGAATACGTCCAAGTCTATGTAGAGCTTCAAATAAAGTTTCTGTTGCTCCCGTACTTTAAAATATGTCTGTGATATGATTGCAAAGTTTCTCACTGCACTGTGTCAAAACCAGATATATTATAAAGTGACAGGTGTAAAAAATTATGGTTCTCCTTTTGTCCTCTTCCCCATGCTGCAGACTCCTATCTTGATCCCATCTTTGAGCCTCAATAAACGCACACACTGAACAAATAATATGGATTTCCCCTTGTCCCTCAGCTGCAGCTTCCCACCCCTTGTTCCCCCCTCTAGAGCCAGAACTAACACGGCACTAATTCTTAAAACAAAAGCCTCCTCGCCCTCTGCCCTCACAGCTGCAGATTCCACCCCTCGGCTGCTGTTTCCAGCCCTGCTTTGCTCACATACATCACAGAAAAGTGAAAGTTGTGCCAGAGCTTCCCCCCCTTCCCCATTTTTTTTTGTACTGCAATTATTTTAAAAAATTGTTTCCAAAGGGTGACTAGACCAGAGTTCATGAACAGGATTCAAAAATGACTTTTAGGCCCTGTTTATGTTAGAAAAACAATCCACTGATGATGTTGGGTGCTGGGTTAGCTGCAAACATAGATAAGAGTAAACTATATATAGCACTGCTTCAGTAGCCATAGTTCAACTGAAAGGGTGATGCACGTAGTTTGTCCTGTGTATACTTGCAACTAAATCTATGGCAAACTTATGGCAAACACCCATTGTCAGCAACGCGCAGTTTATTTTGAGGACCTAAGTCATTGTCTGTTTCTAACTGGAACAATTAAATAAATGGCTTAAGTCTGTCAGGTGGTTGGTACACCATTTGAGTATGCCCAGTGCCTCACTGAACAGGGCTAAGTGTCAGTAGCAAGAACTAACGTAAGCTTGACCAGTGTCTGACAGGTGTAAACGGAGCAGGGTAAGACAAGGAAGGATTTTTATTGCTGGGGTGAAGACCTAGAAGGACATATACCCAGAATGTGAAGCTCTGGCAAACAGCTCTACAATTTATCATCACGCCCTACTTGTGACTGTAACCTAACAGTGTGTCATCTTTACTTTTCATGTTATTTATTTACAAGTGCATTTTTAGTACCAACCCTTTCATTCATTAATCCTAATGTGGCCTTTTTCAATGTCTACTTACCATTTTAAATACTTACTATAATTTACAGGGCTTTCTTGAACACATCCAAGGTATATTATATGGGGCTAGCTTAATGGAAAGTCTTATATACACCAAAGCAGGAAAAAAACCCACATTTTAATTTATAGTGGCTTTGAATTTTGATCATAATTTATTTCTAGGGAACTATTCAAAGCCACACCAGTAAGAATTTTCAGTGGCAATATAGAGGGGGAAAAACAATAAATGCTGATCTTATTATTCATTTTTATTTTGAAAGCTTTCCCATATTGCATTCTGGGATTATGCAAATTAGATATAACTGCTGAATACTTAGCAATGTAATTTTAGCATCTCAGTATGAAAGAAATCCTATGCAATGGCACAGGGACCTTAAGAGAGTCTGTTTCAGGTGTGGTCCTAAGATCCATTTCCAAAAAAATCCATGAAACAGAACAGTAAAAACTCAAAAATAAGAACCTGTCTAAT
This sequence comes from Lepidochelys olivacea, assembly GCF_965140295.1. Lineage (NCBI taxonomy): Eukaryota > Metazoa > Chordata > Testudines > Cheloniidae > Lepidochelys > Lepidochelys olivacea. The sequence goes on along the minus strand of NC_140412.1, from coordinate 101,945,187 downwards.
ACAGGAGAAATACATAAAACCCATTTCTGCCATCATCGGAAGGCTCTCAGGACTGAAAGGGGCTTGATGGTTTGAATGTTGAGTGTGATCACAAAACTAAGCAAGTTTCATGCGCTTTTGTATTTTGCTATGAACATTTCACACAACTCTAATCTTAATACTTTCCTCCTTTTAAAAACATGTGCAAAAGTAATTATTGTTTGTAAGGTGCTTTGAGATTTTAATATGAAAGATTCTGTAGAACAGAAAATAATTATGATTATTTGTTGTTAATTAAAATAAGAACATGCATGAAAAGAATGGCTGGACTTGGTGGGGGGGGTTTCCCCCCTTTAAACAGCCAAAAGTTTGCAACCACAATTTTGTGTCTGCAATTAATTGTGGCTTCAGATTATATCATTTAAAATCTGACTCCTTGATTATCCCTGCAGAAATGGAGGCCCTTGAAAATATGCAGCCAGGTATCATTAAATGAAGTTAAACAATTTAAAGAACTCAAAGGGATGCATTAAATAGACTGGAAGATAAACGTCATTTCCAGTATTCATACTTCATCCAAAGTAATCTCTGTGGGCTTAACTGTGGCTTCGCCACAAGCCCTGACCAAGGGGTAGCGTGCAGCATGTTGCCCCTGGAACAGAACAGGAACCACCGTGATTTAGACAATTATACTCTCGTCTCTGCTTCCCCTTCCACTCTAAGGGGAAAATAATCTGTGCCAGCCCTTTAACTAGTGCAGATGACATCTCTGGTGTGCCTGCTCAGATGTGCTGGCCAGCACTTTGGGGAAGTGAAAAGGGGTACAGAACCAAGATTCTGTCTATTTCCCTCCACTCCTCATCCATATGCTCATGAGCAGGGCTGCTTTCACACTGTAACCTCCAAACAGGTAGCTTGTGCCTTATTCCTTTGCATGGCTTCATAGAGCAGCTCACAGCTGAGCTCTTTGAAAAGTGAATAGTTAGTCTTCTCTACCTGATGGAAAATTGTGAAATCTCAGAGTTAGGACACAGGACTTGCGTGGGGGGCCGAGTCGGGAGGGACGGGGCGTCAGGAGACCTGGGCTTTAGTCAACCATGTTAACCTCTCTGTGCCTCATTTTCTCCAATTGTAAAATGAGGCTAGTATTTCTGTGTTGTAAGGGTTCATCAATTCATGTCTGGGAAGCACTTTCAGAGTGTGATATTTAAGGTCAATGCATGAAACCTATCATTAAACACAGGCAAAAAGGGCTTCATAGAGAGAGCAGAAGAAGATGGGCAGGACTAAAGTCCAGCTATACCTGCCCTCTACAGTTGCAGTATATCTGTTATTTTACAGTCTGTTAGGGATGAGCGCAGCTTGGTGGTACACAGGTTATAAGAAAACCAGCTGTGGCATCCAGAAATCATGAGAGACATGGCAGCAGATAGTTCAATACATCATGACACTGTATACAAACTGTCAGTAAGTAATAATCAGGTATCAACTCACACAGTGTTGGATATACACCAAGGAGCCAGATTCTGCCCTCATTTACACCTATGCAAACCCTCTGTTTTAAAGAACTAACATCCCCCCGTGTCTACACAACAAATCTCAGAATTACTCCAGGTGCTTGCCAGAAGTTCCTTCCTATTTTGTCTATACCAGAGGTTCTCAAACTGTGTTCTGTGGACCACCAGTGGTCCGTGAGCTCCATTCAGGTGGTCCGTGGATAGTTCCCTCTAAGGTGCACGCCTGGGCAGCTGCACATGGGAGACTGAAGGGCCACCCACCTAATTAGTGGAGCCATGCAGGCGTGGCTCCACTAATTAGGTGCCTGGACCCTGGAGAAGATGCACATGTAAGGTGAGGTGGTGGCCTTGGGGGGAATAAGGGATAGGTGGGAGGGGGCAGTGGGGTGAGAAAAGGGGATGGGGGGAATTTGGGATGTGCAGGGCTGCGGCGGCCAGAGAAAGAGGCAACTTTCCCCAGCTCCAGGGCTGCAGCTGCCTGGGAGAGATGGCCCTCCTTCCCAGCTCCAGCTCAGGGGCTGCTGTGGCGGGGGAGAGACCCCCTCTCCTTCCTAGTCCCAGCTCGGGGGCTGCTGCGGTGGGAGGGAGAGGGCACATCCATCGCATTAGAAAGGTAAGACTACAGATATTAAAATATGAGTTGTGTGCTTTTATTTGTAGAACAAAAAACCCAAATAATTACTAAGTTTTTTTAAATATAGCGCTTTACAATAGCTAGCTAACAATGCAAACAACAGTTGGAAGGATCATGAAGCGATCCGCCGAGACCCTCAGTAATTTTCAAGTCATCCGCGAAAAAAAAACATTTGAGAATCACTGGTCTATACCTTCCGGAAATTCACGATGATATAAAGTGTTTGGGTTCAGCTACCTCTACATGCATAAATGACACTTTAGAATGAGAAATCTCATTCTGCTGTGATACGATTTTTCTAGGAGTCTTGGATATGAAATCAATGCAGGCTGCAGGCACGGATTGCCTCAATGCTCTTTCTTGTTGGCTCTAGAACATAAAATCATCCCGCAACTATGGAAAATTGTTGGGGACCCCTCTTGCTAGAAAACTAGGCAGACTTTTCTGGCAATTGCTTCACACTAGATTCTACTGAATCATACATCTTCAAAGAGAACCTGGAAGATTTCTGTGATAAATGAACCAAAACCTGGCAACAATGCACTGGAAATACAATGAAAGAAATATTAGACTCCAACTGCAATACTAGCTAGATTGAAGGCAGGGCCGGCTCCAGCTTTTTTGCCGCCCCAAGCGGTGAGGGGAAAAAAAAAGAAAAAAAAGCCTGGTTGAGCTGCCGCTGAAGTGCCGCCAAAGAGGAAGAGAGGGACTGCAGGGCCCGCTGCCAAATTGCCGCCAAAGACCCAGACATGCCGCCCCGATGACGGACAGAGTGCCACCCCTTTCTGTTGGCCGCCCCAGGCACCTGCTTCCTTCACTGGTGCTTGGAGCCGGCCCTGATTGAAGGGAATGGACTACAAAAGCCTATGGGGAAAGGAACTGTCTCCTTTTTGACTTAGGGTGTGCATAAGAGATTCATAAATTTGTTTTCTTTAACTGGTATAACACAGTTTATATTGAACTAGTGAAAAACCACCCAAAAATGAAGTTTAAAAATGTTTAGCACAGCTCAGTTGTCAATCCAGAAATCTTATTAGACATGTATTTGTCTTCAAATTCAAGGGTAATATATTTTGATAACAGAAAATGATAGACCATGAAGTCATGCAGTTAGGCATGGATATGACAGCTTTTCCCTCAAGAATAGTTTAAGAATGTAAGGATTTGGCCATCCACACTATCTACTTTGTGAGCAGGGAATTCACCTTTGTAAATAATTTGTGCACATTCCTGCTTGGAATATGCACACTTCTCATGTCAGTATTCCATATCCATGTACAAGTTCTAAGAATGGTTCTTTGGAACTGGTTGTGGTTTTATCAGCAATAATGGGGTGCTCACACAACCACCCAGGAGATTTACCTACTGCAGCAAGAATAAGAACTCACGTAGTAATAATAATACTATGCATTTAATACCATGTACGGATGAAATAGGACTTAAGTGGTGCATACATCTTGTGTTGGTCAACTGCACACAAATGAATATCACACTCATATCAGAATACAGAGAGTCTCAAATACGTACACATATACCAATTTCCTGAATCTAGTTCATATGCTGCTTTGCATCTGACGCCTTGACTCAGAAGTGTTACACAGAACAGTGTCTGACACAATTGTTCGCATTTACTTCCAAATGAGCTACAGCTAGCACTAACTAAACTCGTCTCAACCTTTACTACCCAATTTAAAAACACACATTAATTTCATTAGGTCAAAATGTGGCCTTGCATCACTGGCAGGGGAGAGGCAGGGCAGAGCTGAGCTGAGCTGTAAGGCATATCCAAGCAGAATGCCACAGTGGAAGAGAGGTGACTAGCACATCTAACACCTGCTTGAGAGAGGAGCATAGCACATTCCCACTTTATATGCTGTCGGTCACTGGTAAATGTGTAGAGAGAGACAGTGTGAGCATGCTCCCCACTAGCTGCACACTCCCACTTGGAGCTACAGAGGTTGCAGGCATGCAGATTTGCCTCTTCCCCTTTAGCACTCCAGAGAGCATTAGGTCTGTACTGTGCTCCCATGTAGGGAAACGTCACTGTGGTGGACAGAAAGCGCATCGGCTGGTGGCCCCCAACCTGTTCAGAGATTAGAAATTATAGCTAGAGAAGATTAAATCATCCTGCAGGCTACCATATTTATAAGTGCTTGGTTCAGTCTTCAGTAACTATTGTGGTAGGGCTTCCACTACTTCCCTTGAAAGAGTAGACGCATAGACAGAACGGATAGTCACGATCATCTAGCCTGACCACCTGCACAGAGGCCACAGAACCTATTTCAGTCCAAAAAAATCTCATGACTAAGAAACGTTTCCTGATATCTTGCCTAAATTGTCTTAAGTACCTCATCATCCCATCATACCCAATGGGATCACCCTAAACTATTCCATCCCTTCCATGATGTGTATATCCTTCAGTTACTTACAGACAGTTAATATATAGCCCAAATTATCAATTGCTCAAGATACAATTAATCTAATTTTTCTTTATAAATCAATCCCTCCAGACTCTTAATCATTTGCGTTACTTTTTTCTGGATTTCCTCCAGTTCCCTGACATCTTTCTGAGATTGACGTGCCCAGAACTGTATTTTTGATGCAGTCTGAACAATGCCGTATGTAAAGAGACTATCACTACCACTGGTCAGAGAAACTTCAGCAGAACCATATTCTAACGGAGTATGCAGTTTTATCAAAACTGAAACACTTTGAAAAATCAGATCCTCAGCCCCATTCACTCTGATTTGCTCAGCCATATCTTCATAAATGATCTGGAGGATGGTGTGGATTGCACTCTCAGAAAATTTGCGGATGATACTAAACTAGGAGGAGTGGTAGATACACTGGAGGGCAGGGATAGGATACAGAGGGACCTAGACAAATTGGAGGATTGGGCCAAAAGAAATCTGATGAGGTTCAACAAGGATAAGTGCAGGGTCCTGCACTTAGGACGGAAGAACCCAATGCACAGCTACAGACTAGGGACCGAATGGCTAGGCAGCAGTTCTGCGGAAAAGGACCTGGGGTGACAGTGGACGAGAAGCTGGATATGAGTCAGCAGTGTGCCCTTGTTGCCAAGAAGGCCAATGGCATTTTGGGATGTATAAGTAGGGGCATAGCGAGCAGATCGAGGGACGTGATCATCCCCCTCTATTCGACACTGGTGAGGCCTCATCTGGAGTACTGTGTCCAGTTTTGGGACCCATACTACAAGAAGGATGTGGATAAATTGGAGAGAGTCCAGTAAAGGGCAACAAAAATGATTAGGGGTCTGGAACACATGACTTATGAGGAGAGACTGAGGGAACTGGGATTGTTTAGTCTGCAGGAGAGAAGAATAAGGGGGGGATTTGATAGCTGCTTTCAACTACCTGAGAGGTGGTTCCAGAGAGGATGGTTCTAGACTATTCTCAGTGGTAGAAGAGGACAGGACAAGGAGTAATGGTCTCAAGTTGCAATGGGGGAGGTTTAGGTTGGATATTAGGAAAAACTTTTTCACTAGAAGGGTGGTGAAACACTGGAATGCGTTACCTAGGGAGGTGGTAGAATCTCCTTCCTTAGAAGTTTTTAAGGTCAGGCTTGACAAAGCCCTGGCTGGGATGATTTAATTGGGGATTGATCCTGCTTTGAGCAGGGGGTTGGACTAGATGACCTCCTGAGGTCCCTTCCAACCCTGATATTCTATGATTCTATGAAAAGACAACAAACCCAAACCAGGTGGCCAGTTCAATGTTCTCTCATGTGGGAAGCCCCATGTGTTATAGGGCCATTCTCATGGCTCCAATGTCGCCCGACTCCAGCCACCAGGGGGCATAGTCAGTTCTGGCATGCCCTTGCACACTGGCAGTCCCCTGGCTGCGGGACTACAGGCAGCCGTTGAAATGCAGAACACCCCGAGGGTTGCTCCACTTTACGCCAGGGGCTGGAGCCCGTACAGATTGGCCCCTTGATCAGACAGCCACAAAGGAGATTGAAAAATCACCTTCCATCTCCCTTCTTCTCAGCTATGTAAAGCGCTCCTCCAGCATGGCGGAGAAACTGGCACCGTTGTTTTCCAAGGATTTTGCCTCCTGTTGGATAGCTGTATTTCAGATCATTTGGCCCCAGATATATTAGCTTGCATTTTCCCAGATTAAATCACTGGGCTGTACTGTGCAATCCTTGCTCATATTGGGGAACACTAACCTATAGGAGCAGTCACGCTGATTTCACTGGAGTCCATCATTTGTAAGTGCTCACAGCCTGAGCATGTGCTGCACAATCCACCGCTTTCCTGCCCATATTTCTAACCTCTCATTGCCCCTTTGCATTATTCTGGTGTCTTCACTCATGCTCACGCCATTTCTCACTCTGTCGTTGCCAAAGAGTATAAATAGTTTGTTATTATCTCCATTTATAGGCTTTTCTTGGGTGTTCACCAGGTACAAATCCAATCACCTATTTCCCCACTCTTCCAGATCATCATCAAAAACATTAAATAAAAAAAGGCCTAACACAGATCATTGTATAGCACCACTATGGGAAGTCCCCAGCAACTCATCACGCTACATCACATTTATCATCACCCTGGGTTTATGGTCCTTCAGTCAGTTTTTAGTTCATGTGGCAATGCTGACATCCACATCAATTTCAATTAATATTTCAAGTAAGATGTGGTGAGGGCCCTGTGACCTGATGCTTTACTCGAGTCCAGATACATTACAACTCCTCTATTTCTTTTGTCCACTACCGTAAATTGATGTAAAAAGCTATTAGGTTTCTCTGGCATGATTTATTCTGAACAAACCCATGCTGTTAATTGTGCTTATCATTCCATTTCTCTCTTAATATACATTCCATTACTTTACGGGGGCTTGGAGTTGGACCACTAAATGGTCATGGCCAGAGTTGCTTTTTTCCCCCTCCCTCTCTTTTTTCCAGTTCAGTATTTCATTTGTTTTTTTCCCCAACCCTCTGGTACTTTCCCAGTCTCTGTAACTTTTCGTAAATAATTGCCAGTGTTTCTGTAACTTCATTAGTTAATTCCCTTAACACACCTGCTGATCTGTATCTGTGTTCAGTTGTTTTAAGTATTCTCCTACCTGCTTTTCATCAATAGCTTTGACAAAGTCATCATTGCTTCTTAAATTATCCATTCCTCTTTCCCTCATTGTTTCTTAAATTTTACAGATTTTATAAAGCAGCTCAGTAGTTTATCCACTTAGAAATATAACTGATTTAATCTTCTTCCTCATTTATTAATGGGTCTACTTTTGCTTTAGTATTTTTTTTGCTTAATCAATTTCATAAGTTTTTCTTAACCCCTTTGGCTAGCATTAACTCATTCTTCCTGCACTGAGAAGCCCTAAACTGACTCTGTATCTTGGTTTGCTTCTCTCTCTCACTCTCTCCCTTGCCAATACAGGGCTTTTTTTATCCTTCCAATCAATCAATCTCTAGCGTGCTACAAATTGCCGTTGTCTGGCACTGGTGAGGCTGGTGACTACCTATAACTATTGACACCACTGTGACTGCCAGCTGATCAAACCACATTTGTCTCTACAATTAGCTTGTCCTTCCAAAGCCTTCTGCCTCATTTGCCTGTTTATTTAATCCTAGAGAGGGGACTATTTTTGTCTGTTTGTACAACATATAGTACAGTGGGTGTCAGATCCTTCCTTCAGATCTTTAGGCATAACAGCAATTGAAGTAATAAACAATCAAAATAATAAATAGTTTTGGATGTTTGCATAGTCCCTCATGAAGCCATAAGGGATCTTATCTTGTTCCTTGCATTTTTCTTTTGTATTGGTATTTTAGGTCAGTCAATGGGAGTTGGGTGTCTTCTTCCACATTGATGGCTCTATTCTGCCACTACAGCATACAAGCTGGTCCACCTGAAGGGAGTTGGAGTCATATCCCATGGTAAGAGAATATCCCACAGTAAGAGAATGGGGCATATAGATTTTATGTCCTCTAGTGGAATATTAAAGGCTTACTTGTGGGTGTCCCAACATTCCAGTGATCAGAGATACATACAGTTTGATATTTGCACTTGGTCTATATTTAATAAATAGCACACACAAACAATGACATTAAATAAGTATTAAGGTTGCAAAGTCAAGCACTGAAAAGTTAGGAAATGCCAGAATTAAGGTTGCCTGGGCAACCTAAATTCGGCCCGCTCTTATGTGCATACATCATGAGACAGTCTTTAAATTACATGATCACATACAATATTTTCCACAGAACCCCTGTCAAATTTATCAGTAACTGAAAACAGGGTCTTATAAAGGCAAGTTGTGGGCAATCTTAATACTAAGGAGTGCTACCAGCCCCACATATAATTTAACAAAGCAAGAAAACAAATTGGTTATACAAAACATCTTGTCTCTCTAAAAACCAACTCTCCAACAACCTAAAATTACAGTAAGATATAGTCTTAACTGGTACATTATATATTCTCCTGGCAGGCCACATCAGTTCACAAAAATGCAGTAGGGCAACCATTTCCAACATCCTACTTATGAGCTAGATGCCCCATTGTAAAGCCAAGAGCTGCTAGCAGCATAAAGAATGAGGTTCCGACATAGTTAACAGCAGAGAAAGAGTTTAGTTTATACTATGCTGAGTGATTACAGAAACCTAACCTCCCCTTCCACCCTCCACACACAGTATTTTATTTTCAGTTTGGTTACTGCTAACTATTCTGTGTTAGTTGCAAGCCAAGTGTAGAGTTTATTTTACATGATCTATATTCCCTTTTCCTTAGTGGCACTTAATGAGTTGAAGGCGTTGGAAAGTTGTCCTCAGCCAAGCCAATATCTTTTGAGTTATAAATGATATTTCATCCTCGTATGCAAATTTTCGGTGCCTAAGTGAATTATTTACAAGGTACAGCTTGTGGGCTCCACCAATCAGCTGTCAGAGACTTGCACCAACACTGAGTCCCTGCCTTCCTACTAAAAGAATGGGAAGTTTTCCACTGACCTTTAAGATCTGAAGATTTAACAGCGAATAGTTCGTCCTGAAGCGGGCAGTGCCTTTCCTGGGATGGTAGCTGACTAGGTTTTGTTGTGGGAAAGAGAATAATGGTGACCTGAGAAACACCAAGAATAACTGCTTCAGTATCTTAAAATAGTATAGTTTTCTTCCTCTGCATGCAGTCGCAAATCAAATCCATGATGGATCATTTAAATGCTACACTTCCAGCTTTGCACGTCTACCGCCAAAAGTAGTTCTGCCATTGCTTTTTTTCTTAATAAGAAAAAAATTCACTGCTGCTGTTACCTAAAGAGGAGGCAGATGAGAAAAATAAGGAAATTATAGTCTCCTCAATAATACCTCCCTTAAAGTTTGCCAGAAGGAGGCTAGTACAATTGCGCCGTATTTTAAGACAAATTATTTTAAGTGCATTGAGTGTTATTTTGAAAGGTGGATTTGCACTTACTGAGGCTCTGCATTCGTAACACTGTCTCAGGGAGCAGAGTATGGTGAAGAATGGTTGCTGTTACAAGAGCAATTATAACATGATTCAGTACAGTTAGGAGCTAAGTTACACGAGTGTGAGTGTAGGCACGGGGGTGGGGGTGGTTTCTTCCAAATATCCAGAAAGCAAAATTGTTTCTCTCTTGTAATCTCTGTAGTTTTTCCACCAGCTTTCAACCCTATTGTGAAATTTGTTAGACCAATGATTTTTACACGTGATGATACTGCTGAAAAAACAACAACAGTGTGCTACAGGATAGTCCCCCCAAGAGAATCAGTAGGACCTTAATCACTTGGTACATCTAAAATCAACCAGACAAAAACACGAGTAGGTGTGAGTCAGGAACAATAACGCCCTGGGAAGGAGATGGACTAGATGACTGATTTTCCCCCCCGTTCTAATTTCTGTGATTCTGAAGGACTCCAGTCTGTGTTGTTCTTCTTTCCCTTTCAGTTGCAACCCCACTGAAAAAAGGTAAGTTGGTAATTCTTTCAGTTTCCCCTTTTCTAATTTATTTGATATTATAACGTTGGAAATTGTGTAGTTGTTGAATATTTAAATGCTCTTTAAATGACTGGCTAAGTGGCTAAGTGCATTATAGGGGAAAGGTGTCTTCTTTTGGCTGAATTATCATGTTTCTGTCACAGTCAGAAGTAAGATATTGGAACTAGACAAACCTGTGGTTGACATTACCTGGTTGACAGATATCTTGTATAAAGTGCTACAGCTTCATTTGGGCACTGAAAATTCATCATCTTGTTTTGGTTTTTTTGGTATGGCATTTTCCACTCTTTCTGGCTGCTGTGCTTCTGGGATTTGGTCCAGCAAACCATCCCTATTCAGCAAAGCACTTACACAAATGCTTAATTTTAGGCACATACTTAAAATCTCATTGACCATAAAAGTTAAGCAAGTGCTTGAGGATTTTGCTGAATTTGGGCCACATTCTATATTTGGTACCGTCTTCTAATATCTGGCTGCATTCTCTTCTGTCTCAACGAGCCCCTGGATTTGCTAACTTTCTTCAAGACCGGAACGGGATGTGCAAAATGTAGCTGGGATTATTGTTTTGCAAGGTATGGTGCATTTTTAAAATCTTTTGTCAAAAACTCAGAATGGCTGTAAAGCACTTTAAGAACAGATGAAAAAAGTTAAATATCATATCTGCCTCCAACAAAGGGGGGGCATTTTTACTCTGTCTCACTCATCCTGGGAGCAAATACATATGATTTTTTTCACCTTTAAACCAGAGAACAGTAAAATGGTAATTAATGTGGACCACTTAAAATATACAATTACCTGGTAATAGAAAGAGCATAAAAGTAGTATTTTGTAAAATCCATTTCATTACTACCCTGTATATATGGAGTTCTTTATTATACAATGCACAATATTGTGCCTTACCATTTTCACAGTACAATGGCTTGCTTCTTTTTCCCCACAGACCATCAGCACACAGTCACATTACAGTACAATAGGCAACTACATCAGCTGCTCAGACTTTCACTTCTTTATGGTCTCAAAGTTATTATGCTCAGTGCCTTTAGCAACTCCAAAGCCCAAAATACCTTGAGAATCTAAATAAAAAACTGTTCTGGATAAATGTGTAAAGTTTCGATGTGATTACATTTACTTTGAAAGACAGATTGCAATTTTTGAGTCTCAGAGGTTAGAAGTATCACAAATAAATTGAGAAAGTTACAAAATATGGATAATCGTCTACTATTGTCCTGCTAATTTCCATCACACCATTTGGTCCAACGTTTTCTTTTCAATCTGACAAATGCATAATTTTATTTATTTATTTATTGCATATACCACATTTCAAGATGCACACATTTTTACTATAAAGTGGTTGCTTCACGCAAAAAGAAAAATAGAACTGTATGAAATGTGAATGCTTCTTTGGCATGAGTTTTTCATCTGTTTCATTCCAGGGTATCATGACGTCTCCCAGCTCTGTGAAACTGCCTTGGTAGTGATCAAGAGCCTGAGCTGGAATAAAGAACTTCTTCATTAGGACATCAAAACTGTAGGAATATTTTCAATTGCTGGTATAACTTTTTCTTGCAAATGCTTTCACCTATTTCAAGACCACCTAAGGCTCTATAAGGTACACAGCAACACAGTTTCAGAGATCTCTGTGATGTTCTGTACATCATATAGTTGCTAACAACCTGTCAAAGTCATCCTGACACCAAACTGAGAAGCTGATGGCTTGGTAACATATTAGCAGAGATGAAAAAAGATGGTCCTCATTACTGTAATAAAACCAGCAGAGACACACTGAGAATCAATTACTGATTTGTGACCTCTTGAACTAACCCTCAGTCAAGTAGGGAACTGCACAGAGCTTCTTACATTATCAAATGATTTAGGATGGAACACTGTCTGAAGACTTGCAACAAGTCAAGGCAAATACATTTCCTTAAATTGTAGCTTACTTAATTACCTTGTTCCTGAGCACAAAGATCAAATTGAGCAACTTAAGGTGCTAAAGCACTGTGCCAGCTGGACATGAAAAGGAAATAATTAACACACACACAAAGAGCTAAGTGTAACGATGAGATACCTGCTGACAAAAGCAAGGAGATCCAAAGTTAAGGCAGACACTGTGTCCTTGACTAGATCCACATACCTAGGAGTTGCAGCACATACTGGTTGGTTACATAACGTCACATGCTGCAGCCATTTCAAATAACCAGATGAGATTTTAGGGAATTCCATTTAGGGAAGACAGAATTTCTCCAAGGCTGTGCAGCTGTCTGGACTATTACCTCTTGCCTTGTTGTTGGCAGGTGATGCCATTAGTCTACCTCTTGCCCCTACATTGAATGATTATGGCTGAGGGAATTTCCATACATAGAGGGTGCTGTGAAAACACAGAACAAGAGACAGGCCCAAGGTGGTGATCAGTGAAACAAGATGAGTAATAATATTACTTGGCATCTAAAAAAACATTTTAAATAGTACGTAACAGTAACTAATTAACCCTCACAACATCTGCCTTATGGATGGGGAAGCTGAGAATCACCAGCTTTTGAAAATCCCAGGAGGTGCCTGCCTGCATCTTTAGACACCTAAAGACTTTTGAAAATCTGGCTGTAAGGCAGTATCCAGCATCTTTCATAGACCAAACATCTCCCAAATGGAGCACGGTCACTGTGTAAGCAAATTCAGCTCAACGCGATTGCTTCACATGCACCCTTACACATTAACTGAGGAACTGGAATTTAATCCAGGACAACAACTTTCAACCCTTACAGACACCTGTTACCTGTTTTTAATAGGGCCTTCAATGCCTGTCTGAACAGCCAGGCAAGGCGAGCAGAAGAGACACCTCATTTTAACAGCTCCCCTTGAAGCGTGCAGTCTTTTGTGTATGGCCCACGACATATTTGTTATGAGCAGAGAGGCCAGATGTCACTAGCTGAGCAGTCACTAGCTGAGCCACTGCTCTGTGTTTCTGCTCTAGCTGCTGCCCTGCCCTTATGGTGGCTGCTGTGATTCATTGGATGTAATATCATCCGAACGGCCACTCCAGGGAATCTTACAAAGCTTGGTTTGCTAACACAGCATGTGCCATTAAAAACACCAACAACAGTCTTGCGCTTTATAAAAGGGCATCTTCATTAGCTCTCATTGTTGGGAGCCAGAAAGTTCCAGTCTCTCCGTAGTCACAAGATAATTCATAGTTACCAGAAACATTCCGTTTTACTTCTGTATTCCTGCAAAGCAGGAGTCCACTGGTTACTAAAGACAAACTCCTCCTTTTAAATCATAGGAATTAGACAGGAAAGAGGTCTATTAGATTATTTTGTCAATCCCTCTTTGAAGGCAAAACTCGAAAATACACACCCTTTTCCACCAAGGAACTGAGTGCCACAAACACTCTGCCGCTATTTTACAGACCAGTACACTTTTACTAGTGGTTACCAACATTTGGCCTTTCCCCTGTGACATTGATTTCCTGGACATGACACATTGCTCCTCTCTTGCCCTCATCTAAGGCCTGGTCCAGCGCCCACTGAAGTCAATGGAAGGTTCCAATTTACTTCAATAACCTTTGGATCGGGTTTTAGGATGGCTGTCTACTCTGGCATGCTCTCCTTGCTCTCCCAGATATAAGAGTATATAGGTGCAGATCTTACTTGCATTGATCAATGGATGGATTACACCAATGCATGAGGGAATACTTTCTTTTGCATCTATCTCATCATTTTATAGCTCTCAGATGGAAAACTCCTCCCTTTCCCGGAACTAAACAAAGTGTTCACATCACTTAAGACTGTCAAGGTTCCTCCCCCACTCTGAACTCTAGGGTACAGATGTGGGGACCTGCATGAAAAACCTCCTAAGCTTATCTTTACCAGCTTAGGTCAAAACTTCCCCAAGGTACAAAATATTACCCCCGTTATCCTTGGAATGGCCGCTACCACCACCAAACTAATACTGGTTACTGGGGAAGAGCTGTTTGGACGCGTCCTTCCCCCCAAAATACTTCCCAAAACCTTGCACCCCACTTCCTGGACAAGGTTTGGTAAAAAGCCTCACCAATTTGCCTAGGTGACTACAGACCCAGACCCTTGGATCTTAAGAACAATGAACAATCCTCCCAACACTTGCACCCCCCCTTTCCTGGGAAATGTTGGATAAAAAGCCTCACCAATTTGCATAGGTGACCACAGACCCAAACCCTTGGATCTGAGAACAATGAAAAAGCATTCAGTGTTTTACAAGAAGACTTTTAATAAAAAATAGAAGTAAATAGAAATAAAGAAATCCCCCCTGTAAAATCAGGATGGTAGATATCTTACAGGGTAATTAGATTCAAAAACATAGAGAACCCCTCTAGGCAAAACCTTAAGTTACAAAAAAGATACACAGTCAGAAATAGTTATTCTATTCAGCACAATTCTTTTCTCAGCCATTTAAAGAAATCATAATCTAACACATACCTAGCTAGATTACTTACTAAAAGTTCTAAGACTCCATTCCTGTTCTGTCCCCGGCCAAGACGACTACAGACAGACACACAAACCCTTTGTTTCTCTCCCTCCTCCCAGCTTTTGAAAGTATCTTGTCTCCTCATTGGTCATTTTGGTCAGGTGCCAGCGAGGTTACCTTTAGCTTCTTAACCCTTTACAGGTGAGAGGAGCTTTCCCCTGGCCAGGAGGGATTTCAAAGGGGTTTACCCTTCCCTTTATATTTATGACACGCCCCCCAAATCTCAGCTAGGGTGAAACACTGGCTGGGATTTCTTCCTGGAGCTCTAGGAAAACAGAGTTAATAAGACACATGCATCTCTAAATATACTACCAAGTACATAAAGACTAACAATATTTTCCACATCTCAAGGACGATTTTAACCAGTTGATTCTGGGAAACTTTCACGGGAGAGTGCATCAGCCACTTTGTTAGAAGCTCCTGAGATGTGTTGGATGTCGAAATCAAAATCTTGGAGAGCTAAACTCCACCGAAGAAGTTTTCTGTTAGTTTCTTTGACGGTGTGAAGCCACTTTAGTGCAGCATGGTCGGTTTGCAGGTGGAAACGCCGTCCCCAAACATATGGGCGTAGCTTTTCCAGAGCGTAGACAATGGCATAACATTCTTTTTCAGTGACTGACCAGTTGCTTTCCCTCTCAGACAGTTTTTTGCTGCGAAACACTACAGGGTGGAATTCTTGATCAGGTCCTTTCTGCATTAAAACTGCTCCCACACCACGCTCGGATGCATCTGTGGTTACTAGGAACGGTTTGTCAAAGTCTGGGGCCCTTAGTACAGGGTCAGACATGAGTGTCGCTTTAAGCTTGTTAAAGGCCTTCTGACACTTTCCGGTCCACTGAACAGCATTTGGCTGTTTCTTTTTGGTTAGGTCTGTCAGTGGGGCAGCGATTTGGCTGTAGTGCGGTACAAATCGTCTGTAATAACCGGCCAAGCCTAAGAAGGATTGAACCTGTTTCTTTGACTTTGGGACAGGCCACTTTTGGATAGCATCCACTTTGGCCTGTAGGGGGCTGATAGTTCCTTGACCCACCTGGTGTCCAAGGTAAGTCACTCTGTTTAGGCCTATTTGACACTTCTTAGCCTTAACAGTTAGTCCTGCCTCCCTTATGCGCTCAAGGACTTTTTGTAGATGTTCCAGGTGGTCTGCCCAGGAATCCGAAAATATGGCCACATCGTCAAGGTAGGCGACTGCATATTCTCCTAATCCCGCTAGGAGACCATCTACAAGTCTTTGGAAAGTGGCGGGTGCATTTCGCAGCCCGAAAGGGAGTACATTAAATTCATACAGCCCGAGATGTGTGATGAAGGCTGACCTTTCCTTGGCAGATTCATCTAGCGGTACCTGCCAGTACCCCTTGGTTAAGTCCAAGGTAGAGATGAACTGGGCCCTTCCCAGTTTCTCTAATAGTTCATCTGTGCGTGGCATGGGATAGTTGTCTGGGCGAGTTACAGCATTTAGCTTACGGTAGTCCACGCAAAAACGTATTTCCCCATCTGGTTTGGGAACTAGAACCACTGGAGATGCCCATGCACTTTCAGAGGGGCGGATTACACCCATCTGTAACATATCCTGGATCTCCCGTTCTATAGCAGTTTTAGCTTGAGGAGACACCCGGTAAGGTTGGACCCTAATTGGGTGAGCATTACCTGTGTCAATGGAGTGGTATGCCCGTTCAGTCAGTCCTGGGGTGGCTGAGAACGTTGGCGCGTAGCTAGTGCACAGCTCCTGGATCTGCTGTCGCTGCATACGCCCAAGGGTCATGGAGAGGTTCACCTCTTCCACACCACCAGCACATTTCCCTTCATAATAGACACCTTCAGGCCACTCAGCGTCGTCTCCTCCCTGGGCTGTAAACTGACAAACCTTTAATTCTCTGGAATAAAAGGGCTTTAGAGAATTAATATGATACACCTTAGGCTTTCGGTTGGAGGTGGGGAATGCTATGAGATAATTAACAGCTCCCAGGCGCTCCTGGACCACGAATGGCCCTTCCCACGATGCTTCCATTTTATGGGCCTGGAGCGCCTTTAAGACCATGACCTGGTCTCCTACTTTGAAGGAACGCTCTCTGGCATGTTTATCATACCAGGCTTTTTGCTCTTTTTGAGCATCCTGTAAGTTTTCTCTAGCAAGGGCTAAAGAGGTTCGGAGGGTGTTTTGTAGGTTGGTTACAAAGTCCAGAATGTTAGTTCCTGGAGAAGGTGTAAATCCCTCCCATTGCTGCTTCACCAACTGCAATGGCCCCTTAACCTCACGGCCATATACAAGTTCAAATGGGGAAAACCCTAAACTGGGATGTGGTACAGCTCTGTAGGCAAAGAGCAACTGCTGCAATACTAGGTCCCAATCATTGGAGTGCTCATTTACGAATTTATGTATCATGGCCCCCAAAGTTCCATTAAACTTCTCCACCATGCCATTTGTTTGATGATGGTAAGGAGTGGCAACCAAGTGATTTACCCCATGAGCTTCCCAAAGGTTTTTCATAGTTCCTGCCAGGAAATTAGTCCCTGCATCTGTGAGGATGTCGGAGGGCCAACCTACCCTGGCAAAAATGTCTGCTAGTGCCTGGCACACACTTTTAGCCCTGGTGTTGCTTAGAGCTACTGCTTCCGGCCATCGGGTGGCAAAATCCATGAAAGTCAGTATGTACTGCTTTCCTCTGGGTGTCTTTTTCGGAAAAGGACCCAGAATATCCACAGCTACTCGCTGAAATGGAACTTCAATGATGGGGAGTGGCTGGAGAGGAGCTTTGACCTGGTCTTGGGGTTTTCCCACTCTTTGGCACACCTCACAAGACTGGACATAGGTAGAAACATCCTTGCCCATTCCCTCCCAGTGGAATGACCCCCCCAAACGGTCTTTGGTCCTGTTCACCCCAGCATGGCCACTAGGGTGATCATGGGCTAAGCTCAAGAGCTTGGCCCGGTATTTAGTTGGAACTACCAACTGTCTCTGAGGATGCCAGTCTTCCTGGTGTCCCCCAGAAAGAGTTTCCTTGTATAAAAGTCCTCTTTCTACAACAAACCTGGATCGATTAGAAGAGCTGAGAGGCGGTGGGTTGCTCCGTGCCGCCGTCCAAGCTCTCTGGAGGCTTTCATCTGCTTCTTGTTCGGTCTGGAACTGTTCCCTTGATGCTGGAGACATCAGTTCCTCATGGGATTGTGGACCTAGGCTTGGTCCCTCTGGAAGCGATATAGGGGATGGAGCTGTTTCTGTTGACTGTGAACCGCTCTCCGCTGGTGTACTATGTTGGGATTCAGGCTCCGGCTGAGCCTCTTGTGTAGGGTTATCGGCTGCTGCCAGTTCAGGTTCGGTGGGGCCCTCTGGTATTGAGGTTGCAAGTACTGGATTCAGTGCTGACACGGGGTCTGGTGTTGGTTGTTCGGCTGGTTCCGGTTCTGGGACTGGTTCCGTCTGGGTCTCTGGGACTGGATCCACTACTGCTGTTGCAGACATTGGCCTGGGGTCCAGGTCCATCACCTCTGACTGGGTCCTGATAGAAGTTTCCGGAACAGAGCTAGGCCTCACGGCTTGTTTAGCCTGGTTGCGGGTGACCATTCCCACCCTCTTGGCCTGCTTCACATGATTGGCCAAGTCTTCCCCCAACAGCATGGGGATGGGATAATCATCATAGACTGCAAAAGTCCACATTTCTGACCAGCCCTTGTACTGGACAGGCAACTTGGCTGTAGGCAAATTGAAAGAGTTGGACTTGAAGGGTTGAATCGTCACTTGGATCTCTGGGTTGATTAAATTGGGGTCCACTAAGGAAGCATGGATAGCTGACACTTGTGCTCCGGTGTCCCTCCACGCGGTGACCTTCTTCCCACCCACACTCACAGTTTCCCTCCGCTCCAAGGGTATCTGGGAGGTATCTGGGCCTGTGGACCTCTGGTGTGATTCCGGTGCAATGAACTGTAATCTGTTGGGGTTCTTGGGGCAGTTGGCCTTTACATGCCCCAGCTCGTTACACTTAAAACATCGTCCAGCTGACGGGTCACTGGGGCGAGGAGGGTTGCTGGAGAACGGGGTGGTGGGACGATAAGGGGTCTGGAGGGTTCTTTGGGAGGTAGGTGGGGCTTTGGGCGGCCCCCGGTAATAGGGTGTGGTCTGGGGTGGTCCCTTCTGGTCTCCGCTCCAACTGCGACCAGTTTTCTTCTTCTCTGCCACCTCCACCCATCTGGCTCCAATCTCTCCTGCCTCAATTACAGTTTTGGGTTTCCCATCTAGGATGTATCTTTCTATTTCCTCAGGAACACCCTCTAAGAATTGTTCCATTTGCATTAGGAAGGGCAAATTTACTGGAGATTCAACACTTGCTCCTGATGTCCAGGCATCCCAATGTTTTACAATGTGGTAGGCATGTCGGGTAAATGACATGTCTGGTTTCCACCTTAGGGCTCTGAACCTCCGACGAGACTGCTCGGGTGTTATCCCCATTCTGACTCTCGCCTTGGATTTAAACAGTTCATACTTGTTCATGTGTTCTTTAGGCATTTCAGCTGCCACCTCAGCTAAGGGTCCACTGAGCTGCGGCCTCAGCTCTACCATGTATTGGTCAGTAGAGATGTTGTACCCAAGGCAGGCCCTTTCGAAGTTTTCTAAGAAGGCCTCAGTATCATCACCTGCCTTGTAGGTGGGGAACTTTCTGGGATGGGAAGTGGTACCTGGAGAAGGATTGCTAGGGTTTGTTGGTATATTCTGCTGGGTCTTTATCCTCTCCATCTCCTCCACATGCTTCCTCTCTTTTTCCTTCTCCTCCTCCACATGCTTCCTCTCTTTTCCCCTCTCCTCCTCCACATGCTTCCTTGCCTCCATTTCCCTCTTGTGGGCAGCCTCTTGGTGTTGTTCTGCCTCCCTTTCTTGTTCCTTCTTCAGCTGCATGAGTTCTATCTGTCTTTCATGTTCCCTTTGTTTTTCCTCAGCCTGAAATTTGGCTAATTCCAGCTGTAGTCGAGCTGAGGATTTGGCCATTCTAACCTCTCTGTTTTTAACTAACTTTACACCCGAGGTTTAGAAATAAACAAACAAAACTTGGCTGTAAAATTTTGCTGTGCTGGAATAGAATACCTATTCTCTGATAGTGATTGTCAGCCTACAGAAAAAGACAATTCCCTTGTCTCTGCTCTGGGCCCAAATTAAAGCAAAAACCCTCCAACTACTTGGAAACCTGCTTACCCAGCCCAAAGAAGAAAAAAATTTCTTTTCAAACCTGTGCTCCTTGTAAAACAAAAAAAAAAATCAAAATCCTAAAAAAACCCTGCCACTTTTGTCTCCAGGCAAATGGGTAGAGCACACACCCCCTATTTACTTTTAGGAAGAAAAGAAAAAAAAAAAAACCTCTGGGTTGGAAGACTGTGAATTTCCCTGCAGGAGTTAAGTACCCTGCCTCCAGGCAAGAAAACCTGCAATTCACAAGATAATCCCCTTTTGTCTCTGCTTGGCCACAAAGCAGAGAGAAACCAAGCTGCTTTCAGTTTCAAAGCTGCCTTCTGGACTTCCTAAAAATTCCTTTTTAAAATCTGTATTTCTAGTTCAAAAAATCTCAACTGGATCTCAAAATGATTTCAGGTTAATCCCACCACTGTGCCACCATGTCAAGGTTCCTCCCCCACTCTGAACTCTAGGGTACAGATGTGGGGACCTGCATGAAAAACCTCCTAAGCTTATCTTTACCAGCTTAGGTCAAAACTTCCCCAAGGTACAAAATATTACCCCCGTTATCCTTGGAATGGCCGCTACCACCACCAAACTAATACTGGTTACTGGGGAAGAGCTGTTTGGACGCGTCCTTCCCCCCAAAATACTTCCCAAAACCTTGCACCCCACTTCCTGGACAAGGTTTGGTAAAAAGCCTCACCAATTTGCCTAGGTGACTACAGACCCAGACCCTTGGATCTTAAGAACAATGAACAATCCTCCCAACACTTGCACCCCCCCTTTCCTGGGAAATGTTGGATAAAAAGCCTCACCAATTTGCATAGGTGACCACAGACCCAAACCCTTGGATCTGAGAACAATGAAAAAGCATTCAGTGTTTTACAAGAAGACTTTTAATAAAAAATAGAAGTAAATAGAAATAAAGAAATCCCCCCTGTAAAATCAGGATGGTAGATATCTTACAGGGTAATTAGATTCAAAAACATAGAGAACCCCTCTAGGCAAAACCTTAAGTTACAAAAAAGATACACAGTCAGAAATAGTTATTCTATTCAGCACAATTCTTTTCTCAGCCATTTAAAGAAATCATAATCTAACACATACCTAGCTAGATTACTTACTAAAAGTTCTAAGACTCCATTCCTGTTCTGTCCCCGGCCAAGACGACTACAGACAGACACACAAACCCTTTGTTTCTCTCCCTCCTCCCAGCTTTTGAAAGTATCTTGTCTCCTCATTGGTCATTTTGGTCAGGTGCCAGCGAGGTTACCTTTAGCTTCTTAACCCTTTACAGGTGAGAGGAGCTTTCCCCTGGCCAGGAGGGATTTCAAAGGGGTTTACCCTTCCCTTTATATTTATGACAAAGACAAAACACCATTTTGAATTAAAATCCGAGTTAGGGCAACAGTCCCTTTGTCCAAACAAATAAACTTCATCCCCTTTTTTAAAAAAACCCACTTTCTATCTATCTAAGGATTTTGTACTGCTCACCAGCATCAGAGTACCTGAGCACCTTCCACGTTAAATGAGCAATAACAGAGTCACCAATGGACTTCAAGGACTCTCTGGCTCGTTTCCCATTTTGGATTATAAAAACTCAGATTAAGGAGATATTTTTCAGAGCGTTGGGGAGGGAGGTTGTGGTGGTTGTGAATGTCTCCTGGTGATGGTAGGAGTAAATCTTTATCATAGAAGGAAAGCTTTATTGAATTTCTTGAAGATGGTCAGACTGGATTTGTCTAATTTCCTCTGGAAATTTGTTCCATGGTTGAATCCTCTGAATCCATTTATGCATGATGGCCTAACCCACAGAGAAGGCAGTGTCTTTGCACTTCAATAGAGCAGGCTCCACTACCCGCACTTGCAGTTGTATACAGTAGCAGTTAATATCAACAAGCAACAACAAATACAATATCACAATCCATCTCAAGTTCTCTTAGGTTCTGGACTGAATTCCAGTCCCTGAATTTCTGAATTCCAGTGCAATCCCCCGCAAGGCTGCAAGGACAGGCGCTGGGGCTAGGTTGCAGCTTCTGAATAGTAGCCAAGAATGAGTTCTGATTCTGTGGTAAGTTTATCAAATAGGGAGCAACCTTTTTTATTATGTATTACCTCCCCAGTCATTATGAAATCATTTGGTATTCATTGGGATAAAACCAATCATTAATACACTCATTTGACTTTCATGCCTGTCTTATGCACTTCCACAGGAATTCCTTTGTAATTAAGCATTAGTTAATGTTAATAGTAATGGACATTTAAAGTAAAGTGTTACCAGATAGGGTCACTGGCAGCAGACAATTAATGTATTCAAGTAGTGGAGACAAGAAATAGCACCTGTTGCATCAGAAAGCTCCTAAAAGGATACTGAAAGCTAAGTAGTAAATATAGCACTTATTTCAGAGTTCTGTAATTGGGAGAGCACATGTTACAAGCATCTCACCTGAAAAGTATAACCAGCATTTTTCCCACTCTTGCTGCATCACCAGAGTGTAGACACAAGTTTCTATTTATGGGTCAAATAAGCAAGTAATATAATCGCTAGTTTTCTCTTTACACCATGACAGGCAGACAGAGACATTGCATCAAATATGTCATCAGGGCATCAAATAAAGACACTCATAATATTGTACAATTGATGGACTATGAATTATTTTATATACTTTAAAATAAAAAAAGAAAACACCAGAAATGTGAACAAGCTTCAAGTTACGCTAATTTTATTGCCTGCATCACATTAGAACCTGGATACACCACAATGAACTGTGAGAGAACAGAATCTGGCGATACCTTGTTTCATGCCAGATTTGTGTTCCTGAAGTCATTTTAGAGCTGAAATTCCCTGACCTTTGTACAACTGCCACAGATCTAGCTTTCTGGTAAAAACCCACAAATTACCATCAAGTGGAGCTGGGAGGACAATTTCTTACACAAAGCAAAAGTAGCAAAACTTGATGTTTTGCCAGTTTTTCAAAAGGCCAACAATTTTCACTCTTCAGCCAGGGGAGTTTTGTGAATTATTGTCATCAGCAAGAACTGCCTTTTGCCAAGTATAATAGAAAGTGGTGCTTTTTTCACTGTCATAATGTATCCTGGCCAGAGCTCCTGTAAACTTTTACAAACCGAGATTTCACTCAACAAGAACCCAGTCAAAATGTCTTAACAAAACTGTTGGTCACCACCATGTTAACATAATTCCACCTACTTCAGCAAGCATTAACCCCTTGGCACAGCATCGATCTAGAAAACTTGCGAAAAATCAGGAGTCTCCCAAATTGGCTGGAAAAATAAGCCAAATTGTGTCTGCAGGTCAACTGCTACTTCACATTTGTTGTTGTGTTTCAGTTTATAATTAACTAACAGAATGATTCCTTTTTCTCTTGCTTTTGGGAAGGCAGAAAGAAGAACGGTGAGGAAATTCTGGATGTGAGAGGAGTGAAAGATTAGTTTTGTGCAAACCTTTCACGATAAAATCTGAAATCATGCAAAATTCAGCTGGTTTTGGATTAATGCATGAAACAAAAGCCAGCTTAGTTTGTAAAGCTTTTTTAAAAAAAAAACAAAACAAAACAACCACCACCACCACCACCACAAACTTCTTGGTATCCCTGGAAAGTCCCAAACTTTTCAAGACTAAATTTTGTGACTTTATTTTAGTTTCTTAATGAAATCTGTAACAGTTCATCACAAGGGACTTCTTGGTTGGATGAACTTTGGGATACCCCACCCCAAAATAATCGTAAATATAATAATAAAATAATAATAATAAATCACATTGCTATTCATAGAGCTTAACAATACTTGCCAGCCTCACCTTTGTCTTTTTGCATTTGACTGAAACTCAACTAGTTCAAAACCATGTGAACAGAAACCAGTTCAAAGATTTGGCAAACCCCCTGGAAAGGAAAGCTAACATGTTTGAATAGACTAGTGAAGAGAGGCTATACAAATTTTTTAAAAAAAACCTCTCCAGGTTTAACTCTGGTAAAGGAAAAGAGAATGAATGAAACATGGAACAAGGCAAAATATGGAAAAAAGCAATCTCTCTTTCAACCAGGAATGTATCTTACCCCACCACCTTCTATCCAGAGAAATGCTACAGACGCATTACAACAGCAGTACAGATTAGAAGTATTATCTGGCATGGTCCTCAAAAGGCTTTAGGAGGTAGTATACAATTCTGCTGAACAGGTATCAGATAATAGACAAAGGACCCTTTGTCATTCTACCAAATTACAGTGATTCAAGTATAGAGAGAATAGACTTCTACCTGGGCAACATCTCCCGTTATACCAGGGGTGGGCAAACTGCGCCCTCCAGGTGTTTTAATCCAGCCCTCAAGCTTCTGCTGGGGAGTGGAGTCTGGGGCTTGCCCCGCTTTAGCCGGGGAGCAGGGTCTGGAGCTTGCCCCGCTCCGCGTGGCTCCCAGAAACAGCAGCATGTCCCCCCTCCATCTCCTATGTATGGGGCAGCCAGAAGGCTCTGCACACTGCCCCCACCCCAAGTGCCACCCCTACAGCTCCCATTGGCCTGGAACCATGGGCAATGGGAGCTGCAGGGGTGGTGCCTGCAGACGGTGCAGTGCACAGAGCTGCCTGGCTGCGCCTTCACATAGGAGCTGGAGAGGGGACATATCGCTGCTTCTGGGAGCTACTTGAGGTAAGCGCACCTCAGAGCCTGCACCCCAACCCCTTCTCATGCCCCAACCCCCTACCCCACCCCAATCCCCCTCCTGCCCGCTGAACCCCTCGGTCCCAGCCCAGAGCACCATCCTGCACCCCCAACCCCTCATCCTCAGCCCCACCCCAGAACCCTCACCATCCCCTGCACCCTAACTCCAGCCTGGAGCCCCCCCCACACCCTGAATTCCTAATTTCTGGCCGAACCCCGGAGCCCTCACCCCTCTCCACACCCCAATCCCCAATTTTGTGAACATTCATTGCCCGCCATACAATTTCCAGATGTGGCCCTCAGGCCAAAAAGTTTGCCCATTCTTGCGTTATACACTCTTTTGCAATTGGTATAGGCTACAAAGGAATGGAAGAATGTGGTCAGGCATTATGGTGATGGGTGCCAGTATAAGAAACTAGATGGATAGAAGTGACAATATAATTTGGTTTATACTATATTATAGGTTTTCTTCTTTGCCTGTTGCCCATTTCTTGGCAGAGGCATTTGTGTGAATGCCTGTGCCTCCCTACTCTCCTTATAACATTAGGCAGGGCTTTTTATCTTCAGGCCCTCCCCAATGACCCATATTCTCACTGGACTTGGGAATCTATCTTCTGTACTGTAACCTTCTATATCACAAACATACAATTAGCATAAAATGTGATGGAGACTGAGGAAATGTCCAGTTCAGCAACAACAAAATGCATGAGGAAAAATTCCACATTTCCAATGTTTGCCATTAAAGATTTTCTTCACTTCACTATCTTAGCTTATCTACAAAAGCCATACACCAGGAGAAATCTTTAATTACTCAGAAAGGTCAGGCTTCAAAACTGTATATTTAATCTGGATTTAAATGAGCATTTTCTGCACAGATGTGCTGGTGTGCAAACACCTGCTGCTCACTTTTTCCTGATATTAAGAGCATGCACATTTTCTTTTGCTTACAATTTCCAGCGATTGACAAGAACGTGTGAGGAACAGTAGTGGAGGGAAATAAACATGGGGAAATAGTTTTACTTTGTGTAATGACACATCCACTCCCAGTCTTTATTCAAGCCTGATGTAATAGTGTCCAGTTTGCAAATAAATTCCAATTCAGCAGTCTCTCGTTGGAGTCTGTTTTTGAAGTTTTTTTGTTGAAGAATTGCCACTTGTATGTCTGTAATCGAGTGACCAGAGAGATTGAAGTGTTCTCCGACCGGTTTATGAATGTTATAATTCTTGAGGTCTGATTTGTGTCCATTTATTCTTTTACGTAGAGACTGTCCAGTTTGGCCAATGCACATGGCAAAGGGGCATTGCTGGCACATGATGGCATATATCACATTGGTGGATGTGCAGGTGAACGAGCCTCTGATAGTGTGACTGATGTGATTAGGCCCAGTGGTGGTGTCCCCTGAACAGATATGTGGACACAGTTGGCAATGGGCTTTGTTGCAAGGATAGGTTCCTGGGTTAGTGTTTTTGTTGTATGGTATGTGGTTGCTGGTGAGTATTTGCTTCAGGTTGGGGGGCTGTCTGTAAGCAAGGACTGGCCTGTCTCCCAAGATCTGTGAGAGTGCTGGGTCGTCCTTCAGGATAGGTTGTAGATCCTTGATAATGCTCTGGAGAGATTTTAGTTGGGGGCTGAAAGTGATGGCTAGTGGCATTCTGTTACTTTCTTTGTTGGGCCTGTCCTGTAGTAGGTGACTTCTGGGTACTCTTCTGGCTCTGTTTCTGTTTCTTCACTTCAGCAGGTGGGTATTGTAGTTGTAAGAATGTTTGATAGAGATCTTGTAGATGTTTATCTCTGTCTGAGGGGTTGGAACAAATGCGGTTGTATCGTAGAGCTTGGCTGTAGACAATGGATCATGTGGTGTGGTCGGGATGAAAGCTGGAGGCATGTAGCTACGTTTAGCGGTCAGTAGGTTTCCGGTATAGGGTGGTGTTTATGTGAGCATCGCTTATTAGCACAGTAGTGTCCAGGAAATGGACCGCTTGTGTGGATTGGTCTAGGCTGAGGTTGATGGTGGGATGGAAATTGTTGAAATCATGGTGGAATTCCGCAGGGGCTTCTTTTCCATGGGTCCAGATGATGAAGATGTCATCAATGTAGCGCAAGTACAGTACGGGCATTAGTGTTTTTAAAGTTTCAAATACTTATCTGGAATGGAATTTTTAAATTAAGCCTCACGGATTATTGGGAGATTTTTGGTTTTGTTTTGAGGTTTTTTGGGACAGAGAATATGTTACTTTTTTGAGTATTGTTGTTATTAATGAAGCTAATTAGGAACATAGAACTGGGAGGGATCTCCTAGGTCTGCACATTCAGTCCCCTGCTAGTGCAGGCCACCATGTCACACAATCTTGTTCATAAACTTATCAAACTCTATCTTGAAACTAATTAGGATGTTTGTCCCCACTATTTCTACTGGACGACTAATTGCTCCTAAATGTGGTGACACTGTTCAGTTGCGTCCCATCACTATCCTGATCTCAGTTATACTCAGGTTAATTGGAAGTAACGTCACCGACTTCAGTACAATAATGCCAATGTAACTGCAATCAGAATATGACTTTATGTATATGCTGTGGCAAAATGATGGATGTTATTGTGGTGATTCCCGTGCTTTTCCTTAGTGTGGAGGGTCAGGGCGCTACCCCGGCCCCTATTCTTGGGCTCCGCTAGTGCCCTGGAGAGGGAGAGAAGGGGAGTGGAGGGGAAAGACCCCGGTTCACCCCCTCCTCCAGTCCCAGCCCCTTCAGCTTTTCAGGCTTCTTACCCTCTTTCCCCTTGGGCCAGGTTTCTCTCAGACCTCTGTGCTGGGGGAGTCCCTCCCTGCTTGGGCAAGGTCTCCGTATCCCTGGTTCTCTAATCCTCTGGTCAACACCAGTACTCCTCTAAACTACAGTCAGCTCTCCTTCCCATCTCCTGAAGCAGGGGTTTTTATTAGGTCTCAGGTGGGGCCTTAATTGGCATCAGGTGCTCTAATTACCCTGTAGTAACCTCTCCTTAATCCACAGGGAATAAGGCTCTTATCATCCTAGGGCTTATATACCTCCCATCTATCACTCTCCTGCTGCTCTCTGGCCCTGTTGTATCACAATGCCAATACAAGAGAACCACACAGAGGACCTGTGTACACTACCAAGTTAGGTCAATGTAAGCCACATTGTGTCAATCTAGTTGTGCATTTATCTACACTTAAATGCATCTCCCACTGCGTAAGATCTCCTTTAGTCCGACATAGTAACATCATCTCCTCAAGCAGCATTGAGCCATGGTTGATGGTCATTGATCCGAGGTCAATGCAGCACAAATGTAGACACAGCGTTACCAATGTCAGCCCTAACAGTCCTCCAGCAGCTGTCCCACACTGACTGACACTGACCGCTCTGATCACAATTGTTAATTCCACTGCCCAGGGGTCATGGAGACCAGAACCCTCACCCCCACTTTAAAACACTGAATTTTTGAAATGTCTTTTCTTGATTGTCCAGCTTGGTGAGCACACCTAGCAGCTCTCCACTGTTGTCTGCAACTGCCCAGCTGACCATGCTGGCTACACGCTCCAGATGTGCTCCAGCCTAGAGTAGACAGGAGATCTTTGATCTCCTGGGCCTGTGGAGATAAGAGGCTATGCAAGCACAGCTACGGACCAGCCCTCTAAACATGGACATCCACGATCAGATTGCCTGCGGGATGCAGGAGAAGGGATATGACAGGGATCAGTAGCAGTGCCACCCGGAAGTGAAGGAACTGCAGCAAGCGTGACGGAAGGCAAGGACAGCCAACAGGTAATCTGGTGCTGCTTTTACAAAGAGCTGCACGTCTTACTTGGGGGACAGCCCCTCACACAGGATACTTCTGAGGAGCCCAAGACTCAGACTCCTGCCCCGAACAGTGAGGATGAGGGACATGTGACCAGAGGTCCAGCTATACCATGAGCCAGGACCTGTTTGAGATGCCACTGCAGCCCAGTCAGTCCTTGCAGTTGAGCATAGGCGAGCCCGATGCAGGGGAAGGAACCTCAGCTAAGTGTGTACGTGTATTTCCCATTACAATGATGGCACCTTTAACTTGGCAGGACACAGCTATCAACTTTTCACTAGTTCATTCATAGCAGAAGAGGTAGCGGTACAACCTTGAGGGGCAGAGTTGTTACCTGCTTTTCATTCCCCTGTAGAGTTAGGCAGGTGGGAGGGGCTGTGGAGCAGTTTGTTTATGTACATAGGGATGTCCCTTGAATCCTCCTGAGATGTCGCTATGAAACTTTCGTGAGGGGACTCTGCAATCCTCTCCTGGAGGTTCCTAGGGATGGCAGCCTTATTTCTTCCTCAGCAACAGGATACTTTCCTATGCCACTCGGCAATAACTTTGGCAGGCACTACTGCAGTAAACAGGCTACCAGCATACAGGCCCAGGTGGCCAGCAGCAGCTGCACTCTCTGTGCCTTTGTTACCCAAAGGAGTGAGAGACCAGCTAAAATCACCACTGCCACTATTCAATGCAATTGCCCTATCATCATCATCGTCGTCATCATTTCATGCAACTGAGCAATTCCTTCCTCATTTCCCTCATGCCTTTAGGGGAGCAAGGGAGGGCGTTCTGCATCGTAACTTTCACTTTCCACTGTGAGTATACTGACATGGTATCTCTGTGTTTTATCTGTAGCTGCTGCCATTGCAGCCTTGACAGGTTCCCCCTCCACATCCGTGGACTGCCTGAGTCAGATAAGGAGGAGAAAGAGAGGGATTCGAGGTGACATGTTTGCCAAGATCCTGCAAGCCAGTGCTGCATCAGACTGAACAGAAGGTCTGGAGAATAAATACTGAAGACCATTTTGAGAAGGGAAAAGAAAGGCCCAGGAGTCCCAGCAGGAAAAGGAGACGGAGATGCACTAGGACATAGTGGGGCTTCTCCAGCAGCAAACACAGATGTTGGAGACTTATGGACTTTCAGGTTCAACAATGCTGGGCTTGCCTCCCTCTGCAGTCCATGGAGAACTCTAGTATAGCACCTCCCTACAGTCCTCCCTCAACATGCCACATGGTGTCTGGGGCTGCATCCATACCCCTTCCATTCCACTCCCGGCGACATTAAGGATAACCACAGTTTCACATACATCAACCATGTCTCTCAGAGGTCAGTATATGTGTAGCTAAAATGGACATGAATATTCCTTCTCTTAGCTCAGTTCCATAAATTTATTAAGTTTATAATGTATTTGCTTTCAACTTGCCCTGAATTTTTGAAGTGTTTTCATTACTCAATAAAACTATTGTTTTGAAAATAATTCATCTTTATTAGTTCCCAACATATGTTGCAGAATGCCTTGTGGTAGCGAAAGCATCCACTTACATGTTATTGTACACTGTGACACAACTCATAGGATCAGTGACAAAGATGGTGTAATAATCGTAAATGTACAACAAGCACCACAAAATTAATACTTGCGTTGTCAGTGATACCAACCATCACATAATTCCTTACAGGCCCAAAACTCCAGGGCCAGGTCGAACACAGTACACCACACTACATGAGCCAGTCACTGAATCTTTTCTTGGTGCTTTTGAGATGGCAGGTGTACAGCTTCATGAGCCAGGATAGTAAGAGGTAGTCTGGGTCTTCCAGAATCACTACTGGTATTTCCAGCACTGCCAGTGGTAATCTGCTGGTTGGGAAAGTAAGTCCCTGCTTGTTGCTTTCTGAACAGTCTTGTGTTCTTAAAGACGCGAGTGTCATGCACCTTCCCTGACTAGCCTACCTTTATGTCAGTGAAGCATTCCCAGTGATCCCTAAGTGCTAGCATTACCATAGAACAGGGGTTCCCAAACTTGGTTTGTGACTTGTTCAGGGTAAGCCCCTGGCGGGCCACGAGATGCTTTGTTTACCTGAGCGTCTGCAGGTACGGCCGCTTGCAACTCTTTGTGACCGCGGTTCACCGTTCCTGGCCAATGGGAGCTGCGGGAAGCGGAGCAGGCTGAGCCACTGCTTCCCACAGCTCCCATTGGCCGGGGACAGCAAACCATGGCCACTGAGAGCTGCAAGCAGCCGTACCTGTGAATGCTCAGGTAAACAAAGCGTCTCGCGGCCTGCCAGGGGCTTATCCTAAATATGCAGTGAACCAAGTTTGGGAACCCCTGCCATAGAAAAATAGCCTTTTCTGTTGAGCTACTATCTGGCAAGGTGGTCTGGTACCAAAATAGGGATATACATGCTATCACTTACCACAATTCTGGAACCTCATTGTTGCTAAGCCATCCATTTTGTCCTGCACATTGTTGAGAGTCACCCCCTCCTGCATAGCAGGAGACTGTTAATGGCCCTGTGCACTTGTGTGACAACAGCTCCATGGTGGATTTTACAACTCCGAAATGATATCCCACTGAGGGGACGCAATCCAGCATTGCAAGTTTCCATAGAGCAATCACTACTCGCTTCTCCACCATCAGTGCAGCTCTGATTTTGGTGTCCCTGCACTGGCGGGGAGGGAAGGGGGGGCGAGCTCCGCACCCAGATCCAGGAACGTGGCCTTGTGCATTTGAAAGTTCTGCAGCCAATGTTCATAGTCCCGAGCCTGCATTGTGATGGAATCCCACCAGTCAGTGCTCATTTCTGGGGCAGAGAAGCAGCACTTCCCCCTTGGCAGCTGCTTTGTGAAGGTCACCCAGAACCTTGAATTGGTTCTCGCTATGTCCCACAGCTCTCCAGGAAATAGTTATGTCCTCTATGGCTCTCCTTGAGGCTTTGCAAATACCAGAGGATCATGCATCCTCTGCTTGCAATGCTCATGACAACAGTGCAGACTTCAGGCTTGTCAGAGATGATGGATGGCAACAAGTCCCAGGTGGGTTTGTGGGATTTTTAAAATAGGCACTAAAATTATGGGATAGAGATGACATTATGGTGTGGAGAAATTGCATGATGGATACTTGACTCCGTCACCCCTGCACAATTCATTTCTGCCCCACCATACATTGCCAAAACTTCCCAAAATACAACGCGCAAACAGTGGTGAGTTGCACATTGAATATCTACCCATGGTGCACTGCACATCAGTACAAGCACTCCTGGTGAGTGTGTGCAGTGATGACAGAAGGACCCAAGTATGCACATGCACAATATATGCACAAGTGATATACTAACTGTGGTGGCTTTATACAGATGTACCTTTCAGCAGCAAGAGTGTGTAGTATAGACCCACCGTAAATCTCATTTCACTAATTGGCAAAACTGGGATGAAGGAGGTAACTTTCCCCATTTGTCAACTAGGAGTTCATAGCAGATTGTTGAAGTGCAGTCTCCTGATACTAAGGCATCATTTCTTTTACAAAATACACTATAATACTAGTATACTAAAATGTATTACCATAAATAACCTCCAGGTGCAATAAAATTTGTAGACCGGCTTCGAAGGGCAAGAGGGAGTGCTGGAGATCAGACAGCATCATCCCCAAAATTAGCTAGTGTGTATACAAGGGCTCTGATTTCCCATATGAGAATATCCCCCAGTTTTGAAAAGGTGGGCCTCAGTTCTTCTGATAAACATACACCTACAAAGTTAAAAAGAAAGTGCGAGTAATGGTTTGCCTGCAAATCTTGATGTGAGACACAGTGAAAACAGTGCTTCTAACAATGACATTTCTACTTTTCTTTATTATGAATCATGAGTAAACATGACATTTCTTCAAAGAGATCAAGACGTGATCAAAGATTAAAATTGAGCCATTTTAATATTTTAATTATTCTGTTAGTGTCGGGCTCCAGACTCTGTTATACCAACAGCCAGAGCAGAGCAAATAATTTGTAACAAAGAATGTGATGAATTTTAGCTTCTATTTTTCTTCTATGAAAATTGTCTGTATGCAGTTCGTTATTTTCTCAGATTTGCTCATTACTCAGAATGATCCACAATGAATAATTTCTGCTAATAATTCTTGTTCTGAAGCTTCTACACACGCAGTTTGGGTTACTTTTGACTGGACACATAAATCACATGCTATTGTTTCTGCTCCTTGATTGGTTAAGCCTAGCTCTTAGACTCAGGTTGCTGGTAATGATACTCACTTTTATGAGTTTAAAGTTTATTTTCTGAAAATATTCCCCAG
Organism: Lepidochelys olivacea; assembly: GCF_965140295.1. Taxonomy (NCBI): domain Eukaryota; kingdom Metazoa; phylum Chordata; order Testudines; family Cheloniidae; genus Lepidochelys; species Lepidochelys olivacea. Next base: position 101,912,650 of record NC_140412.1, on the reverse strand, counting down.
TAGTTGCTTAAAATATGCTGTTTCCATGACCATTCCTACAAGTCAAGTCATTCACAAGACCATTCATGGAAAATGAAACAGAAAGGGAGCACAAACACAGACAAAACAAATTCAAAGTTTTATTCAAACAATTATTTGCAGATATTTTTTGAGTTATTCACCCCATTCTAATACCACCTTTGGCCAATACATCTTCAAGGAGCTACTATAAGGTGGGTACGTAACTGGTTCATAAACCATTCCCAGAGAGTAGCTATCAGTGGTTCACAGTCAAGCTGGGCAGGCATATCCAGTTGGGTCCCGCAGGGATCAGTCCTGGGTCCAGTTCTGTTAAGTATTTTCATCAATGATTTAGATAATGGCACAGAGAGTACACTTACAAAGTTTGTGGACAATACCTGGCTGGGAGTGGTTGCAAGTGCTTTGTAGGGTAGGATTAAAATTCAAAATGATCTGGACAAACTGGAGAAATGATCCAAAGTAGATAAGATGAAATTCAATAAGGAAAAATGCAAAGTACTCCACTTAGGAAGGAACAATCAATCACACACATGCAAAATGGGAAATGACTGCCTAGGAAGGAGTACTGTGGAAAGGGATCTGGGGGCCATGGTGAATCAAAAGATAAATATGAGTCAACAGTGCAACACTCTTGCAAAAAAACCCAAACCATCATTCTGGGATGTATTAGCAGGAGTGTTGTAAGCAAGACATGAGAAGTAATTCTTTCGCACGGATATGGCCTCAGCTGGAGTATTCTCTCTGGTTCTGGGCATCACATTTCACCAAGTCCAGGGGAGAGCAGCAGAAATGATTAAAGATCTAGAAAACGTGACCTATGAGGGAAAATTGAAAACACTGGGTTTGTTTAATCTAAAGAAGAGAAGACTGAGCGGGGACATGATGACAGTTTTCCAGTACATAAAAGGTTGTTACAAGAAGGAGGAACTTCTGAGGATAGGACAAGAATCAAGGAGCTTAAATTGCAGCAAGGGAGGTTCAGGATGGACATTAGGGAAAACTTTCTAACTGTCAGGATGGTTAAGCACTGGAATATATTGCCTAGGGAGGTTGTGGAATCTCAGTCATTGGAGATTTTTAAGAGCAAGTTAGACAAACACTTGTCAGGGGTGGTCTAGATAATACTTAGTCCTGCCTCGAGTACAGGGAACTGAACTAGATGACCTCTCAAGGTCCCTTTCAGTCCTGCAACTCTAGGATTCCGTGATAGTAGAGGAAGGACAGTAAGGTTCACATAGATTTTTGCACCTTGTGTATTAGAATGGATCACTACTGGCTTCATGCAAAGTGCAGGCATCTCAAGCCAGCTACAGAAGGTTCAAGGTTAGGAACATCTATCCATCAATCCATCTATCTTAAGTAATTATAAGATGCCTATCACACTGACAGCAAAGCACTGTATGACAATTAAAAAACAACCACAGATAGATGATTGCCAGTCCCAACATCCATCAGATCTATTAATATAACCCTGGTGGGATGCGGGGGAAACAACCAAGCCCCAGCTTGATTTGATAAATCCAAAGAATCTAGCCAGCAAACTAGGCCTATATCTACATTGCACACCACTGGTAGTGTCAGGTAGGGTGTATGTAACTACATGCTGCAGTGAAAAGTAGGCTGCATCCACACTGTGGTATGTAGCTGCATGTCAGTGAAAAGCTCTGGCAAATCCTTTTTGAGCTGCCAGATCCTTTCCCCGCTGCTGGAGTCTTTTCCTGTGGTGGGCAAAGGCTCCAGAAGCTCCCTGTGGTAGGAAAAGGCTCCAACACTGGTAGAAGGGGGAGGCACTGCTTAGACATGTAGAGAACCATATAGGGCACATACCCAGAGGATCAGGTATCTCTTTACTCATCTCAGCAGTGCCTCACCCTCAACACTGCTCTTTATACCTGTGCTAGGGGCATGTGCAGTGTACGTGCACTATATACCACCCTAAGGAGTGTGCTGTATAGACCCTCCCTAGACCAGAATCTTTCTTTACAAGTCTGTGCAGCTCCCTCAAACTTATTTGCACGTCTTGTTTTTCTTTCTGCCTTTGGCAATTCATCCCTGTGAATAACACAAAGCTACCTGAAGGTTCCCTAAATGGATTCTTCCATTTATGACCCATTGTTCTGGGATTAGAACATGGGCAACAGTAGGAAAGTATTATCATCATCATTTTACAATTGAGAAGCTGAGGTAGAGAATTTAAGAGATTCGACCAAGGTTACAACGAGAAGTCTGTAGCACAGCTGTGAACAGAACCCAAATATTCTGAGTCCCAGATTACTGCCCTAACCGGATCCCTTCACATTCCTCATCAGCACTTTGGACCAACTAAGAGGAGATCATCACCAGGTAATCCATCCCAGTGAATACTGGGATAGGGCTTCAGGAATGCTGGGTGGCTTCTCATATAGTGCAACCCAATCAATAAAGCCTAGATTTATGTATCTCAGTATCAAGTCGTAGTGCCTTGATTTAAAGAGCTATTAGCCACCAACCATTTTGCCTTCCTCCTCTTTTTTCTGTGTTTTCCTCCAACGGGGAAAGTTCCCTGGGGGTTTCTTGAGCCTGTTCCTATGCTGCTGCCCCTAAAAGGACAGAGGGTAAACAGCAGGAGGCAGATCTGAAGTTCAGGACAGCAGCAGAGACAAGAGGAACGTGTCCTTCTATCTCCTTGAGATAGGAAAGCAGAGTCAATTTTGTGGGGGTGAAGGGTTGCTCTCAGTGTCTTCCTAAGCCCTACTGGAGCAAAATATCACTCAAGCCACAATTTATAAACTCTGCAGTGCGGAAAAGCAACAGTCATTGCACAGGTCCAAAATGCCACAGGAATATGCAGCATGGGAGTTCTGAAATTTAGCCACCTCCACTTGTAATCCTCCTTGCCTATCCCCAGCTGGCCATGCAAATCAAAATGCCTCCTTGCTCACGCTGCACCTGAGACGCACAGGAGTGTTATGCCTCAGCTAGGATGCAAGTAAATATAATACAGTCATTCTAGATTTTCATTTCATGATGTCATTTTTAAAATGATTTCACCAAAACTGATGGTTATCGGGTGATTTCATAACCAATTAACATGGCTGCATAATTCCTTAATTTGCCATAGTAGCAATATTCTGTGCAGCTCTGGCCCTAAAATGGAAGCGGGGTGGTCGTGTAGAGCTTGCCACTTCATTTGGGTCTTACATGCCACATAGAACACGGGGCTTTGATGACGAGACTATGCTGTTTAAGAGGCACTCTCCCTCGCGTACAGGGAATAATGGTGAGTCATGCACAGGGACACAGGATCAGAAAACCTTCCATTCTGCAAATGGTAAGTGATGACGACAGTTAAGCAAGAGAGTCCACTGTGACTCTCCTATTCCAAGATGTGTCGTTATAAAGCTGATGGAACACCTGCAAAGAAAATACTGTGTTCCAGCTGGTTCGTTAGTTGTCCTCTCTTAGATGAAAGGAACATTCATATACATTTTAAGTTTCACCTTCACATTCTTTTACGCTTTCACCCTCAACGCGGGCAGGGGGGAGAGGTATTTCTGGGAAATGAGTGTAATGCAGCGATATCTATCTGCTTCATCCCTGGGAGAGCCAATAGCAGCTGCTCTACCACGCCCTACAATGGTACCTCCAGGAACAAGAAAAGAATATTTAACTTATTTAAAAGATATGCTGTCATTTGTCTCCCTCCATAAATAATCAGTTTTCTGATACTGAATACCTCCAGATATTATTACAACCATAAAGCACATATGAGCTAATGTAGACATTACATGCAATATATCATGCTTTGAAACAGAGAGGAAGATCTCTCAATCCTACTCATTAGCACCTACTAAATGCTAAATGTGTATTACATAAAAATACATTAAAAGAACATTCAAGTTGCCAAATCAAGCACTCAAAAGTTAGGAAATGCCTTGTGCACACGTGTTATGATTAAGGCTACGTTTTAGTCACGGGTATTTTTAGTAAAAGTCATGGACAGGTTACGGGCAGCAAACAAAAATTCACAGCCGTGACCTGTCCATGACTTGTACTATATACCCCTGACTAAATCTTGGAGGGGGGAAAGCTGGGGGGCACCGCAGGTGCTTGGGTGGGGGGTACGGCGCATGGCCTGGGACCCCCGCTGGTGCTGGGAGTGGGGGGTTGGCAGGGCTGGCAGGCTTCCTACCCCACTTCTCGCCTCCCCGGAAGCGGTGACATCCCCCTCCCTCAGCTTCTAGGTGGGGTGCTCTGCGCACTGCCTCCACCCTGAGCGCCGGCTCCGAAGCTCTCATTGGCCAGGAACCATGGCCAATGGGAGCTGCGAGGGTGGTGCCTGCAGGCAGAGGCAGTGGAGGTGGAGGCAGGCCAGAGCTGCCTGGCCACACCTCCACATAGGAGCTGAGGGATGTTGCCACTTCTGGGGAGCCCCCCTGAGGTAAGTTCTACCCAGAGCCCTCACCTCTTCCTACGCATCAACTCCTGCTGCTGCTGGGGAGGAGGGTGCAGTGGCCCGAGACTGCCCTAGCATCGGCCAGTGCGGCTAGTCTGGGGGCCACCCGAGTTGCTCAGGCAGCCCCCGGCCAGCCACACCGGCTGCTGCAGAAGTCACAGTGGTCTTGGAAAATCAAGGAATCCGTGACCTCCGTGACAAACTCGCAAACTTAGTTATGATATCTTCAATTACGTGATGGCATGTTATTTTTCTACAGGACCTCAGTTTCATTCAGTACACAGGCTGGATGGTGCTGACTAAATGGATAGCTATTTCTTTTTATCCTCACTTGCAATATTTACTGCACTCTATCCAAACTCTGTACTGAATATAGTTTTAGTACCATATGCACTTTTCTGTGGTGCTTTCATGATAGTATTCTAGCTCTTTACCAACATTAATGAATTTATCTTCAAAATGCCACTGTGAGGTGAGGTGATATTATTTTCCCTATTTTTCGTGGGGGGAACTAAGAAACAGAGATTAAAGCCAAAATTGTCAAATGTATTAACTAATGTTGGGTGCCCAGTTTGAGAAGACCTTAGTCTCATTATCGAGAGTATTTAGCATTCTTATAGTACTTTCTATGTTCAGAGCAGAGCTCCCATTAACCTCAATTGCAGTTGCCAGTGCCCAGCACTCCTGAAAATCGGACCTCAGGTGTCACACATTGGGTACCCAGAACATGAGGAATACTCCAAGGCAACCTGTGAAAAGTTTGGCTTAAACAAGAACAGCCATACTGGGTCAGTCCTAAGGTCCATCTAATCCTGTCTTTCGACAGTGGCCAATGCCAGGTGCTTCAGAGGGCATGAACATAGGTAGTAATCAAGCAATCCATCCCCTGTTGCCCATTCCCAGCTTCTGGCAAACACAGGCTAGGAACACCATCCCTGCCCATCCTGGCTAATAGCCATTGATGGACCTTTGCTCCATGAATTTATCTAATTCTTTTCTGAACCCTGTTGTAGTCTTGGCCTTCACAACATCCTCTGGCAAGGAGTTCCACAGACTGACTCTGTGTTGTGTAAATAAATACTGCCTTTCATTTGTTTTAAACCTGCTGCCTATTAATGTCATTTGGTGACCCTTAGTTCTTGTGTTATGAGAAGGTGTAAATAACATTTCCTTATTTACTTTCTCCACACCATTCATGATTTTATAGACCTCAGTCATATCCCCCCCCCTTAGTCATTTTTTCCAAGCTGAAAAGTCCCAGTCTTATTAAACTCTCCTCATATAGAAGCTGTTCCATACCCCTAATAATTTTTGTTGCCCTTTTCTGTACCTCTTCCAATATATCTTTTTTGAGATGGGGCAACCAGATCTGCATGTAGTATTCAAGATGTGGGTATACCATGGATTTATATAGATGCAATGTGATATTTTCTGTCTCATTATCTATTCCTTTTCTATGAGCAACTCTGTGGCAGAGACAGGGACAGAATCCAGTTCCGCAGGGCAACATTCAAATGTATTAACCATGAAACCCTCCTTCTCTTCCTGCGGTTTCCTTCCTCATTCACTACACACCTTCCAACTGCTGCAGCAAATGAGGCACGTGGTCCTATTGACGGCTTCCTTCACTACACAGCCCTGATTCACTCCCAGAGCATGATCCAGTCTGTGATCACATAATTAAAGACTCTCTCATAATGCATACACACAATGGGGTGAATTAAGGATAAATACAATGTTCTATTCATCTCTTAACTGGATAGTTTTGGATTATGCAGGTGGCCTTTATTCACAGATGGATTCTGTCCCCCCATTACTCACATTGGTTAGTACCATACCTTATTCAGCAAGTATCCCCATTGACCATGGTAGCAATGATTTTGATAGTAATGGAGTTACTCACTTAGTAGGGCACTAATTAGCATGCATGAGTGACAGAATCTGGCCTTTAGATAGTAAGGACTGCCACACCAGTCATCACCCATGTATTGTCTGGAGTTTTCATTGATTAGTATACAGTTAAGCCGTATCATTTTCATCTATCCACCCATGTAGTTATTTGGCCCAATCATAGTACTTGAGCACCTCATTTCTACTGAGGTATCTGCTGCACTGGTAAGCTTATTCTTAGACACCCTTAGATAAACATTATGGATGAGATTTTCAAAGCTACCTAATTAATTTGGACACTGAGCTCTCAATAATTTCACTTTGATTGTAAGCTCTTTGGGGCAGGGACTGTCTTTTTGTTCTATGGTTTAAAAAGCACCTAGTGCAATGGGGTCCTGGTCCAGGACTAGGGTTCCTAGGTGGTAAGGTAATTAATCAATAATAATAATTAATTATGGGACTTCAGAGTCCAAATCCCTTAAATGACATTGAAAATCTCTGCCTACCAGTGTTAAGAGCAAGAGGCATGAAGTAGTATATTTTACTGAGCCAAGATATTTTCCTACCCACCTTGTTAATCTAATATCCTGGGACCAACACAGCTACAGCACTCCACACACACACTGTTGGGGCATTCAGTCTGAAAGGAGGACTGTTGGGATTGATGGTATAGGAAGAAAATGTTAAGATCCAGTGTTAGCTCACTGGCCTTTTAATACTGGAGACCTATCATCCCTATCTTAGAGCAAAAATGAAAATGACTTGTGAGTTAACACCATGCCAAAAGTCAAGTGGGGAAGCCTGCTAGCACTATGATCAAGTTAGTGCTACTAATCTTTCACTCTTGGGTGGAATAAATTCATCAACCAAATTAGTTTTTTATATTTACAGTCCTACTGGAAAATATTTAACATTAAACATTATACAGCTGTTGATACAAACAGTAAAACAAGGTAAGCAACTGACACAAAGCATACACATATACGCCACAAAACCCATATTATCTAAAGGGTTTTTGTGGAAATAATAAACTAACCAGGTGTCTAAGGGTTTGGTTATACAGGGTAGTGGTATTGGGAAAGTGATTCACTTTAGAGGGATCTGAATCAGATGGAGTTTCAGAATAAAATTAGTTCGGTTAGTAAAAAAGAGTGAATGGTACAAATGCAATCCAAAAATAAGCATGTTTTATTTTACTAGTTGCTCTGTATTTGATTGCTTTTGTCTAGAGAGGATGCATTTGATGTCCTAAACTCTGAATACCCCTGAACTTTGGGGTACTTAAAATTCAGATCAATATCCAGTTTGGATTCTGTGCCTGGACCCTATCTTTATGATCAACCAAAACAAAATCCAGATCCATCTGACCCTGCAAAACAAAATTTGGATGGGGGGGGTTAAAATCCAGATTTGGATCCAAATGTTTCATCTCAGCCCAATCTTTACTTATGTCCCATTATATCATGTCACATATCACAAGCATACAGCAGGGTGCTGTATAACAATGAGACATAACACAATAAAGTTCAGGACAACACATCACACACAATAAAGCATGGCAGCTACAGTTAAAAGTGAATGTTCTTTTTCATTAGATCATCACAGCCTATTTGGTTGTGCTATAAATGGTTTTGGAAAAGCAAGACATATCATGCAGGATCACCTAGAAAACCCCACATACCTCCATCCCTGTACTCTGTCTCTTACTTACAACAAGGGTAATGTTATCAGCGCCAGGCAACCTAGATGAGAATTATCAATTGGTGACTGAGAAACCTAATGATTTCATCAATAATATTTTACCAGTTACAAAGGTCATTTGGAGAAGTAATGCCACACGAAACATGCCTCTGAAGTGGGTGATGTGTAGGCGCCTGCTAAGGGTCAACGCTTCATTTCTCATTTCTTTAATTGATACTTCTGAATGAGTATTAATTGAGCCGCAATGAGAAGAGTGTGCCATTTGACAATGCAAGTGACAGGATAGAAGTGCCATTTGCAGAGTGTATATAACCACAGCTAACACCCTCAAAGCGTTAATTCCATTTTATGTCTTTCACATTTAATAGCAAATTTGCCATTTAATCTTTAAGACAGAAGTTACTTATTCTCAATCTACCTCTCACTTGCACTGATATAATCTCATGCCACTCAGACCGGCCTGTGGCATGAAGCACATCACACTTTCAAATCAGGTCCATTTTTTCATTAGCTCATATCCTTCCTGAGATGCCCTCCTTTACAGATGGCTGATCAGCAATCAACACTAGTTTGTTTCAATCAGAAAAGCAGCCGTAACTTCTCATTTAAAGACTGTTCCTGGAGAAGCACATTAGTTGAAGGCATAAAGCTGGCAGTGGGGCCACAATGACTGGAACAACTGATATTTTTTTAAAGAGACATACCCCATTAAAGGGGAGGTGTGGATTTATTTTTAAATGAAGACTAAGTTTATACTATAGCACATTGTGAAGATCCCCCAAAGAGGAGTGCAGGTGCCAATAGACTTTAAATCTGAAAAGTGACTAGAAAAATGTACTGGAAGCTAAGGAGAAGGCCTCGGCATATTTCCCATATGCACATGCTGACACGTTCTCCTGCTCTGGACCTTGTCCAGCAATCCAGCATGCTGCCCTTTGATCCTACTTGACGGAGGTTAAACATTTACGCTTTTTGAAGGGCTGGCTTGTCCACTCTGGGAGACACTGACTTTTATAGCAGGGGACTTCAAAATGATTTCCTCTTTCTACTGATCTTTCCTATATTTTGCTTGAGTAGTTTAAACACACACACACACACACACACTAAATTCACAGAAACAAAGGCCATATGTCAGGTGCCAGCCAAAGAGTTTGGGATCCGTTTTTAAATGGAGCTCAACCCAGCCGCTGATTTTATGGGGTTCCATTCTGCACCTAAGATTAATTCCAGCAACTTTAATTGTGGGCACAAATGATAGAAGTTAGCCTTCCAGGCACTGGGCAGCAGGTGCAACCAAGTAGCTTTGTCATTAAACCACACCATTTGCAGGCACAAAACAAAAGCGCAATTAATTGTGGCAACACAACTCCATTGGCAAAGTAAGAGGCCTTCTCTCAAACATCAGGTTTTCAGCTCCAGTGAGAGAATGCAACTGGTTTTATGTGGCTTTCAAGAAATAATGAAACAGCTTATCATTGCATTCACTGTGATTTAAGTTCCAAGCTCAGTGCATGCGTCTTTACTCAGCTTCTTGCCTTCCATTTGCATTATTTGGAGTTGCCCAGGTTTCACGTCCCTTTTCACATTTCCTTATTCACTTCTTTCAGCTCACATCCCACTCCCCCTCCATTTGTATTTTAGCTCCAGACAATTTTACCTCTTTTTCTTCCTCTCTTTTACTGCATTTTTGCTTCTATTTCTCTTCTTCATCCCCTGTGCCTTCTCTCTCTCTCTCTTTCCTTCTAGTATCCAATTACCTCAACCAGATCACCTCTCCCCACCCTTTTCCTTCTTCTCCATTCCTTCTGCTCTTCACTTGCATTGCTGCTTTTTTTTCTCCTCCCTATACTCCTTCCCATTTTCTTCTGTCCCCCAAATTGATTCCTAATACTTTGATGCCTAATTCCTGATTTAGGGGCCTAGCTACATGGATGAAAGAATGAAAATCGGGTCCCTGAGCATGTACCTTTCCCTATCTTTTATGCAAGTGAACATGAAAATTAACTTTTTCAATATGATGTCTGTGCATGCAGTGATGGGTTCGGTTACAGAGTCCCTTTAGAGGCTGTCACCCGATGTGCTGGAATTACCTCTGAGCCTGTTTTCCACTGCCCACTTGGGACTCCAGAATCCTGCCTTGTTGAGCCAGACATGCTAGCCTGCTGCAACAGAGACCCAGGTCTGATCCACGCCCCCAAAGCTGACTTCAACCAAAAACTGCTCAGCAAGTCACCTATCTCCAGCACCCAGACACCCAGCTCCCAATGAGATCCAAACCCCAAATAAATCCGTTTACCCTTTATAAGCTTTATACAGAGTACACTCATAAATTGTCTGCCCTCTATAACACAAAGAGATATGCACAGCTGTTTGCTCCCCCAGGTATTGATCATTTACTCTGGGTTAATTTATAAACAAAAGTGAGTTTATTAAGTATCAAAAGTAGGATTTAAGTGGCTTCAAGTAATAACAGACAGAACAAAGGAAGTTACCAAGCAAAATAAAACAAAACATGCAAATCTAAGCCTAATACATTTAAGAAACTGAATATAGGTAAATCTCACCCACAGAGATGTTCCAATAAGCGTCTTTCACAGCCTAGACTCATTCTTAGTCTGGGCCCAGTCCTTTCCCCTGGTATAGACCTTGTTAGTTCCAGCTCAGGTGGTAACTAGGTGATTTCTCATGACCATCAGCCCCCTTTGTTCCGTTCCACCTCCTTTTATAGCTTTGGCACAAGGTGGGAATCTTTTGTCTCTCTGGGTCCCCACCCCTCCTTCTAAATGGAAAAGCACCAGGTTTAAGATGAATTCCAGTACCAGGTGACATGATCACATGTCGCCATAAGACCTCATTCTCCATTCTTTCAGGACTGGCCTGCAGGGACCCAGGAAGGTTTGTAAGTAAACAGCCATTCACAACCAATTGTCCTGGTTAATGGGCGCCATCAAGATTCCAAGCCACCATCAGTGGCCCTCACTTTGCATAGTTACAAGAAGACTTCATCTTTCTAGCTTCAGATACAAGAACGAGACATTCATACACATAGGAGGTACACACTCAGTAGATTATAAGCTTTGTAATGGCACCTTACAAGAGACCTTTTGCATAAAGCATATTCCAGATACATTACATTTACACTCATAAGCATATTTCCATAAAACATATGGAGTGCAATGCCACACATGCATGCACCCATGTGTGAGTGGAGAAGGAAAGTGTTGTCTCTTGTTTTACATTGTAAGCTCTGTGAGGTAGGGACTGTCTCTGTGTTGTGTTTGTACAGTGCCTAGCACATTGGTTGGGTGCCTAGTCATTGTTCGGGGCCTGTAGGTGCTACAGGAATACAAACAGAATTTTTCAATAAAATTATAAGAAAAACATTTGGAAATGCAATGTTTCACCCAGTGCAGGATACTTAATTCCTATGTCTGCAACCATTAAACATCTGTCTTGAAAATCAGGAAAATGTTAAGCTTCTGTTGAATTTGTAGCTAAACCAGATATAAGCTATTTGGAAATATGTACTGAAACTTAATTACTCACACAGTCTAGTACAAAGCTATTCCTCACATTCTGCTTGGTTGTGCCATTTTAAAAGGACAATTGGTGATTACACTCAACAGATTGTTTGTGACAGGAATGGGTTAATTTTCCTAACCTTTTGGGTTCTTCTTCCACTCTCAGGGTTGTCAAAAGATGGATAAATGTGAGGATATTTTCTGGTTTTGTTTCAGTGTCTATCACGAGAGTGGACCAATTTCATACCATTTGCTGCTTTCATTACTGTCTCAAGGTTGTCACAAGAATTGATAAATTTCAGACTGTTTTTCGTGTCCTCATTACAATCTTCAGGTTGTCATGAGAATGAATTGATTTTATGCCATTTTCTGTTCTCATTATAGTCTTTGTCATGAGAATGGCTTCATTTGGGGCCATTTTTGTTCCTGTTACTTACAATCTTTTGTCATAAGAACAGGGATTATTTGACGAGAATGAGCAGACAGCATCTCAAATATTGAGATTCAGGGACACCTTGTTCTCGTGACAGGGACCATAACGAGGACAGAAAATGGTACAGGATATATCCATTCTTTTGATGATTTTAAGGTTGTGATTTTGTGACCCCGATCATATTGGATGACTTCCCCAGGAGGAGGTGCTCATACTTTCACTGCTGCCACTGCCAGTTCAGTCTCTCTGTCGGCAGATTTCTGCAACCTCTATGAAGAAGCATTTGTGTCTGTGTATAAGGAAGACTTTGGCTTCAAAGAGAAGGGAAAAATGTAGTGAACAATTTCAGGCTTTGATTTCTAACAAGTTAGAATGATCCGAGAGGCTCAGATCTTGATAATTCATGTTTAGGATTCTGTTCCCTCCATTGAAATCGGAGGGTTTGGGTGCATAATTTTCATCAGTGTCAAGTGGAGTCACTAAAAGGAGACTAGGCACATTTATCTAAATTTATAAGTTTCTTCTTTGACAGCTTGCGGTAGCTTAAGAGGCAAGTGGTTGAATATAGGGTGCAGGCTGGTGATCTGCATATGTGTTGTTGGTTTTAAGTTCTGGAAAAGGGATCTGTGCAACAAGCCTTGTCTGGAAGCTCCGTATGAGGGCTGTGAGATTCTGAGGCTACATGAAGGAGTTAAGGTAAACCAGTGAGATAAATATATGGAAACAAGTGGCTAAGAATTAGTTATTGCTAAAGGAAGAGACAGAAGTAAGAGATCAAGGAGTGTTCAACAACCAGGGCCCAGAAAACACCAAGTAACTGGGAGTTCTTGAAGGAGACCAAAGAGATGGAGCAGGAAACACAAAGAACATGAAGATTGTGTTCCTGAACTAGTTCAAATAGAAGGATAAGAAAGGGTTAAGATGGAGAGAGATCAAGTTCTGGATAAGGCAAATGAGGAAAACTCTAGAGAGAGACTAGAGTCTTGGCGTGTGCCAAATTCTCAGCTCTCTACCATGCATTCAATAACACCCATCTGCCATTGTCTGATGTATATGGGAATACAAGATTAATCATAAAATTGGTAGCCCTGGCTGCATATATTACATGAACGTTCAACTTTCATGAGATGAAATGACCTCCAAGTGGCTTACTGCTCTTCATTAATTTCTCTGTATAATTGAACATTTTTAGGCATCTCATTTAACAAACTGTTAAGCTCCTTATTGCACAGAAGAGCCATGTGATGTGCAAGTATTCTAAAACTCTTCTACTCATTCACAATTCCCTTAGTAATATCCTGGGCCTTATTAGCAGTTCACAAAGCCAGCACATTTTCTTTGTGATAATTGTCCCTTTCTAACCTCCTTTGTCCACCTCCTAATGCCGTCTGGTGCTAATAAAGAGTAAAACCATGCTTCCTCTGGCCTGGTTGCTCTGAACTGCTACCCATACTCCGTCTGCTCCCTGTAAGGGGATGTACTTATATCAATGATAGATAAATCCCAGCTAGAAATACAGGTCCCTGACAACCTAATCACTGAAATCCTGTCAAGTAACCCCTAATTTTGAAGCAAGTGGTTAATTCCCAGCAAATTGATTTATGCACTGTTTGAGGTTTGGCGAGTTGTGTTGTTCATCTGTTATTACCAGGAACTCAGCTCAGCCTATTCATTTAGACCACTGACACAACACAGTGCATCTCCCAAGAAAATTTCCTTTGTCAGCACATCTAGAATTTGCTAATTAAATCAGCGATGACATTATTCACTTTCTGGAGAAAAAGAAACCACTTTCTCTCTCTCTCTCTCTCTCTCACACACACACACACACACTTAAATTCTGATTTTTGAAATACATTAGATATAAAACTTTTGGAATGACCTTTCCTACCTGGCTTATTCAGCTTTAATTCCCCTGCTTAACACAATAAGCTAGTAGTTAGCTACCCAATTTGAATTCACTTTAAAGCAACACCATCACTGCCACAATAAACTTTAGAGGGGAAAAAATATTATGCTTATAAGCACTTCCGAGTCTCACTTTTTCACCACAGACCCTGAAGTGTAGATTTCATTAAAATGATAGGGTTGGCCAGTAAGTACTTTTATTGTCTGTATTATTGCAGCTGAAGTGAATTCAGAATGCCAGAAGAGACAGGTTGTCCCCCAGACCCTATAATTATGGGTCCATAATATCACAGCATTTCTTTGTACTATTTAAGATGCAGAGAATAAAGTAGGTTCAAGCTGAATCTTTTTAAGCATTCAGGAACTTTTCAAAGAATGCTTATTTCCTCAAAGAGGTTAAACAAAAGAAAGCCAAATGTGACAAAAAATATTGAATACTGTTTAATTGGTTTTAAGAAGAACTTGAAAGTCTGTATGTGTCAGTAGAGAAGTGTGCGCATATGAAGGGAGGAAGTGTTGCTCATGTTTGGGATGGCAGTATACAGCTTTTTTTTCCCTTGACCATCCCTCTCCAATGGTATGATTTCTTCCTAACTCCACCCAAACATGCTGTTATAGGCTATTCCCCCCAGTGATACCATCCCACATTTCCATGGCTGTCCCTATGCCCTGTGATACAACCCCGTGTGGCCTCACTCCACATAGCGAGGGTTTACCACCACCCATTTGCAATTAAAATTTGGACAATCACACTGCGCACAATAGTGATCTAGTACCCCAATGCAATACAAGTAGGCAGCTATAAAAAACAAGAGCTGAAGAGGAAATGGGTGCTAAAAATAAGGCCTATTTCTTGTATCCCCATATGTAGCAATCCCCAAGCTCTAGCAGAACACAGGGAGTGGGAAGAGCGCATCATCACTACCAAAAACTTTTCAAAGTTCCACCTTTTCATTGTGTCACTATCGATTTCCCATAGAAAAGAGAAGTCTGAATTCTACACTTCAACTAACATTCCTTTCGCACATGCTGGCTACTCCTATGCCAGATCTCGTTTCATCACCACTGTCCTCTGGCTTAGAGAGCTAAACAGACCTCCCTTCAGAGATAAGATAGTGCTACTTATAGTATAAATAGATGTCAATGCTGAAGGACCAGAGATGCAGCCTGCCATCCCTCTAGCGGAGCTCAGAGTAAGACCTTCTTCGTCAATTTCAACAGCCTGGATTCTTTTCATTCTCTTTACTATTGTTTATTGAAACTACTTAGTTCCCTTGTGTAATCAAATACATTTCTGATGCATGTTCTTAGCCCATTGTTAAAAGGTTACAGAATTTCTTGTCTTAATTCTTCACATCTGAAGCAGCAGTGGAGTTTTCCCCACCAACTCATTGCTTACTAATGAACTTTTTTTTTAAGCAGCCTGTCATTTCGTTTAATGTTGCAAAATAAGGCAGTCTTTAAGTGGGATCTGATTTTGCTAAGAGATGTCTAAACTTAAGTGAGATAATGGATGTAACAAAATACCACCAGATATGACAGCTTTGTTCTGCCAATGTAATTTGCTGATTCTGGAAACCAAATGCAGAACAGTCTGTGCCAGTCTCAGAAAAAGAGGCTTGTTTGACAGATATAGACCTGCTTAAATACCAGCATACTCTACATTAAATAGCAGACTTCTGCATTCATTTGTGGGTTTTAGTCACTTGTCACAACAGGTTTCTTTTAAATACTCATTGTTCCTATCACTCTGAAGCCCAAATATGCTTAGTCTCTTTTTAAAGGTGGAAGATGGTATGACTTGACAAAGCTCCCAAATTCTTTTAGTTTTAAGAGCATTAAAAATAAGAGCTGCCTCTTCCTCAACTCTGGGAATACGGAAGTCTGGCCGGTATATAAATAGGATTGTTGAAGGGGTGGCTCTCTCTATGTTAGCACTGACAAAGGGAACTTAAAAGAGCTGAGCATGGTGAAGAATCTTGGGGTTAGACTTTGTGACATCACTTCCAGGGAAAACCATGTGTGGTAGAAAAACTGCTGGTGTCCAATTTGTGCCCACTCGGTCCTTTTCCCTTGATGACCGCACACCATCAGTATGCGCCATTGGGATCACAAGGCATGACTACTGTCATTCCTCATTAGTCTTACTCCCAAGTGGGCATATCAGCTTTTGCAGCTTGCTCGGAATGCAGTCGCATATTTACTCACATCATGGCCAGCCACTTTCCTTCCAATTGGCTGCCTAAAAGGTGGTGGATTCATTCTGAAGTACCACTGCGGGCTTTTAAAGCCCTTAAGAGCATGGACCCAGATAGTCTTTCTGAACCTCATCCTCACATGCACAGCATTCATCTTTTAGGGATGGCACCACTGAGTTTGTCAAGGGCAGAAGATTCGACTTGTACTGCACTGGGCCACAGAGTGTGGAACTGGCCTCCTGTCAGCCCTCAAACCTCTCTCTCCCTCAGGAATTATTTTTCTCCACAGGAGGACTTTGTAATTTTAGGTGTAGATAGAGATTTTTAAAATAGGTCTATCTAAGACCACTTCTGAAGTTATTCCTCATAGCTGTGAGACTTGTAGGGGAAGGTAACTGATCAGGAGTGAGTCCACCTTTCAATACATAGAATAGCTTTCATTTTCAAGTGCACTTGTATATTTCTACCTGATCTACTTTGCAACCACAGCATACATCGAATGCAAAATAAATAAATAAAAGCAGCTGATCAAAGTCTTCTTGGCAAGTTAACACCACCACTCCCTTCCCCAAATCCACCTATAGACATGTCATGGGGAGCGGATGACTCGCTCACCTTGTTCTTTTCATTCACTTATCAGTGGGAATCAAGAAGTGTTTCTTTGGTTTACCGTTGCCACTTAACTGCTGCCTCTCTCTCACTATGGAGCTGAGAATCCTCCAAATGCACCAGGGAACGTAAAAGGAATCATAACTTTTGCTAGTGCAAACTCTGAGTACCCTATTTTCTTCCTTATCAAGCTCAAGAGGTTCCCCCACCCCCATCTTTGTCTCTAGGGCAATTTCACTTGACATTTTTAGGTTTGTGCAATCTGAACAGTCACAATTGATTTGAAGGCAGAAGTTGGGAGACAGTATGGTCTAGTAGTTAGAGCATCGAAGAGGGAGTCAGGAGACCTGGGTTCACTCTGTCATTGACTAACTGTGTGACCCTGGGCATGTGTCTCTTTCCCCATCTTTAAACTGACACACCAGTGGACTGAACACAAAGGTTTTCTATTGCTAAAATCGCAAGGCCTGAAACCAATGGGGTTTGAACACCCATAGCATTAAATGTTTATTTCCATGTTTAGGGAGAACTTAAAGCGGAAGTCATCATGGTGTTGTACACTCTTTCCCAAGAACAGACACTCAAGTCTGCTCTTGATATATATAACTACTGCTTCATGACGTGAGTTAGAGACACTTTTCTGATAAATAGAAATCTTTGCCCTTTAGGTAGCTATCCACACACGTTTTAGCTAAATTGCAAATTGCTCATACTGCAGCAAGAAGATTTCTTACCGCAACTCAAACTGGTAAACCTCTCACCTATTCTGCTATCAGATTTCCTCTGCCTCTAATGCATAAGAGGTAGAGTGTATTTATTACTATTTGAGTCAAAATCCCAGTTCCTTCTCAAAAGCTTTTCTAGCAATCATGACCTATAGTCCTGGTGGAAAAAAATCAGATTTGATACAGCTCAGAACATTTGAAATCCAGGTTGTTTATTGTGGCTGGAAGTCTATGTGTGTAAGTTGAGGACAAGTGTGTTTTTACATATCAGTTTGGCACTGGCAAAACCTTGCACTTGTGTACACACATTCCTGTGAGATGTTAACTGCCTAAATAGTAACAAAGGGTTATTGCACAGCTCAATCAGCCATTTGCAACGTACAAAAGTAAAGTGCATGCCCAAACCTGTGATGTGCACAATCCTGTCTCAGTTTGTAGGGAATGGGTTAAATGCCCTTTAAAAAGATGTCCCTAAAAGATTTTGGAGTAGGGCAGGGTTTGATCAGGGAGCGACAGAGGGGAGAAGCTCTGGAATATTTTTTTTACTTTGGCCAACTCTGATTCACCCTAACAATTATTGAAGGAAAGTATTAGGTAACTCCTGTCAATTTACAATGGATGGAGAAATCTCAAAGGAGCGTGCAAAGGTGACCAACAAGATCTTCTTTACCTACATTTCCCAGCTAGCTCCAGGAGCCTGCTGGGAATTCACTTCACAAAATCCTAGAAAAATTCATTCAGTCACTGATAGAATGCAAAGCACTGCTTTCTTTGAAGGTCAAAACTCAGAAAAGTTATTTGAAAGTGCATCTGCAGAAAATGGAAAGCCAATGGGAGTGGTTAGAAACCAAATAACGTGATTATGTGCCGGGGTCAGAGCAGTCTGCTCCCCAAACAGACCTGTAAAGGGGGCACAATCACCAAATTAAATACATTGCAAAGCAGACAATATCCAAAACTTTGATGATCCTAGTTCATCACAAAAACAAGAGAATTGATTTCCCTCTATGGGGAAATTAATACACACAATCCTGAAATAAAGGATATAGCGTGACCATTTAGGTTGAATAGCTATACATGATCCTTACCAGGAATGCAAACAAAACACTGAAGACCAGATTGATACCCATATCCACACTGAATAATACTTTACTATATGAATAGTCCCATTGATTTCAATGAGACGACATGATCAGCAAGGTGCTATTCACAATGCATAAAAGTATCAAACTCTGGCTCTCAAGGTGGCAGTACATTTTTCTTTGTCTGATTACTGGGATCAGAACAGGATCTGTTGGGTCGCTCAGACACTGTAAGATATTTAATATAAAGGACAAGCTCTTGTGTTTGCCCCTACTGTCCGCCAAAAACAACTCTGAGCAAGAACATTTTCACTGATAAGGGACATGGAGGCTTCTATCCTGCTCTTCATAGGTGCTGACTCTATGGGTGGTCTGGGGCTGGAGCACCCACGGAAAAAAATATTGAGTGCTCAGCACCCACCAGCCACCTGCTGATCAGCTGTTTGGCGGGTCCCACCAATCAGCTCTTCCCTCTCCCCTACCCAGCGCCTCCCGTCTGCCACTGATCAGCTGTTTGGTAGTGGGTGCGAGGCACTGGGGGAGAAGGGGAGGAACGGGGAAGGAAGAGGCAGAGTGAGGGCGGGACACGCTCAGAGGAGGGGGCGGAGGTAGGAAAAGGTGGGGTGGGATCGGTAAGAAAACTCCTGGGGAAAGCTGAAAGTTAGCACCTGTGCTCCTCCCCCCAATGTGACCATTTAGCTCCATGTGAAATTTGACCACTTAGAGCTGTGCTAAACCTGGTTTTTCAATTATTTGAAGGACTAAACTGAAATTATAAGCTCGGCAAGTGGGTAATATTTAAGTTTTGTTACTTTATTGAGCAGATTTCATCACCGACATTGTGATAAGACTTTGGGCCTGATCCCATTCTGGGGAATTAGTTGGGAATACTGTTATTCACTTCAAGCAGAAATTAGACCATTTGTTTCCCCTTGCTATTTACCAAGGCAGAAGAAAAAAGTTTGAGTCAATTTGTGCTTTCAGATGTGTGTGTGCAACTCCAGCTGAAGACAAAGGGAATTTCATCAGTTATTGAAATGTGCAAGAATCTAAGGGCAGAACTTGGCTCTACATGATTCAAATCCATTAGTCTGATTTCTTAAGGTTGCTGTTCTTCCTTTATTCACTCTCCAACACCAGCTGTGGATTCTGCTATTGTAAAACTTTATAATTTGATCCCATATCTTTGTACTGAAATATTGGCACCTGCTAAGTTTGAACTGTCATGGATACTGACATTCAGCATGCTCATATATAGAAACATGCAAGGACCTAGGAGTGAGAAGCACCATTTGCAACAAGTGTTTGGGAGCAGTACAATGAAGTCAGTCTGTGTGCACATGGCTAGAATGCTAGCTGCAGCATCTCTGTAATTAGTTCCCTTAATAAAGAGCCAGTTTAGTTTTTTCAAGCAGGGAGTCCTTTCATGCACCCAGCATGCAATACATAAAATACTCATGTAATTATTCATTGAGACTCTGATTCAGCAAAGCACTTAAGCACATGCTTAACTTTATGCACATGAACAGTCCCACTTAAGTCAATAGGACTGTTCACATACTTTAAGTTACGCATGTACTTAAGTACCTTGCTGAACTGAGATCTAAAGTGTATTGCTGAA
Source organism: Lepidochelys olivacea (assembly GCF_965140295.1). Classification (NCBI taxonomy): domain Eukaryota; kingdom Metazoa; phylum Chordata; order Testudines; family Cheloniidae; genus Lepidochelys; species Lepidochelys olivacea. Next base: position 101,892,506 of record NC_140412.1, on the reverse strand, counting down.
TTGAGATGGGCTCAAAAGTTAGATATTTGCTTAAGTGCTTTGCTGAATTAGGACCTAAACTGTGCTGAGAGAAAACTGGGTTTTGTTAGACTGTTTTCAATGGGAGTTCGTCTTAGTAAGACCTGCAGGTTTAGGACTAATAAAGAGTCATTTTAGTGTTTACAGAAAACATAACCTTTCCTCTTAATTAATACACCTAAGTATCCACAGTTCATTTTTGTTTGATGTGCAGTAGTACTAATTATTAGCCATCTCTCAAAGAGTACACTTTTGTTTAGATTCATGCATTTTTTCCTACAAAGCACTTTGAGACATTTTTATGACTGCAAAGCACTGTGTAAATACAAGTTTGCAGTTGTCAACCTTTTTATTTCACAGTTTCAGCGACGAATCCTGCAGAACTAATTAAGTGATAGCCCCTACCATTGCAAGTCCTACACAGCTGCTGCTTCTACTATCCTGCGAGATAATTGATTGCTATGTGAGTTATGTATCCTAAGCTGAAGATGGGGGTGCATAAAGGAAGTGAAGGCCAATTAGCTTGCACTAGTGCCCATGAAGAAGGGGACAATTGCAATTATACTTTGGAAGCCATACTAATCTTTTTTTCCTTAAATATTCAAGCATGCCCATGAATACCTGTGAAGTCTTGGAGTCTTCTTGCTTTTGTGCCTCTGACTTGTGCTAGGTTGGTCTACGGTGCAGCCCCAATTTTCTGAAGAGTTTCAGAGACTTTGGAAAAGCAGGCATAGGTTCTACATGGATCATGGTATGTTGTCACAGACTTGTCTTCTAGTCACCTTAACCCCACATCTCCATTACACTTGCCATTAGGACCCTGCCAGAAAATGGTAATGATTAGCCAAGGTTACTTCACAGTAGTGCTAACGCACTGGTTTGTCACAAACATAAAATGCGGTGACCCCTTACACTAGGGCTCCAATTCAAACAAACACTCTGCTGTTTGTGCCACCTAACGAGGAATAAAACCAATCTGCCTGAAAGGGGCAGACTTTTGGTGACCTTCCTTCAGGAGGCACTCAGAGTGAAGGTCTTTAAACCATTTTGTGAAAGCGGCTCAAAAACATACTTTAAGTTAGTCTATGTCAGAGGCCAAACACAATAGTAAAGATTGCAAAAGAAAAGGGGATTATCCAGAAAATGTTTTACTGCAAACTTAATTAAAGGTTTTGGTTATGTAGCAGAAAGCTTAGTTATCAAAGCAGAGGTAAAGATTCTACTTACCATACCAGTTATAGTCCATTATCTCGGAGGTCTTCTCTAGACTTCAGTCTAGCCATGACACTGAGAGCCGGAAGGAAGAATATCACAAGCACTAACTTGCCATCCTTAAAGCTGAAGTTCTACCCCTCTTCCACATCACATATTTCCTTTCTCTGGTAAAGTCTAACCAAGTCAGATGGCATTGGCAGCTTCAACTTCGTTTAAAATTACCTGACTTTGGGATCCACCCCTTTCATGGCAGATGAATCTTAATTAGATTCACCAGCACTTTCTTTCTTCCCTAGAAGAAGTCAGCCAAGTTCCATTGAGAACTGCAAAGCTAACATGAATGCTAAAACACAGCTGCTTCAGCTGATGAGTGAGAGCACATAACAGGATACCCTAGATCACCCTAGATCAGCTTTGCCCTGTCCTCCACATCTCAGATACAGAACTGGGAGGTTGTTTGGTTTTTTTAATACATGCCGTCCTGAAGCTGCAGTACAGCCTCTGAGTCACTCTGCTGTGCCAATGCTCCTTCCGCCTGACTCCAATTAAAACACAAGCACTGAAGCACATGCTTATAGTGCTTTCCTGCATGGATCTGGATATACAGTACTATGCCTGCTTAAGTGCTTTACTGAATCAGGGCCCTATAATGGAAGAAGACCCTTGTCCCTGATCCCCACAAACCCAAAGTAACTCAGACTATGCACAGGATCCAGGGTTTGGCCCATCAACATTAATAATAATGTGAATAATTTTCAGCTAGGTGGGAATTCCAGTTAGCCAGAAGTCAGATGTTCAGGTTAATTTTGTGTTCCAGGCACATCCATTCAGACATCTTTTCAAAGGATCCCCAAATTGCTCTCACATGCTGACCAGTGATGGCTAGATTTTTCAAAAGAATCCAGCACACGGATGTTAAGCATTTTGGAAAATCTTGTCCTAAATGTCCCAGATCCAGCCATTATTACTGGCTTGGCATGGGTTATGAGCCATTTCTATAGCTGGCTGTAATCTTCATTGGCTGAATGAAGCAGACACCCTTTTAGTGAATGAAACATTCTTTTTTTTTATTATAGCAGCTCAGGTGAAAATTGAGGGTGGAGGAAGGCACTAATAATTCAGGTATGATTAAAAAGAGGATATTTACTGGCTTGTAGGCCTTCGGGGGGGAGGTGGCGAACAGCACCATAGCTTCTATATACATCCCTAGGGAATCGCTCAAGAAATAAGAAAATGCATATAACCATTGTTTGTGTGCATTATGCGTGCTTTAAAAAAATACTCTGAAACTCAGTACTATCAGAAAAAGTCTTTGGACTGCATTTAAGTGAGAAGGATTAGCTTGCGTGATGTTGATTTATAAATGGCAACAACCAATCCCTTATATTCTCTACTGCAGTCATCTCTCCTCCACAGTAATTCCCAACGTTCCCTTTTGAAAGCCCTTGATACTCAGTTAGCCCCGAGGTATAATGTTTGATAATATAACTACTGCTTCTGTCACTGCGTTTTGTACAAACGCATTATATGTGGCCCAGAATGGTAAAGATTTATGTATGGGTATGGAAAATAAAAATCAGCATTGATTAAAAGCCCCAGATAGACCATCCAATACCGCCCAAAGAACATCAGTTATTTTGCATTTTGACGTGGCGATTGATAACTCATAAATGCAAGCAGGAATGACAAATGCGGATGGAAACTGGCTTTGACAAAAACGATAACAGTATCAGTCTCGAGGGGCGATGGAGGTATAAGCAGGAGCTGTTTAAAATATTTAATCATTTTATGAAGGCTGCAAGATGTTGTTTGACCCTGAAGGAGTGTGAATGTCACATGGATCAGAAATTGCCAAGTCTTTGAAGTGAAATAAAAAAATGGTGTTATTATAGATCCTTCTTGACATCCTATCATTTTTGTATAGGATTAAAAATATGTATACAAAGCTCTAGATAAAGGACTCCAGCAAAAGATGTCTTGGTTGAAGGGGGGAAAAATAAAGACATGCTGTTGTGAATTTTTACTTCAAAATCCCAAAGCGTCTCTTTTATATTCTTCTAAAATGGCATGAATAGATCCAGCAGACCCTAGTAAAAAGATTCCTTCGGTTTTTAACTACAGGGTAAATTACGCTTTACTTTTGTTACCTCTGGTCTGACTTTTGGTCTTCAAAGAAAATCTTTTCTTTCCCTTGTACTTAACTAAGCAGTAGGTATTGTGTATGAATGTATATAAGTATATCCATATGATCCCTAGCTGTAAGAATACATTCAAACATATTTATTTTATTATGCACATGCACAAAGGTATGCAATTTGCAAGGTGTGTAATTTTTAGGGGTTGTGCAGTGAATTCTTATTTACATTTCTGCTTTTAAATTTCCCAGGTCTTCCAGAAGACCTGGAATCTAACTAGTCAAGAGAATCAAAGCCACAAGTAAATTCTCAGAGGATATTCCCATATGAATGAGGATTAGTTTATGTTTCACTGTGGTATATTGACAAATGAAATATTACACTGTATGTTTTCTCTTTATCTTGTGTATTTCTTTCATTGTTTCATCCCCTTTGCCCCAACTCTTTATTTCTCTTTTAGTTTATTATTCTAATTTTGTTTTGTCTGGGGCAAGTGAGTGTTTAGGTGGTCATTTACTTCAAGGGGATATTTTCCAAGAATTTGTGTTTCCTTTCAGGGTCTGGTTCTGTACAGTCCTTGAAATATGGTTTTTCTTTTTTCCTCTCCTGTTTGGCCTACTCCATATATTTCTTCAGGGCAATGAATCATTTAGCCTTGGCATATAATTTGTTTATTCAGCGGCTGTCTTTTATATAGGCAACACTTCTTTTCCTCTCCCATTAAAGATTTTGCTTTCTAATTACAGATGTTTCTCTCCTGCATGGTGTGACCTTAACTAATATTCCCTGCTACAAACTGGCTAAGCTCTTGCGTGCTTGTACTGAGTTACCCTTATATTGCTAAAACCCCATAGGAAGTTACACATATTCAACTTCACAACAGTCCCCTCATAGTTACTATGGGGTCACGGTTCTTTGTGTATCCTGCAGGAACTGATCCTTTTATTTGCTTAGGATACCACAGATGCTTTGTTCATAGCAGTAGAAGGGATTCTGCCTATACTCATTTACATGTCCCATTGATTTCAGCTAAGTACATACAGAACATGGTATTGCAGCAAAGGCCATTGGAAGTATCTCTGTCAGAGCAGCATGCTGCGCACTCTGCAGCAAATCTGCAACACATTAAACCCTCTTCCCGCAGTATCTAGAGATATAGGAACAGCAGCAATGGGGAAATGTCGGATGGGCTCCTACGTGATATTTTCCATTCAATTGTCATTTTGGCCTGCACGTTGTAGCCATTCAATCCTGGTTATTTATTAGAGAAAGTTCATAATCACTGTTTTTGCAGGGTTTTTTGGCCAATTCAAAACCCCTTTTCTTCATCTGCTCACAAATGTTCTTTCCTCTGAAGTCTGAATGTTGAGCTGAACTTAGTGATTTAAGCCTGCATCCTTCCAACATGTAGGTATTTGGATAGTACCACATGGTCATTTGATGCTTAAGGAAAATTCAGGCAAGGAAGTATACCTTCAGTTTTCATTTTACATACAAGGTAGATTATTAGGTATATACCAATCATTTGAGGGACCACATTCTACCCTGCAACCCACACTAGAGCCAATGGGAGATTCATTGCCATCTGAAGTAGGTGTATCTGGCCCATGATATTTGCCAATAGACTAATGTATAATGCAATTTCTTCACTGTGATTTTTTTTTATTTTGTTGAAAGTGGGACTGTCTCTATAATTCAGCTAGATCTGGTAGTTGCCTAAGGCAGCAAAATAATAGGGGCAGAAAAATGTTTAGTGACAATTTATCATGGGAATGGCCGCAGGACTAGAAGGGGCAAGTGGCCTAGGGTAGCCAAAATGCTAGAACTGGTCCTAGCTGGAGACACAGTATTTGCAATTTTTGAAATATGTAATGCCTGTACATATTGTTGTACAGGCATTAGCGCGACCCCTAATTTTGCACCCCCATGTAATTGTGGGTGTAGTGCTGCACGCACCATTAAATGTAAGTACAAATGCATGACTTTTGAAATCGAGCTATTTGCCAGCTCAGTCTTGTCGTTAGACGTCTAACTACTACCATTTGAGCCTGTGATTCATTCAACACGAAAAATACATTCAGGCACAAAATAGGAGGCCGTTTTATAAACCAGAGCTATGAAATGGGAGGAGTGTGCTTCAGTTATTTGTGTGTTCTCTACATATGAGGAATTTTGTACCAAGATGCAAAATTGTGATTTGTAATCTGCAAAATTTGTACGAATGATGCAATTGGCCAGACTGCAAAGGGAGATAAAAAACAGTTATCCCCATTGTGTGATAAGTTAGAACTATACACATATTGGTCTTAAATGCAACACTTTACCAATTAAAATGTATTTGTCTGGAAAGTACACTTTAATAATGCTTAGGGCTTATGTAGAGCTTTCCAATTGTCAATCTCCAGACAAAGGTAGTTAAGTATCAGGACTGACTGAAATTTTTCAATTCTGATTACCTATTTAATCAAAATTTTGAATTTTAACCGAAAAGAGGGGGTGAAAATTGTATCCCACTTTTCAAGTGGCTCTAGTAAGTATTGTCATTGCCACTGGGGAAATTGAGAAACAGCTAATTGAATAAACTTGACATAGGTCACACGGTAGGTCAGTGGCACAGCTGAAAATAGTACCTAAATCTCCTGACCCTCCGCCCCCATCCAACGAGTGCCCTCATTGCAGGGCCTTCAGAAAAGCTCTCTTTCAAGGTTCATCAGTTCTCAGGAAGGGAGCAGCATGGTGCTGAAATATATTTGTACCCAGGATTATTCTCGGTACTTACATATGTGGCACCTGTGGGATGTTCTTGTGTATCCACACCTGAAATTTTGTGGAATCTCTGAGTAAAGAGCATCTGGAGCTAGTGGGCAAGAATAATTTGAAAGAAGAGAGACCTGAGCCCAGGGTCTTAAACCAGAGCACGGAGTCTTCCTTAAGCACAACAGAACTACTCATGCTAATTTTCCCCCTACTTTTACTCACACCTTCTTGTCAACCGTTTGAAATGGACCATCCTGATTATCACTACAAAAGTTTTTTTTCTCCTGCTGTTAATAGCCCACCTTAATTGATTTGTCTCGTTAGAGTTGGTATGGCAACCCCCATCTTTTCATGTTCTCTGTGTGTGTATATATATTCCTACTGTATTTTCCACTGCATGCATGCGATGAAGTGGGTTTTAGCCCACAAAAGTTTATGCCCAAATAAACTTGTTAGTCGCTAAGGTGCCACAAGTACTCCTCGTTCTTTTTGTGGATATATAGTCTCACTTATTCTACACCATATTCAAGCTTCTTATCCTCACCTCAACTCTGCCCTGCCTACAATTCTGTTTTCATTTCCTAGTAGTCCCCCACCCAGTCCCTGTCCTCCACCCATGCTGTTTTGTTTAACACTCATGCCCCTCCTGTTTGCAACTTCTTCCATGCCACCTCCTAAACTTGGACCTCCTTCCCTCTGCTTGTGGCCTCCTCCTCTTCTTTCAAAAGCCTTCCTTAGTCATACTTCTTCTATCACAATTTTGAATATTAATCCAACAAAAGAATAGTAAAATCTGTACAAATTTGGGATTAGATCATTTCCTGACAGTCTGGTGCACTGGTTGCACAAAATGTATGTAATTTAGAATGTTAACTCTTGGCGCCAGGGAATATGTCTGCCTCGATATTCTCTACAGCACTGCCCAACTGATGGTGCTTAACAGATGGATACATTTTGGTCAGTGCATTTCATTCACATAAATTCTTTGACTGTTACATGGTTATCATGCAAAAAGCAATCTAGACCTTAATCAAAATGAAGAACATTTTAAGAATTCCCACCAGTTAGCGATCTCAGCACTTGCTAGATGTGTTCCAAGATGAAGAGGTTAATCATTTGCAGACAGACAATAAGGAAAGAACCTCTTGTCTCCTCCTTCATCCTTTACGCAGTTCCTCCATCCAACATCCTTGTTTCTAAATCTGAAACAATGTGTAATTATACAGAAGAAAATCTCTCAGGGGTATAGCTGAAGTTGCTTAAATTGTGCTGACTTACAAAGATGAAGGATTTTTATATTTTTCACCCCAACTAGAAAAAAATACCTTTTTTTTCATAATGGCAAACAACCTCCTGCAAAGTCAACTCCTTTTCTGAAAGTCATTGCTAGTTTTATAATTTCTGAGTCATTAGATAACAGATAGAACTCCACACTTAGTGGTTTCAAATGTTTATGGTCTGCAATTCATTCTTAATGAGCTCTCTCCATGTCTTTATTCTTCTTCACACCCTCCTGCTGGGAAATGTCTTACTCTGCCTTGGCTTTTGTTAATGATTCCACAATCATTTCAGAGCCATTTCTTCTGCCTTATGTAATTCTGACACTGCATAAGAGCCTGGCTCTGCAGCCTCACAGTTGGAAACATAACCTTTAATGTATTAATTTCTCTTGCTCAAAACAATTTAACCTCTGTCTGGGTTTTGTGATTGCTAAGTGTTCCAATTAAATGCCTCTTTCATTTTTTGTCCTGGAGGGCTTGATCTTACCAGTATTATGTTTAACATACCCTACCTCGCACATGATGAGCACTCCTGGGTCCCCTCAAGTGTTGTTTATCAATCCATTATCTATCTCATGAGTGCCTGTCCCGCTTTCAAAACAAAAAATTAATTAAGGTCATTTTAAACACTAAATAAGAAAAAAACTAGTACAAGTGGAAGCTAATAATTACAAAACAGGCGAAATAGAATCCGGGAGCAATAAATGCCCTTTTCCCCCATGATCAATAGTAACCAGTATATGGCTGTCTAAATGTTGAATCTGCCACATCAGGATGCAGCAGGTATCAGGAATTGTAAGAATGTGAAAATTAATCTCAGTAACAAAAAGTCTCTGTGTGCTTGTCTTTTTTATTTCTGCACCTGGCACTGAACAGAAAACCTGCCCACCGAGTTGTGGGGATTTTTGGAGAGGTTCTCCACTAGTGTCCTACAGAAAGAAATGATTCTTGGATTGGGAGGGGAATTTTAAATAAAAACGTGCGCAAGCCAGCCTCTCCTATAGTATCGCTGGTATTTGGGCTCCTGATAAGAATGACCAGTCAGCTGCAGACCTTATCGGTGGTAAAGTTCCCTCTACTGTCTCAATACGTCTCTAAAGTCTGCTTGACCAAAGATCAAACTCCTTTTCACACACACCCTTCCATGTCCCCTGTTGTATCTTCCCATGTTTGACTTTGATTAAAACAACTTAAAGAATTTCAGAACTAAGGTGTCAATCCAGCCAAGCACTTAAGTACATGCTTGACTTTAAGCACAGGAGTAGTCCTCAATCTCGTTTATTCACAACTGATATTCACCAAAATATGCCTGGAGTGGCAAACACTATACGATAGCTTCAAGACAGGAAGTGCAAGTGGGAGAGACACTCTTCTGTATTAGAAGTACTGTGTCACCATAGTTGTTAGATGACTTTTATGCTAATACAGTCTCAGTTGAATGAAACTTTATTGGGACAACAAGCTATACACGTATTGCCCAAGTATAAAGAAGACAGGGAAGCCTCAGGTATCTGCAAGAGGAAGGGAACCTGCAAGAGGAAGGCAAGATCCACCCACAGTAGCTTTGCATGGTCTGTTCAGGTTTTTATCCCCAATATCCCTTTGTCATTACTCTCCATGTCTGACCTGGGGTGACCAGGCATATGTGTAGAATCATTTTTTTTTCCTCTCTCTCTTTTCTTTCTTCCAGAGTCAGGCAGTTTTTCCTCATTACTCTTTGATAAGAAGTCTTGTTTAATTCCTAGTAATTTGGGGAAAATATCTTTCTTGCATTTCCTGGTATTACAGATATTGGAGCAGAAAGTGTCTCTGTCTCAGTCTCTCCCCTAGCACATTGGCTGCACTGTCTCTGGTGTCTCGGTATAGAATGCGGTTTGTACCTCCAATTCCATGCCTAGTTTATGGTCACTGATTCTGCATTTGAGGAGGGTCTGCCTTAGTTCTGCAGCTTTCACAGTAGTCTGATACTGTAACAGTTCTGTGCAAGGATCTGTAGCACTCTAGCTTGTTGCTGGTTTGGATTTACTCATCCCATTGACTGCAAATACAGGCTGGGACTCTTGAAAGTGTAGGATCACCACTTTGTTCTTCCATTCAGGATGGCAGTCTAAGGCTTGTAACTAATAATTACCTTACACCTGTGTTCGTCTCATGCTGATTTAATCTTCTGAACTTCCAATGCTGATCACGATGCCGTTTTTTTCAGTATCCAAATATAGTAACTAGCCTTCTCTTAGATTATTTGTCTATGTCTCTGCTCTTACTGGAGTACCAGTTATTTCCTTTCATCTGCAAAGGTCCAAATTCCCCTCTGCAGGATAAAAGTAACTTCCACTGAAGTTAGAGGGAGTCACTTGTATCCTCGGATGGGAGGCTCAGCATTTTATCTAGAGCGCAGAGTTTATTGTTTTGCCTGGAATTTTGAAAAGCATTGGGTTTATTTCAGCTACTATAGTTCTATGCTGAGCATTACAGAGCCCTCTCTGTTTTCAGTCTATCTTTTTCAGGGATCCATGTGCTGAAGAATTATTCCACCTCTTCTGCCTCTCTGCTCAGTTTCTCCTCCTCAACTAAGGGACCATTGACTTATATGGTCTTTGGATCACACCATTGTATTTTGTAAAGTACATAGGTACCAACTGTAGACGTTGAAGGTATATGATACCTTGCAGGATCAGGCCTACAGTGGGCACTCCTGCATGCTTGAATAATGCTCCCTTGAAATCATTCACAGGCTCTGGGCACCACTGCAGGACTTCAGCTCCGGGGATGCAATGACTATACATGTCCAGCATGCACTATGCTCCCCAAAGTGTGCAGGGAAGGGCAAAACCCTTCCAAAAGTGGTCACACCAGCCATGCTGTCCACCCCCAGGTACAAGTTGTCCAGGAGCTCCTGAAGGGTGGTGAAGTTTCACAACCACATTATAACCAATAAATACCTGAAGAGTCATAATCTGACCCAATAACTGCAGTCCTTCTCCCACCTCTGGTGCTCCCTGTAGGTTGTCGGCCAACCTTGGCAGGATCTTCAGTGGTATCTCCCTCCTGCCAAATGAACCCCTTACTGGGTATTAAATCTTTTTACCCTGGCTCTGAGCCCTTTAAACTCAGCCCTTTGTTCAGGCTCCCAGGTAAGCCCTGTCACATTCTTGGGGTTCATGCCACTTTAACTATGGCCAGTAGGGGAACCCAGGTACACCCACTACCCTGGGTTCTAATCCAAGGGACCCTGTACACAGCAGCTATGTACTGCCTACTCCAATCTGTTGCTGCTATTTCACTGGGCCTCTTCCTTCTCTTCCCTTTTATTTCCAGCCTATCTCAGGGTCAGCATCCTCAGGTTCTTCTCCTTCTCCAGGCCAAAGAGAAGCACCCTTCTTCACTCTTCTGGTCCCAGCCAAGAACTGAATAGCTAATACCCTGCAGCCCCTTTTCACTGACCCTGCTAGGCTCTGATTGGCTGCTGCCATGAGGCCTTTCTAGAGAGGCCTACAGGACACACCTTTGCTGCTCCTGTCACTTCACTGCTTCCTGGGTCAGGATGTAGTAGTGCAGGGTATCCTGTAGGGAAGTATTTTCAGAAGTCTCCCCTATTTCTTTGTGTCTATGTTCCCACTTATTGAGGGCATTTTTCAGCAGTAACAAGATCATAACATTCCTTTCAACCCTGCCATGTCCATGGAAAGTCATTGAATAAAGTGTTTTTATTTTCAGCTGCACATTTTGCACCTCTATTTATCACATGACAGCTTCACAACAACTCCTGCACTCGTGGCCATGAAAATTTGATTTTTGTAATTACCGCCTATCACGGCTTCTCAAATACTTGTGTCTTGTTTAGCTCTTCACTGATTTGAGCAACACTGATCATATTACCTCAGCCCGTCTTCTTTATATGCACTGCCTATAAAGCAGAAGATTGATTTTAGGTTGGCTTTGTTGGTCTTTAAAGCCTTTAACGGTGTAAGCTCTGGCTACATTTGACATGTCCTTCAGCCTCATCCTGATAAATATCTTTGCTTACATAACTTTTAAGGTTTCTATCATTACATATTAGCATGCAGGCAATGAAGCAAGTAGTTTGTATCCTATGCATCTGTGGCAAAGAATTTGTGTGATATGTTGATCTGAGCAAGTTGGTGTGCTTGTGTTTGCTTTGTACAGCACAAACTTTGTGGTTTAAAATTTTTTCCAAATCCTTTTAGCAACCAAAATAATATAAAAAAGTGGCAATGAAAAGTTTGAGATAAGTAGATGTTGCGTGCTAGAGATGAAATAAAGCCTTTTATGTGGTTATGTATTTTATATTTTATAAATCAGTGGCATGAACAAAGCGGGAACCAAAACAGAAATACCCATTTCATAAGTGTGAAGACAGTTAACCTTTAAACAGATGGATAATTCCAGACAGCAGTGTAAAATTAATAGAGCCTAAACTATAGGTCTCAAAGCTGCAGAATACATCTTTGGAGACCATGTTTTTGAGATTGTCATAAATCAATTTTTTTCTTATCAGTCCCTTATGCATACATCGACTACAAGGCCTGCTAGGTTATGAATACGCATGTCATGACATGCCAACTGATCCAATTCTACAATATCAAAGGTTCTGTGATGTTACTCATACTGTGCCATCAGCGAGTTCACATTCATATAAATAGTCATAACACCACTATTATTGCTAGACAGGGAAAAGGTAAGACTTGGAAAATTTCTACTGAGAGCATTACAGCAAATTCAAGCAGGATTTCTCTTGGGAAGGCCATTTCCATCTTTATTTTATTTGCAAATCTTTTATTCATTAAATCGCTGTTAGAGACATTTTACTCTCCATGACCAAAGTGTTTCAACTTTGGGGAGAAGCAGCCTAACTGAGAGGCAAAATGTGAGCCAGGAGAAACCTGAAGGTATTTATCCCCTAGAGAAGAGCTGTCGTAACTTTACAAAAATTGAAGTGGGGCCAACCTGTGGCAAAGTACATATGCCCGCGCGCGCACACACATACAACAAACATGTACACACGATTACCAACAACAAAAATAATTAATTAACATTATTATTTTGAGCTGCCTTCAGAGGCACTATTGAAAATATACTTACTAACTGGATACAATTATAAATATGTGACGTGATCAAAACCAAAACCAGCATGGGGGCTGGATGGAATTGTGGCTCAGAGTGATGTTTCAGAGCTGCCAGCCTCAGATGTGCCAGTCCCTAGGAGACTTTCATTAGCAATAGGGAAGACGTTGGCTGTGGAATAAACATGAAACTTGATCTGATGATCTCTTGCCTTGATACCACATAGACTGCTGGTAATTATGAAGCTGCTTGACAAGAAAACAGCTCCATATTTAAAATAGAACAACAAACACAATCCGCCAATTTGTCATTTTAATGCCCTAAGTAAATTTGGATTTCTCATAAAAGCAGAAGCAATGAAATGGGGATGAGCGTTTCAAGTTTAGAAACTAGGGGAAAATATTTCCATGTAGTCTAATATGTCTTTATATTTTCTCCATCATCCCTCACTATTCACTTGCTTTAGTCCTCATAAACAATATTTTTTTAGTCTCTGTCAATTAGATGGACATAGAGGGTCACGAGGAACTGCAAGTTAGTAGTTCTACATACCAGGTCCAATCCTGTGATCCTTACATAAGTCATCATGCTAATCTCACTCACACGATCATAAATCAGGAGCAGCTCTGTGCATTTACAGGGGTACAAAACTGTAGTAAAAATCCCATTTCCTTCAGTGACTAAAACCAGAGTGAGAACTGGGGCATTTCGCCTGCAATTAGAAAGTTAAATGAAGGAGCATTACACAACAACAGCTGGGAAATTTTAAACCCTCAAGTTTTCAGTAGGAAAGGATGCAATTTCAGTGAAACCCAGACAGCCTGGACAGAGGTAATGCATTACTAGAGGTGACTTGCTTACTTTGCGTGGAAAAAAATCATTTGAACAGACACATGCTGAATGGAATACACAATCTAAAGCTTCTAAGCAAGATGTGACCCACTCTGGCTGATGTCTACAGCCGATGAGTGTTCAGCATCATATTAGCATAAATGCTATTAGGTTTTGGCCCTGTATCTTCTTTAGTATTTTTTTTAATAGATACATAATTATTGAGAGGAGGTTGTTAACTTTTTATAGACTTTAAATAAAGTCTATCAGGTCTGGCTCTCTCATTTTGTTTAAGGCTTCTCCCAGCAGCGTGATTGTGATTGTGCCCCATGAAATGGTGTGGCTGCTTCATGGAGTGAGGAGAGACACCTCCACTGTAATCTCTCTGGTGCACGTATCCGAGGTACTCATGCATTAGCCCAGATTCACCACAGGCAAAGCACAGACAAATCCAGCCCTCTTGCATAAGAAAACTTGGCACCCATTTTTAAGGCATGTTACAACTTCTGCAACAGCATAAAAATAATAAAGAGCAATGTCCCATATCAAGAAATGGAAATTATTTCTATTGGCATATATGTATTCCGTGTAATTAATCCAGATTTTTAGCTTTGTATTTATTTTCTAAACAAGAAGCAGTCACTCAGGTCTGCCATGAGAACCCATAAAAAAGATGTCCTTTATTGAATAAAATGAAGCAGTAGATTCTTCTGATAAGGGGCGAAGCCAAATTTTTCCTAGCTTTTCAGCCTGTTTTGCTCCAACTGTTTTGTTTTTGAGCTTCTTAAAGAGACAGCCAGTAGAGGCAATGCTGTCCTTCGCAATCCAAAAGATTAAACAAAGTCTCAACTAATTGGCTTTCAGTGTGTCATTGTTTTTCCCAAGAAGGGGAACGCTTCAACCATCTACATTTTGCACATCTGTCTGACTAAAGATATTGTGTAAGGTGAAGTTTAACAGCGATTTCAGTCTTGATATATCCAGAAAATGTCTTTAATACAGCTTTCCTCCAAAATACGTATCATAACTAGGTATGTTGGGTACAGTTTTGAACAGATACTACATTTGAATTGCCACCATGTCCTGAAACTATTATTTTTCCTGCTGGTTTAGTAGCTAAAATACATCAGTGTTTTCACTAGCATTAGCATGTTTACAATAAAAGAGAAGGCCCTACGGGAGGCTCATTTGATTTCACTGCACAGTTTATAAATTAACAAGAAACGGAGACTGTTCTGAATGGCAGAAACAAACAGAAGATACATACTCACTGGGAATTTAATACTGGTAAAAACAAAATGATCTCTGATGATAGAACAAGTCCCTGACCCGTAAATGTTGATTCAGCAAAGGCCTTTCTAACTGTGACATAAAAAGAGGTCAGTATGTGGTCTTTAATACAGTACAATACAACACTGCTAGTGATGATGATCAAGGTTAAATCTTGTTGATGAAATCACAATTAATTGTTTGTTCTTTTTTATTACTCTCTGTTGTACTGACTGGAAGCTGCAGTGAACTGAATCGTCACAGTACTGAATTCTCATTGGTTTTCTAATACAGTATTTTAACTGTTTCTTCAATGTTGAAATGTTGATGCAACAATACTGACTTGAATTATTAGAAATACCATTGCTTACCCAATGATTCTGGTCTTACTAGGACAGATAGCCTAATAAGCATATAAACAACAAGAGGAAAGGCACATGACATGAGAATCTCTAAGAAAAAAAATGCATCATTATAATACCCACAGTTTGGGGAAAGTGGGAGAGTACTTTATTGTAGGTTTCTAGGATTACATAACACAATCACATTCCTTTTGACTATATTTTGCATATGGCCAGCACATGAAAACCACTATTCAAGGGAATATGCAAGATATTCCAACCTTTGCGAACATGTCTTCAGTCAGCTGAAAACTTTCAGAAGTTTGCAGTTCAAGAATTGAACAATTCACCCTTATATATTGAATTTTTTCCATTCACATTCCTGCCACTATTTTGTAAAATTTGAAGTCCTCTTTAAGCAAGGAACAAATCCCTTCTTTTGGTATTTACCTGGACATCAAATACTAACTATAGTTCTTCACTGAGGCCCCAACTCAGGAAAGCACTTAAATATGTGTGTACAAACAAGCATGTTCTGGCACATGCTAAAGCGCTTTCCTGAATCAGGTTCTGAATGCTGACTATAAAAAAAGTAATCTCACAAGACCTAGCAGTGAGATTTTCCATATGGATAGGTTGCTACCTCCACCAGTAAACAAGGAAACCTGATCATAGACTGGAAGTTTTAGAAAGTCTATGGGACTGGAGTGACTGAAACGTGAAAATGTGGATTCCATTGAAATGCAATTACTAGCAACTTCACAGACTTGAAACGTCCCTGTGTGATTACTTGATGGGTGGCAAAAATTTCTTTTCTTTTGGTTTTAATCTTCATAGATGTTCATAATCTTTAAGGCCAGACAGAACCATCATAATCATCTAGTCTGACCTCCTGTACAACACAGGCCACAGAACCTCACCCACACACTCCTGTAATAGTCCCATAATCTCTGGCTGAGTTACCAAAATCCTCAAATCTTTATTTAAAGACTTTAAGGTATAGAGAATCCACAACTCACTCTAGTTCAAACCAGCAGATGACCTGTGCTCCATGCCGCCACAGAAAGCAAGAAACTCCCAGGGTCTTGGCCTACCTGACCTGTTCAGCAGATTGAAGAAATAGGTGATGGGGACTTAAATGTTTGGTACAAAATAGAACTGAGAAATTCATAGTGAATTATTTATTTGACTAATTTAGCCCTCTCCTTTCTGTTTATGAAGTATTTGCAAAGAAATCCGATGTTTATAATAATTCTATTATTCAGAATTGTTTGAATACTTTATGTGAACATGTGTGAGCCGATGGCTTGAGCACAAGCTATTTGCTATGGCTCTGTATTCAAACTGGTACCGTTTTGGCCCCCTAATTGAATGACTGAAGTTTTTAGAGTGGATTGGAAGGGCCTTTGAGCGTGTACACAGGGATATGCAAGAAACCTCCCACTTTCTTCTAATCCTCCCATAATAGAATCATAGAAATGTCCAGCTGGAAGGGACCCCAAGAGGTAATCTAATCCAAACCCCCACAGTGCAGCAGGACCAAGTCTACCTAGACCCAATCTTGACAGGTGTTTGCCTAACCTGTTCTTTTAAACCTCCAGTGATGGGGAGTCCACAGCCTACCTTGGAAGCCTATTCAAGTGCTTAACCATCCTCATAGTTAGAAAGATTTTCCTAGCCTAAATCTCCCTTTCTGAAGATTAAGCCAATTACTTCTCATCCTATCTTCAGCAGATATAGAGGACAATTGAGGACCCTCCTCAACAGGTGTTAACACATTTGAAGACTGTTATCAGGTTCCCCCTTCAGTCTTCTTTTCTCAAAACTAAACATGCCATTTTTTTAACCTTTCCTCATAGGTCGGGTTTTCAAAACCTTTTATCATTTTTGTTGCTCTCCTCTGGACTTGCTCCAATTTGTCCACATCTTTCTTAAAGAGTGGCTCCAAGAGCTGGACACAGTACTCCAGCTGAGGCCCCACCAGTGCTGACTAGAGGGATACAATTACCTCCCAGGTCTTAGATATGACACACCGGTTGATACACTGCACAATGATTTAGCCTTTTTTGCAACTGCGTCACACTGTTGACTCATATTCAATTCCTGATCCGCCATTGCCACTATAATCCTTTTCAGTGGTACTAGTGCCTAGCCAGTTATTCCCCTTTTTGAAGCTGTGCATTTGATTTTTTTTATTCCTAAGCGTAGTGTTTGGCATGTGTTTTTATAGAATTTCATCTTGTTGAGTTCAGACCAATCCTCCAAATTTATCAATTTATTCATTGAGTATGGTCTTTCAACAAGTCTTGGACCCACCTTACAATAATTTCATCTAGACAATATTTCCCTAATTTACTTATGAGAATGTTATATGGGTCTATTCCAAAAACCTTCCTAAAATCAAGATATATCAAGTCTACAGCTTCCCTCCACCACCCCATCCACTAAGCCAGTAACCTTGTCAAAGAAGGAAATTAGATTGGTTTGGCTTGATTTGTTCTTGACAAATTCATGCTGGCTATTCCTTATAACCCTATTATCCTCTAGGTGCTTACAAACTGATTGCTTAATAACTTGTTCCAGGTACTGAAGTTAGGCTGACTGGTCTATTATTCCCCAAGTCCTCTTTTTTCTCCTTTTTAAAGATAGGCACTATGTCTGCCCTTCTCTAGTCCTCTTGGGCCTTACCCATCCTCCATCAGTTCTCAAAGTAATCAATGATGGTTCCAAGATTGTTTCAGCTAATTCCTTAAGTACCCTAGCGTGCATTTCATCAGGTTCCACTGACTTGAATATATCTATCTTATCTAAATATTTTTAACCTGTTATTTCCCTATTTTGACTTGCAGTCCTTCCCCCTTGTTGTTGATAATATTATTTGCGTTAAGTGTCTGGTCACAATTTATCTCTTCAGTGACGACTGAGGTAAACTGGCATTAAACACCTCAGCCTTATTGATGTTGTCCATTATTAGCTCTTCTTCCTCACTAAGTAATGATCTTACACTTTCCTTCATGTTTCTCTTCCTCCTAATGAATTTATAGAACCTCTCCTTATTGCCTTTTATGTCCCCTGTGGTTCTTGCTCTTTGGGCAGAGGGGATCAAGTTGCCAGACAGAATCACCATCCACAGTAAAATAATCTCCCTCTTCCCCATCCCCAGTAGCTATTTTTTTTCTCCAGTTTGGTGCCTCTACTATGCTTTCCTCTTTGCTGTTGCTGGTGCTCACTACTGTGCTTATTTTAGGTAACTGGCTAGGATATGACACCATAAGTGAGAAATTGGGCTCCCCACTAAACAAAAACAGAGACGGAGATAGACTGAAGCAATGAGTAACTCAAACTCTGCACTTATTAGTAAATTCTTATTACTAAAGTACCCCTTATGTTCTCTATGCACTGTCCCCTTAGAAATTACTAATATTGCAGCTGAACAGACAGAGATGAACTGGAATCTACCTCATCATACATTCAACCCACAGCAGGACTGGCTAGAGACATTTGCACAGGTACTTCCTTGAGAGAAGATCTCACTAGACCTTGCTCAGGCTCTTACTCAGAACATTGTTGCCACACTGAAATAAATTCAAGGATCTAAGTCGAGAGATCCTTCTGTTAAGATGGCACTGTGACGGGATCCCCAGGGTACAGCCTGGGACTGTGGAACTGCTCTGCCCCCTTAACGTTCCAGCTTGGGCTGTCTCTCATAATGCTTTCTTAGTGATAAGTAGCAACCCCCTCCAGACGCTGTTATCACTCAGCACAGCAGCATATGGAGCCCCACCCAGCTATAATGCATGAATGCTCCCAGAGCCACTCATGAATCACACAGAGAAAGGCACCCACCAAATCTCCCCAGCTCCCAGCCTAGTACATCAGGAATATACCGTCTTGCACTGTTCAAGACCCTTTCTTGAGCAATACAAGTTTATTAATTGGTTCACCACTTCATTAATGGAAAGTGGATGTACACCAGCCTTTGTAAACCTGAGCAGATTTACCACACACTTCAGGCGAACTCACTGGCAAAGATAAACAGTAAAACAAGTTTAGTGACTACAAAGGATAGATTTTAAGTGATTATAAGAGTTAGGCAAAAAGTCACAGTTAGTTACCAAAAGAAAAGAAAATATAAGCACACAGTCTAAACTCTCAACCCTCTTAGCCTGGGCAACATCTAGATTCAGCAGTTTTTCTTAACTCATTTGAAATTGCAGTTCATAGTGCACAGGTTGCATTTTTTTGGCAATAGCACCTATCAGTCCATGCATTACCACAGACGGAAGACCATGTGAAAAATCATTTGTCAAGTGCGATGTAAAGAGAAGCCCATCTAGGACTCAGGAAAGTTTCTGAGAGTTAGGGGCAAAGGAAATTTTTAAAGAAGATAATATGGTCAACTAAAAAGAAGGAAAGGGTATAATGGAAATCCATTTTTAACCTTTAACCTTGGGTTAAGGTTTTGTTTGTGCTATATAATCGAGCATTTGCATAATAAATATATCTATGCATTTGCATTTAATATGCTACATAATACAAATTTAGGAAACTCTATAGTAACTGAGTTCTTTTTGTCTTTATGAAAATGGCCCTACTACTAACAATATTTTCTAATTAAACCAATCTACAGGTAATGTTAAAGTCAGAACAAGGATGGAACTACCACCTGTATGACACTATACTTTCTGATCAAAGGACATATTCATGGCTTCAACTCCTCAAGCATGCTGATATTCAGCAAAATGAAGTGCCTGGCATGTACTAGAGTTTAACTTCAAGGTCTGCTGGGCCACATTTTAAAACACTTTTTAATAAAATCACAATATTTGTCCCATCCATGTGTTATCAAAGCTGCTAGTGAGGTTTTTTTTTTGTTTGTTTTCCTCCTGCAAGTTCATGCCCTGTGAATAAATGTATTCAATGTTATAAGATCATCTGAATCACAAAACACAAGGAAAAAATATGTTCAGTACTTAAACCATGAAAGGACTTGCAGCTACTCATAACGACGCATCTTTATTTTGCATAGTTTCTTTCATACAAACTCCTCCCATATACTTTTTAACATTCATATAATTACAGACTTAAACAATGAGTTAAAATGCTACAGAATTAAATAATGAGGGGCCAGATTTCCCACCGATTCAGCAGAGGACTGTGTGGTAGAACAGCTCTGGAGGATTCCCTCATGCTGTTTCCCTGCACGGTTGCTTCTTCAGGTTTACCTCCCTGTTGCAGTTTCTTGGAAGCCCTCCAGATTCTAGGGTGACCTGAGAAACCAGGGCCATCTATGCAGCAGCCACATGACCCTTCTGAAGCTCTGTTCAGATTTCAGTCCATGAAAGGCTCTTTCCCACTCTCCATAGCTATCACTACAGACCCTCCTTAAAAAGGGATCCGCACCAGCTACCTACCTCCATGGAGAAGTTTCAAGCTGCATTATCTTTCCTTAGCAACTTCATGGTCAAAGGCGGTGAGGGAGCTAATGCTTTCCTCTGATAAATGCATTCCTAAATTACATTTAAAACCCATCAAAATCCAGAGAACTGCCCCATCCACTAAACACACAAAGAGCAGCATTTGCAATAACTCAGTAATGGGCCACCTGTGCTGGCAAAGACTCTGGCTTCTTGCAAAAACAAAAAACACTCATGTTTTTGTCAGAGACATGGACATGACAAACTTACTCTCTTAGCCAAGGTACACAATACCCAATTGCTTACGAACCTTTCCAATACAGTTCCAGCTGGAATGAATGGGCTGTGTATTTGCTTAGTTTTTCTTATTAAATATAGATTTGTGGTAAATCAAGAGTTGCTAAAATATTATTAAGGTGGTTTTATTATTATTTATTATTATTATTTAATATTATTAAGGTGGTATTATTAAACCAATCATATTTCTGTTTGATAACGGTCCTGTGGTCAAAACATGAATGTTCAGAGTACAAAAGCAAGCAGGATCCAGTTCTACATGCAGTTCCCAATAATTAAAAAAGTAAACACAAAAGTGTAATGTGTTCTCACTAGCTGCTACTGCTGCTAAGTAGTCCCACTTTTACACAGATCTGGTAGCCAGCTTCTCTCAACTGACATCACTTTCTTTCCTCTATTCCTCCAAATTTTCCTTTTCTCTTTAATCCTTTATCTTTGGAAGCAGCACCTCCTCTTCAATTGCTATAAGAAACTAGAGGTGTCATTGGACCATTACTTTACATATGGACTGTATCTCCCTGGGAGGATAGTGTGCCATTTAAGGATGACCAAGTTCTTGGCTGGTAGGGGTGAGCAATGTAGCTTTCCCCCTGGACTCCTAGAGCACAGGGTATCGCTATAGTCATTGTCCACTCCTCATTCTTCTTTGGCCCTCTCAAAAAACACTCAAAAGCCAAAAACTACTGCCCCCTTTCCTTCCCAGTTCTAGTCTCCCACAACTGTCCAAATGTGCTCCTATACCTGACCCCTTCCACTTGCAGTCTCTACTGCTCCTCTCTTCAGACTACTCCCCTGCCCAACTGGTTCCCTCATTGAATGGCCCTAGCTGACCTGCCTCCCAGCTAATAATTCCCTAACAATAAGACCACACGCTGGCAGTTGGGAGGTGTGTTGCATGGCGAACACAAGCCAGGAAGTCAGAGAAAGGGAGCCACTTATTTAGAAAAGGAAAACCAGCTTTTTCAGTTTAAAGGGTTGTTTCTGTTCCTATTCAGGCAGAAAAAAAGCACAAGGTCTGGAGATGATGGCCTGTTGAGCTACCTAGGAGACAAAGTAAATTGGGAGCTGTACCAGTTACTGATGACTGACAGGTCCACCCTGCCTCCTGGACTGCAAAGATTGGAATGGTGAAGTGGGGCAGGTAGGAGAAAATGCTTAGTTAACAAGGCGGGGCATTAATACTGGGCCTTGTATTGTACAGCTCTGTGCTACCACATTTAGAACATGTGGATTCATGCTTCAGACTACTGAAAACATGTCTTTTGTCTGAAATGTATAGCTCTGAAATGCACAAAAAGAAGAAAAACTTGTAACAACTATAAAAATGAAGGGTATTTGTAATGTTAAGCATACAGTGATTTTAAATGCGGCTCCGCCTTCATGAAGCTCTGGGTAGACCTAAGTCAGGTGGCAGAAATTAGGCAAAATGATATTCCTTGGACTCCACTTTTCTTACTTGGTTCATCACAAATGTTAAAAGCAAAAACATTCAGCTCATAAAAAGGTATACCAGTCTGACAGAATCAGACTGATATCCTCCTGCTAACTGAGCATGTGTGATGCTATGTTTACTGGGGATGGATGAGCTAAATAATACAGTAATAACTGGCTGAAAAGCACAAATACAGTAAAACCTCAGAGTTAAGAACACCAAATTACAAACTGACCAATCAACCACACACCTCATTTGGAACTAGAAGTACACAATCAGGCAGCAGAAGAAAGAAAGAAAGAAAGAAAGAAAGAAAGAAAGAAAGAAAGAAAGAAAGAAAGAAAGAAAGAAAGAAAGAAAAAGCCAGTACAGTACTGTGTTAAATGTAAACTACTAAAAAAAAAAAGGGAAAGCAGAATTTTTTCTTCTGCATAGTAACGTTTCAAAGCTGTATTAAGTCAATGTTCAGTTGTAAACTTTTGAAAGAACAACCATAACATTTTGTTCAGAGTTACGACTATTTCAGAGTTACAAACAACCTCCATTCCCGAGGGGTTCATAATTCTAAGGTTCAACTGTATTGTCCATAGTGAATATAAAAAAATTCTGTTCTTCAAATATTTGCCTGTCTATTCACACACATATAAACTAGCCCATTCGCACTGCCCTTTGCCCCACCTCCCTGCCAGCATTTGCTTTTGTGAGCAGTCCTTGCAGCGGCATATGGGGAAGCAATGGGGTACTTTCCTTCCTCTAGTAGGATAGATTAAACAGGACTTAAATTTCCCCCTGGAAAAGAGCCCTTCCTCTAGTTCACAGGGGACAGGACATGAAGCCCCATCTTATCCAGCTTCCCAGTAGAGCTAGTCCTATATATAGAACTATTTTTTCATTTTGCTCGAAAATTTTCATTATTTTTTCCAAACAAAATGTTTAAACATTTTTGCTGCATTTTTGGTGAAGAAAAAGCATCAAACTGGTTTTCCTTCTGCTTTTCCTTATTTCTCCACTTTTTTCCCCCTGCCTATTCAGAGTGGAAAGAAGGGATAGAAAGCTCTAAAAGTGGGAGAAAAGGGGATTTTTCCTATCAAAACAAAAAAAATTGAAATTTACTGAAAATTATGCAGATTATTTTCATTTCAGTTTTTCATAAAAAACAAAATTTAGAAGAAACTGTTTTTGGCGATATGTTTGTCATTTGAAAAATTTCAATCTACTCTTCTTTCCCATGTTTTCTCTGGATCCATTTCACCAGCCGGTCGCTACTTACCTGTTGCTAATTGACCTACTCTTCTATCGTTCACGGTGATGACAAGGAAAGACCCATGACATCTTCCATCTGACGGGTCAACTGTTCAGCAATGCTGGGACAGGAAAAGACCCCAATCCTGCTACTGCAGCCTTTCGTTGACAGCAGACCGTGGACTAACACTGAGACCAGATTGCACTGTGGAGTAACTCTTGAAATGTCTCTTTCTGCTCGCTTTTTTAATTTGCCTTTTGTTTCTGGAATTGTTGTTCCACCCATTATTATTTCTTCCTTGAATTATGAAACTGAATATTGCAGTGTTCAACAAATAAAATGTGTTCTACAAATAAAATGATCAACGGTTGGCAGTGGTGAACTAGATTGCTTAATAGGTCTCCCATCTCTAATATCTATGATATGATGATAAGCACACCTGGACTGCAGGAAACCATTCACAAAAGCAATCAGATAATGAGGAACATTCTTCTCAGAAGGTCCCTCCTGTATTTGAACAGGGGAAGCAAATTAAAAACTCAGGTTGTGTGGTCGCTTGGAATTTGTGCACATGGTGACTAAGACTCTTATCAGAGACAGCACTGAAATAACATTTTCTGCTAAAGAGCTTCAAGAAATACATTACAAAATTATTAATAATGCATTAAAATTTGCAAAAGCATGAAGGCAGAGATATCTGAGCTGTGTACTCCCAGAGTTTGAAGTGGAAAAGCAGAAGTGCTTGTAAAGCACAGACATGGATGTGGCTCCTAGTTACAGACTCTCATAGTGTTGCACAATAATAAATAATAAATAATAATAATAATACAGGTTTGTTATTGCTGCTGGTGCCATTATGAGACAAAATTTGGAAGGGCAAAACAGAATAGAAAAATGCTATGGGTAACAAATTAATTAGTATCTCCCCCTTTTTAGAGCAAATGATATCCTGTTATGATCACAGGGTCAGAGTGGTACTCAGGTTTGGAGATCTGGAAAGATCCTAGCCAGATCCTTAGCTGGGGTAAATCAAGGGACTATGACAATGAGGATCTGTCCCCAAGTCTTTGAATGGAGTTTCAGTCACACTCATGAAATACGTGCATGGTGGGACAGCAGGACATTTCATTGCAATGACTGTGCTGTACAACTGCATAACTGTGTTAAAGCTTTGACACATAGTGACACAGTATTCTGAGGAAAGTATTACAACACATCAGGACAGCAGCTTGAGATTCTCTCTCAGATTACAGAGCAAATATTTTGTGTGTATCTCTCTGCAACTCCATGCAATCCAATATCTGCTTTCCTTGACCAGTTTCAACAAAGCTTTTCTCCATAACCATGTGCATAACTTTAAGCACGTGAGTAGTTCCAGTGAAGTCAATGTGATAGCTCAAATGCTAAATTTTGGCATGTGTTTGGCATGTCTTGCTCTGGGTAACAAATACTATTATTAAATATATAACTAGGCTTCACTCTACCTTGCTTTGGGAAGTGGAGGAACTGTCCTTTAGTCATCATGATATGCCTTAAAAGCATATCATTATGCTCTATTAATAATCATACATCCACTAGAGGTGGTTGAAAGTGGTTCTATTTAGGCTTTTTGCTTCTCATGATGATGTTATCTGAAAAGCCGATGCAGTTTTCCAAAGATTTCCTTGTTGCTGCCATGAATATTTCCTGCCACGAGATGATACTGTACTATAGCTAACCTGCACCACAATCTACACTATAAAAAAAGAGTGTTTCCCATGTACGATCTAGCTCCGTAGCATACAACAAGGAGAGTTGGTCAGTATAAATCTTTATTTTGTGTTTCAGAAGGTTTGAGATAGAAAACCCATTCTAACAATAAATGCTAGTCACCTGAGGTCTATAGCTTGTTTTGTAGCTAAGAAAAAAAGCCCTCTGTTCACCCTTCACCAACTGAGTTACATTTTCTGCCATTATTAATGCATTGCAAGGCTTTTTTTTCATATCAATTTGAAATTATACATCTGGGAAATCCCAGTACAACGGCAGTCAATGCTTTGTTTCTCTGTGTGGCCCTTTGCAATTACTAGAATGTGCAAATATAATTTAGCTCAGGTAAAATTCAATCAGTCACCCCAAGCACAAAGAAATCTCCATCTCCCAGAAAAAAAAACCCAGAGAGTGTTTCCCTGCAAAAGGCACGAGGGAGCTTTAAGAGTTTCTAAAACAAATTTATTAGAATATTTAAATTCAAGTTGTAATGGGAAATTTAGCTGGATAGGTGAGATGGTGGTACGCTGAAATCAAGGCAAAGTAAGGAGATAGCTTTCAAGGCCTCAGAGCTCCCTCAGATTACAGTGCTGTTCCTGTTTGCACAAGAAGGATTGCAGGGAAAAAATGCACGCAGGGGATTTAAAAACACAAATCCCATCGATGCCAATGGGAGTTGCACATTATCAGTGGGAGAATAGACTCCTTAGTACTAAATGCTGAGGTGACAACTCTTTAGCAAAGGAACGCATGTCGAGACATAAAGGTGAAAGGAAAAACTGTTCAAGATCCTCCAACAATTAATAAAATATTAATACTTGAAAAATGATGGGTTTAATTCTCTACTGCTTTGCACCTCATCTCATCATTTTAAACAGTAGATAGAACTTTACACCAGTGCGTAATGAGTGCAAAACCAGTGTGAAGCTCTACTGAATCAAAATGTGCAAGAATAAAGGACTACACAAGGGCAGAGCAGGATTAAGGCATGGATGCTATAGGGCTATGCCTGAAGCCAGGCTCCTACAGTCATTTGATTACATCACAATCTCTGTTTTCATTTTAAAACTGAAGTAAGTTTCTAGCCCTCATGGTTGAGAAGCAAAGCTTGAAAATGCGACCCGGGCGTAACTGATGAATGAGTCTGCAGACAGCCTGAGTCACTAGAGCTGGGAGAGTGGAACTGCCCCATGTATCTCAATGAGGTGTAAATGCCAATGTACACTGTTCTGGGGGCATCCCAACATTACCCCAGCAGAGGCCTCTATGTGTGGCAGACGAGTACAGCAAGCTCAGTTAAGGGTCACCAAAGATTACAGCTATTTTGTTCAGCCTCAACTGAGCTTCAGTGAATCTTGGACAAGGAAAGCCTGAAACTCAGGGCAAAATTCAAGCCACTTAAAGGAAAAACTGAATAACAGGCAGAGTTAGCCACCTGACAACAAGCTGCCTGCACCCATTGCTCCAGTGGGAAACTGGAAGCCAACCTCCATAGTCCTGAAAGTGCACAGGGCTGACCTATGACAGCAAGAGGCCAGGCAGGCTTATATATATGCTGATTCAACACAACTCCCAGGTAGCATCCAATGAATTTTACACTTGCCATCCCCTTAGCAGAACCACTGGAGGACTGGGGTTTGTGGTAGCCTGATGTCCCTCAGTTTGAATCCTTCTTGGGCATAGCTACCCCTGTGGGCATACAGGGCGGTACAAACTGCAGGTTCCTGCGCCCACAGAGGTTAATCTGACCCAGTCATTCTGCACAAAACTCCGCTACCCAAAACTGCCAAGTTTCATGCAGCTAGAGCAGTAGGCCTAATGGTTCTTCTGTGGACTCCATAATTCTGCTGCTGCTGGGGTAGATCCTTCAAATACAACAAAGGTTTTTGCAGGGCCTTGTGTAGTGTCTGCAGTATTTTGGTAACTGCAGCGTCCATGATATTTGACTAGGGCATCAGATGTAGGGTTGTGTTTAAAGGTGTTCGGTTATTATGAAGTTAGATAGTAAAGAGGCAGTGATATCTTTAAGAACAAGCAAAAAACAGCAACTTAGACCTGGATCTACACAGTGTTATTTGTAGTCTTCCAGTAATCTCAGCACCATGATGTTTAGCTGTTTATCAAGTAACAAAGGCCCCTCATCCACCTTCCTCTGATACGTTCAATGAGAGTTTTGTCATCTGCTTCAAAGGGGTCAGAATCAGGCCTTTAGTGCATTAATCAGAAACAAGAGTTACAGTAAGGATTACATTCAACATAAACTCGGGTTGGCTGCGATTATTACACCATGCAGCTTGTCACAGATTGCTTTGTGCTGGAAACCTACACCAAGGATTAATCAGTTGATAAGACAATTAAAAGACATTGCTGTTTTGCAGAAATTGACTGCTACTATCAAGGGGAAAAAAAGACAACAGCCACATCAGCAACAGATATTTTGGGACTCTCTGAAACTCAGGAGAGGGATGGCTCTTCATGACAACGTGTTTGTGTATCTGCGGAGTCCTCCAGTTACTTCTGTGTGCCAGAGAAGCAATGTCACTTGGTCTGGAACGTTTCCGTGTTCAGTATGTGAGAGACAAGGGACTTCACTTTCACTGTAATACAGTATTGAATATTTTGATTTTGATCTGAACACACCCAACTTTGCCTTTAACAAGGTGCAATTAAAAAAAAATTAAACACAAAATATTTGCGAAAAAAAAGCACTTATTGCTTTTGCAAATCCAGAGTTCATGCCTGTCAACTTTGTAGAAAGAAAAGCAGGGTGTTTTGCAGTGGTAAAGGAGGTGGGGTCCCCAGGAAAAAAAATCGTTTTGGGGGGGGTTTGCTCACCCTTCCCTTGCCACGTTATCAATCCTTGAAACCATTTGTTAGCTCTTTTCTATAATTTGGTTTTCAGCCATGTCAAAAATGGTCATCACGATTTAAATCAACAATCTAATAACAGTAATTTAACAAATCACACCTACAACTTTAAAAAATCCAAACGTTTTCTTTAAAAAGAGCAAATGCCTCCTGCCTACTTGCTTTTTGTCCATAAAGATCATCGTTGGAAAGGGTGTGCAGACAAAGAGATCTTCCTTACCCTTACATGTAGGGCTAAGGTGGGCAATGCCACCAACAGATGGATTTTCACTCTGTGGTCGGCATTTCCCGGTTGCTACATTGTCCTGAATTTCCATGCACCTGCCTTAGGGTAAAGAAGGCCCCTATGGCTTCATCTACATGGCAGCTGGGAGCAAACCTCATAGCCCAGGTAGAGTGGAGTTCAACCTAGCATGCTAAAACCAATCAGTGTGGACATTGTGGCTCAGGTTCTCAAGCCTAGGGGGTCTGGTGAGCTTGAGAACCTGAGCCGCAACATTCATACTGCTTTTTTTTAGCACTCTTGCTCAACCCAAGCTAGTGCAAGTCTGTCCACTTGGGCTGGGAGGCTTGCTTCCAGCTGCAGTGTAGACAAGACTTACTAAGTCCCAAACCTCCGAGTTCCTTTTTTCAGCCTCTGTTGAGGCAAGATTTTATCCCAGAACATGGGGCTCCAGTAAAAACTGGGATGATATAGACACTGGCGGTATCAAGAGACTTCTGCCCGTCTTCCATGAGGAAGCTGAAACCCTGGAGTAAGCAAATGATATAGTGGCTCCCTCCTTTACAGATTAGTACACTCATTTTACAGATGAGGAAACTAAGTTACAAGGATATGGAGTCATTTGCCCAAGTCATGAAGTACATTAGAAGTACATGGCAGAGCTGAGGGAAAAAAACCCATAGGGCAACTGGCTCCAACGCCTCTGCCTAAACCACAAGGCCATCCTTCCTCTTGTGATCAAATAATTATAACAGGAAGCAGACTACATTTCCCCTAGCTTCC
Source organism: Lepidochelys olivacea (assembly GCF_965140295.1). Taxonomy (NCBI): domain Eukaryota; kingdom Metazoa; phylum Chordata; order Testudines; family Cheloniidae; genus Lepidochelys; species Lepidochelys olivacea. The sequence continues at coordinate 101,863,563 of NC_140412.1, read as the reverse complement.
ATTACATGCCCCCCGCCTTGCCCCCCTGCTTTGCTGCATGGCTTCTACGAAGCATGCTGACATGGACTGAGCATGTGCAGTAACATCTGCAGAAGCCACTGCCTGCACTCTGCCCACCCTTACTCTCCCCCCCCCCCCCCCCGCTATTGGCAAGAATGGGTCGTTTCTGCTCATTCCCACTCCTCTGGTCTCAGACCCAGCAATCTTCTTACCCCACTGACAGTTCACTGCTCCAGACTTTGCCTTGTTTTTGAACCCGCTCCACAGCTCTTCACAGTTCGCAGTATCTCTTAAAACAGTGCTGTCCCATTTCTAGGAGCTCCCTCCCTTCCTCCTTCCAAGTCACTCAGTCACATCCTGTTTTTATATCTTGCCTTAAATCCTTTGTTTTGATCATAACTTACAACCAAAGCTATAAAACAACATTAATGTTGTAACAGCTCCTTTTGAGCTGATGTGATGGCATTTTCTAAATAGGCATATTAAAAGCTCTTAGGAAATTTCTGTGGGGGCTGGATAGGGGAATTGGAGCGTATGGGCAGGTGCTGAATTAATTAAATGCTTAAGTTATTTTTATGTTTGTCTTAATGTTAGAATAGGTACTAGTGCCCTAAAGCAATATATACAAAACAAAAAGAGAATGGTCTATAAAAGAATGGAAAAATGTACCCATAACTAACTTTTCTGGTTTGCAAGGGCCTCCCCTCCACACACACTTCTTAACTTCATAAGCAGCCCAGATGATTTTCTTTAATTTTTAAGAAAGGTGTATTGCCTTTGGCATAGGCTGAGCCTTCATACCCCAAATTTAAACCCAAAGCAATGTTTCATGTGAAATTTTAAAATTCCTGGGGGCATAGGGGGAGCAAGGGAATTGATCGGAGAAACACTGACACATCATAAGATGCAGCATTGTTAACAGGCACTATCCTAATATGCTTGCTTTTTACAACACTCAAAGTTGTGTGACCACAAAAACAACCCACACATATATGCCAGAGTGTGAGGGAGAGACAGGTCTCAGCATGTTAGTTTCAATTTGCTCAAGAGACAAACAAGATATCACAACTGAAACTGCCTGCTATGCATTGATGTGAGCAGGAACATAGTTTTTGTCAGTGACTCTATGCAGCTACCAAACCCTGGCTCTTTCTTTTCATGGCTTAAGGTCTGTAAAGCCTGCTATCTAAAAGCCAATCACATAAAGCATTGAGTCACTCAGTTGCCACCTAGAGACAGATAGCAAAAGCAGTCACTGTATGAAAGGTTGATGCAAACATTTTGTTCGCAGTTAATTCAGTATGAATAACACAGAGTCATATGGTTATATTTATACTTAGGTACAGTGAAATCTACAGTGCATAAAATCTGCTGTTTTAAGTACCGAAATATAACCTTGAATGCTGATGTTAAATCTGAAACGTATTCCTTGTATAACATGTACTGCAGCTATACATTAACAGGTTTCCACTGCAACTGTTACTCTGCTGTAATTGGGTAGACATTCTGTGGTTGGGGATTTCTTCGAAGACCTACTTTTCAATTAAAATTTAATTTTCAAGCAAAAGGGTTTATCCAGAATGAAAGTATATACTAACTTCATTGTTGCAGAATGTTACATTTGTTTTGCTTATTATTCTGGAGAAAGAAAGAAAGAAAGAAAGAAAGAAAGAAAGAAAGAAAGAAAGAAAGAAAGAAAGAAAGAAAGAAAGAAAGAAAGAAAGAAAGAAAGAAAGAAAGAAAGCTTTTCCAAAACTCCATTCCATACAGATAGAGCCTTGTTCCAGCAGATTCTAGGTGTTTCAGACAGTGTTTGCAAATACAGTGAAAGTCACTGTACTAGTAGGAAAGCTCATATCTGTATATAATTTATAGAGTGTGGCTCCAGAACCTCCTGATTGTTTTACATACACTTCTTCTGCTAAAAGTAACCCTTTCAAATGAAAAAAATAACTGTATGGGGCAAACAAGTATTAACAGCAGTGGTCAAATTTGAAAAGAAAAAAAATGGTATTCTTCCAAGCTCCTCCCGCAAATAAAGCTCCACCCACTTGAGATGCTACTCACGGTAAATGCTGCTGTAAATTTACCTGCCTGTTTCTCAGGTTGTACAGAAGTTCCCATGCCAGCCTTCTCCTTCATGAAGTTCAGGTACATCCATGAGTTCAGATCTTTCTCTGTGGTTCGAGTGCTTGCTCCCAGGCACAGTGGCATGGATCAGTTACCAATTCTTGTTGCGAAATGGTTAAACCTGCTGAATGCTGGGATCTAGAAAACAAAGAGAATTAAATGACTTCATTTGTGAGAACATTTGTTTTGAATCCAAACCATTTCCTCTCATGTATTAATATGAATTACCAGGAGATCGCCTGAGAATTTATATGGATAGTAAAAGAAAGAAAAAAAGAAGTCTGAGCAGGAATCATCGGTTTTCAATTAAGATGAATTACTCCAAGTTTTCTTTTAAATATATGCATGTTCATTGTTTATGACTGTAGAGTTCAAAATGTTCAGCATGTCTGTTGATAAGCTATATGCCTCCCCTGCATAACTTTTTGCTCTAGTTATTTGAGAGACATCCCGCTAACACTGCAAAAAAAGAATAAAAGCAATATTATTTGAGGCGTTTAGGCATAAACTATCAATTTAATTTTTTGTGTACTAGAATACAATCCCCCTCTATTTACATAATAAATAAAAGTTAAGATTCAGTAGCATGACTACTCGACCTGCCAGTAAAGCTGTTTGTTTCTTTGTGAGAAAGAGAGAGAGAAATTTTCTTCTGGAAGTTCATTCCTTTCTCATATAGTGCGTATTATATGTTGCACAGACAGCAGATACAGAATTTGCGACAATATATTAGTTTGATAACATTATAAAGGCTTTCTCATCAAAATACAGAGATGGGGAATTACAGTTCCAAGGCCTAAATTCAATATCAAAGTATGCATTCATTAAAGCCATTTTTTGGCCTCAGATATTTCCTGCATTCTATAGGCAGCGTGTGCATCGTACGTGGCATATGGGAAGAAAAAAGGAAGAATTATGCGGACAAATACTAGTATGTGGCTAGGGCTTAGGAAAACGTGTAGCTGCCTCTCAGTGTCCTTATTGCCCATAAAAGAACATTTCACATGGTCAACAGCTCAAATTTATGTGGACCCTTAGGGGTAAATTTTCAGTACAGTGAATGGGAACTCACACACGCAATTCACATTATTGTTAATGGGAGTTGTGTGTCTACTTCTTCTCGCTCAGTGCACTGTGCTAAAAATGTGCCCTTTGTTGTAAAAAGGTAAATGTCTGTAGACTACTCCAGCTCCCACTCTTCTTTTTTGGTAAACACTCCCCATGCAGCAATAAATAGTGGCACAGAAAAGCACTGCCATGCAAACTCCCCCTGTGCTCAGCTGTCACAGTGCTAGGGAAGGAGTGTTTCCAGTGATTAGAGCTGGGAGTCAGAGTTCCTGGGTTCCCCATGCTACCACTGTGCTGGCTGGGCCAGCCCATTAACCACTCTGTGCCTCCATTTACCTATCAGGAAAATGGGGAATAATAACTCAGGGAGGTGTTATTAGGTTTACCTCTTACTTGTAAAATGCTTCAGAATTCTTTGAAAGGTGTAATGTATAAATTCATTTATTCCCCCTCTTCAGGTGTAACTGTCACAAGTAGGGTCCATCATCCCCACATTCTTACTGTTATCTGATATCAAATAAATTTGTCCTCAGTATCAGTTATCTCAATAGATCTTACTACTGTGGAACATGTTCCTCCAGCACTGCCAGCTAGAACATACCTGTGTAACATATCCAGGCATGACTCAAGCACAATTGAGGATTATAACAGGATATCTGTATGCTGAAAGGATCTCTTGAAAGTGGGTGATTAGGGAGAATTGCCCAATACTTAAAATACATATGGACAAAACAATAATGTCATGCCTTGTTGTTTAATGTAATCCCTTTAGCTAAACTACCCTGGAGTCTAGCAACCCATGTCCTCTACTGTCTACTTTTTGTCTACCAGGCTGAGAGTAAGGGTTCTTTTTTATTTTCTGACCTCTGCGTGGGAGTGTCATTCTTGGCTGAAGCCAGCGGTAAGTACTCAACAAGGTATAACACAAGCCAGTGACTGGAAGTTGAAGCTAGACAAATTCAGATTGGAAATAAGGTGTACATTTTTGACATTGAGGTTAATTAACCATTGGAACAGATTACCAAGGGTCATGGTGAATTCTCCATCACTGATAATTTTTAGGTCAAGACTGGATGTTTTTCTAAAAGATCTGCTCTAGGAATTATTTTGGGGAAGTTCTATGGCCTGTGTTATAGAGGAGATCAGACTACATGATCACAGTGGTCCCTTCTGGTCTTGGGATCGATGAATAATCATGCCAGGCCTCAACAATCCAGGAAATTGGTTAAAAATCATAAAATTTTAAAAAATAATTAGATTTATTTTTAATGATACATTTGAGGTTCTTTTACTTTGTCTTCTGGTGTTTGAGCCTTTAGTGTACACTAGGGACACATTTCCAAGCTTTTCTCTTCAACCATGAGGGCTAGAAATTTACTGCTGGTTTTTTTTTTTAAATGAAAGCTCAGATTCTCACATAACCACTTGCCTCCAAACACAGGGGCTTTAAGCAAAACACCAGATATCACAAGATTTGCAATAGAATTGTCAGCATCGCAACACTGGGAGCCACTAAGAGTTAAATGCCTAGATGGCTCTGTTACTTTGAGCACTCACAGTAGGTCTGTGGTGTATTTGTCATGGGCAGCCAGCACTCCTAAATTTCTGTCCATACTATCACGATGAGGATGGATGCATTTTCCTTATCTAGGACTAGGAGGAGATCATCCACCAGTTCAACGAGTACCTGGAGCATTACTGAGAAGGATCCGGTATACTGATAGGTGTGGTTGGAGACTGTTTTTGCTAGCTCCTCCATTAGCGTGCGTAAAAAAGGGAAGTTAATTGTTCTACAGTAGTTTATGAGGTCTCTGAGGTGGAATGATGATTACTTTAATTCTGGTCAGACCACGGCATGACTTCTGTCAAAGTAGGTGTCGACAATATCTATCAATAGGTGTGTTCTCTACTTTCTTTTTGGCCTCCAGCATGGGCAAAGGCCACGGTCACAGTTGGTGCTCCCGCCGGTTGTTAGTACTCCCAGGGCTTCATTTGTAAATGGGCCAAATTCATGGCAGGATAGTGTTGTTCTGCTGTCTGCTTCTTGTTGAAATGAAGCCACCTTGAAAGCAGGTGATCTTCTCTGTAAAATAAGATGATAATTTCTCACAGCAGGAAATGTGGTATTCTGGGGTCGGGGTTTATGAAGTGATTTATGGCCTAGAGAAGTTCTATGGGACATGTACACCAGGCTCTCCCAGCCAGAGGGAAGATGGGTGCTCAACAATAGAACTCCTACCTTTTCACAACACTTTCTAGAGACAAGAGGGAGCTGTTCTTTTCTTTCCTCCTCCCTCCCCCCATCCCACTGTGCTAGTTATGCAGAATGTTGGCTGGGGCTGGGTTCCAGACCCCAGAATAGTCCCAAACAAAAATGGGATGGCGGGCACTATTTAAAAGCAAGACTGGTAAGAACTATCATAGGCACAAGGAGAACTAAACAACTGGAAAGTCACCAGCCACTCCTCCATTTTTTTTACCCTTTTAATACCAATTTAGATCATTTTAAGAAACATGCTCCAAAAGAACAACAAGGAGACCGGTGGCACCTTAAAAACTAATAGATTGATTTGAGCATAAGCTTTCGTGGGTAAAAACCCCACTTCTAGCTTATGCTCAAATAAATCTGTTAGTCTTTAAGGTGTCACCGGACTCCTTGTTGTTTTTATGGATACAGACTAACACGGCTACCCCCTGATACGACGCTCCAAAAAAGACAAATATTCATATCCCATGCTAAATACAGTTCGGGAAATCTCAGTATCCCCTCTGGTGCAGGCTACCAGTGCTCAAGAGGGAAGATGGACTGGGGGAAAAAAATTATGAACATGCCTTTACATATCCAACACTGTCCAAATGCAGAACGTGAGAACAAACTATGCAGAAATGTGCTATGTCGTTTTTTGAGGAGGGCCCTGGAGGTGTCGAGCAAACCACAATCCTCCTCCAGAGTGACCTTGGTGGGGTGCATATACAGCTGAATGACCTGAAGATCTCCAAAAGGCAGATCAAAACATTTGGAGAAATTGGGTCTTGCAATTAAAAATATGAATCAATGGGTTTTTATTTATTTAATTTGGTGATACACATTTGAGTGTGAGGCCTAGAGATTTTGTATTTTGTTCTCTGAAGTAGTCATTTTTTCCCCCTTCCTCAATCTGCAGCCCTACTTTAACTGAATATATAAACCGGAATCGCCTGCAGGTTCTGATGTAATAGCAGTGCCATATGTTCTCTTCACACAATGGTAAGAGGGAAAAAACAAAACTGTTCTCAAAACTTTATTTAGTAGCTCAGCAGAACTACAGCTGTGGCTACAAACAGAGACAACAACTGGAATATTATACATGATGCACAGGGCTACAGCAGTACATATCCTCCCCAGAAGGCTGCTCAGATTTATGTACCATTTAACTGGGAAACCTCCCTACGTACTGTAAAGCTCCAGTAAAGCACACGGGCAGGAGTGGCAACCCCAGTGCTTTCAGTGTTAGATCATTCAGCACCTCCGGTCTCCAAAGCACCCTCCATTGTCTGCCCTTCTTCAGGCGTTTGCAGCAATATGTAATGATACTGATTGGGACATGCTGATCAACTTTCATTATGGGCTATAATGCTATAAGCTGGGCGTGTGTTTTATAGCTACAACCAGTGGTGCTTTCCGAACTACAAGAAGACACCTGTTTTCACCGCCCTGTCTTGCCGAGTTGTCCCTTTCAGAGCATACCCATATTACCAAATCGATGATATACCATCAGAGCTGTAAAGCTTCATATGAACACAAATAGCACTCTTCAAATTGGTGTTTTTTCTACAAGCAGAATCTAATGAAAATAAATTCAGTCCAAAGGTCAATTATGGCCTTATTTTCATATTTATGGACTTAATACTTCCACACACAAAAAAGATTCTAATTATAACCTAAGGCATAGAGTAATCAAAACAACAGCTATTGAAAGGGAAGGAAATAAAAACAAGCACCGCTTTGAAATTCTACCTCCGTCTCATCATGTTGTTTATCAGCATGTACAAAAAATGCTGTTTCCTCAAATAAATATGACTTTTACCTTCTTACTGTCAGCTTGCTGTGAAAAAGAAACCAAAGGCAAACGTTGTTAGATGAACAACCATTTCTAAATTGGAGTTAGGAAGGATAAGGTAGGAACAACCATATCTCATGCTTCGGGACAAACTGATTGGCACAGAGAGTCAAGAACAAATTTGTCCCTCTCCACCAATCAGCTCTTGCCACCCCAAGAAAAGCCTGGGAAAAGAAATAGGCCTTGCACATGCTTTGAAGGTGATCAAATCTGGATTCTGGTGGATCACAGGGGAAAATAAATTCAGAATCAGTCGACCCTCCCTGAAATTGACCCTCCCATTAAAACAAAGGAATGTCTAGACTGACTGCAACTGGCATGGAATTACACCAGCCGGTACCAGTACAGAGCACAAGCAAAGTTATAATGTATTGTCTACCTGAAATGTTGCTTAGTAAGAAGCCACATTCTCCACTGGTTTCATTTTCTGAAAGGTGCAGTCCATGTAACCCTAATTCAAGAGGGAGAGGGCAGGAGTGGTGGTGGTGAGCTTCATATCCAATAGAAATGACCACAAACTTCTTGCCAAGCACAAATTATGAAAATTGCCATGACAATCAGTACTGCCTCCTTATCAAGTAATCCCTGGGATCCAGGATGACACGCCCCCTCTGCCCCCAGTTTGCAAGCCTACCCAGCAAGTGGTAGACCGGACTCCCAAAATTGGCAGTGGTGATATAAACATTGCCATTTCTTCTTGTGCCTTCCTGAACCCTATAACATCACTAAGGTCTTATCTAGATTAAACCTATCCAGCAATCCCTCAGCCACACTGCAGTTCGATTAGACATTGGGTAAGTCATTCAAACTACACCAACCAAGGTAGAAGAAATGCACGTGTAAAGTTTGGGGTCATCCACATATTGAAGGCATCACAGCACACAATAACCCTGCTGATGACTATATGTACACATTAAACAGCAGTGGTGACAGAACAGACCACTGTGGGAGCCAACGTGATAGGGTGAGAATTCTCAGGGCAGGAGAGCCGTTGCCCAATACTACCGTCTGGGATCTTTTAGAGAAGAAAGGAGTGGAGCCATTCAAGAACAACCCCATCTACTTTTGCTAGGTTTCAGGGATGGGTTAACACCAACACATAGTCAGTGGTAACAGAGGCAGCGGACAGAGCTAAAAGAATCAGCTGACAGCCATTTTTCATCAGTTCCAAGGAGAAGGCGATGAAACAACATACATAATGCACTCTACATACTATATCCAGGCCTAAAACCAGACTGACTGGGGTCTGTGGAGACACAAAGACCCTCAAGTGCTTTCAAAGCTGTTTCACCACAACCTTCTCAATCACCTTCCCCAAAAAGGAAGTTTCAACACTGAGCAGTAACTGGTGAGACTGGCAATGTCAAGAGGTGGTGTCTAAAAATGTGGCACTGTGACAGAATCTTTCACAATGGTCTCGGAGTATTTCCTTTTGTGCTAGGCAGATACCATCGTATCCATTTAACAGATGGGTAAATTGAGACACCAGGAATTTAAGCCCAAGATCATAAGTAGAGCTGGGAACAGAACCTGTCAAATTTTCAGCGTAATTTCCCATTGACTTCAGTGGGAAGTCCTGCATAAAGTCTGATGATATAATATTACTCAAAGAATATTACTCCACTCCTAATCATGAGTCAAACCACTACACATTCCCTCCAAGTCCTAGGGTTATGGAAAATGGTAGACTTCCTGCACTGCTGTTTCTCTTGTGTGCCTCATTTTGGGCCATTGTTCCACACATTGTGTCCTTTGTTTTTCAAGGCAGTAGGACAGAGAATATTAAGGAATGAAGGAATGTCTTCTCTTGAACACAATGTAAGAGAGATGTCTCATGTTCTTTTTGTGTTCTGTGTATCTTGAGTTTTAATCTGCATGCAAAGGAAGTAAATTTAGGTCTAAAATGGTAGGCATCCCTGGTGACAGGAAACTGAGAGATACTGGCTAGGCCAAAGCAGTAAACAAAGCCAGTCACACCTTAATTTATTCCCACCTCTGAGCCAAAAATACCAAGCATAGTCTTAAATGTTTAGGGAAAAACACAGGCACATGATTTACTGTTGCAGAATGGAAATGCTAAGATTTTTAACAAGAAGAAGAAATTTTTCTTCAACAGCTTAGACACATCACATATCAGCTTCAGACTTGTATTTGATAGAAGGTGACAAACAACGGCATACAAATTGTTGTTAGGAGGCCTTGGCACTTGAAAACTAACAATTTTAGTTTCCTTAGCTTCACCTATAGCTTTCCTCAAGCATTATCTGCCATACCCCGGCACTGAAAGATTTTGAGCCACGGCTGATAACACTTAACACACACATACTGAATGTGCTTACAACACAGATATGCAAAGAATTCAAGTAGGTAACTGTAGAAAGCACTGGAATAATTTGCAAATTTGTCCTTTTTGTTATTTTGTTTTATTTTTTAAAAGAACTGAGTTCATTTTAAATTGACCTGGCTAGCCTGGGATTTTCTACAAACCCAGTGTCTTGGTATAAATTTAAGGAACACAAATAGAAATGAATCACAGTCAACGTAACCAGGAATTTGACACCTAACTGTATCATTTCCCCAATTTCAGGCCCTCTGCTGGCTGAGCTTTTTCAGAAACATGTATGTGAAGTTAGGCTCGTAAGTCAGTATTTAGGCCCTTTAAAAAGTGGCCTGGTTTTCAAAAGACTGAGCACTCAGCCGTTAGCAGCCTCCACCAACTTCAAACGGAGCTGCTGGCTGCTCAGCACTTTTGAAAATCATGCCATTTTTTTTAAAGTACCTAAATACGAATTTAGGACTAGGAGCCTAATTTTATTAACTCATTTCTGAAAATCTTGGCCTGGGCATTCCTGTTGTTACGGTTTCAAAGCTCTTGAGGACAGCAGAATGAATAGGGTTTCACTGCCCTGATCCTACTGCAGCATCAGCTCATGTTCTTGTTCCTCACTTTTAGTTTTCCGATGTGACTGATGGAGCTTTTCTTGAAAAAGTATTTTATTTCCTCTTCCCCATACAACTAACAACAAGCAATTTTTTCCTGCTCTGTACTGGCCATTCACCTAGCTGGTAGCCATTAAAAATCCTGATGGTTGGGGATTTAAGTTAAGTTCACTGGTCTGATACATGATACATACACAGACACACATATGCACATATCTATATTTAAATACTGCTGTTGTTCAGAGAAAATGGCCTTGCTCTGGCTTGACATGTATTGTGCATCATTACTGGAAGTTTTTACTGTGTTCATGGAAAGGTGTCTGTGTGTATGTGTGTGTGTGTGTGTGTCAGTGAGAGAGAGAGAGTGCACCGGGAATTATCTATGCATAAAGAAATTAAAAGAGAATATTTTTCCAGAGCAATTGAAGCCCATCTCCTGAACAATGACGACAGCTCCTCATTTTCGACAACAATAGAGGGCACGTAGGAGTCAGCTCATTAGAATATCTGTGGCTCTTTTCTGTTCTCTCTGCATTAAGCCCCCATAATGTCAGTTGTCACTTATTAATGACAATTAACTAGTAATCAGCAGTGAGACTCTTCGAGGTGGTCCTTGCCTGACAGGTGAAGAAAGAGAACATTGCGTAGTGCCATGCAGTGACATGGAACCTTCAAAGGGAGCACGGCATTTCCATAAATTATTTCAGAAAGAAATTTTCTTTTATACATTCTCTTTAAAGCTTTAGGATCTTTAACCCTAGAAGGACTATGCTGTTGTAGCTGTCCTCTTCTGCCCCCATATCTTTATTAGTGAATAAAATCTGAAGGTAGCCCAAACTGTCATGTAATCAGACTCCCATCTGGAATAGCAATAAACCCACCCTGCTGTAAATAATAATACCCGATCCAAATATTCAACTTTAGGTGCTGATTTAGAATATCTGGGCATCATTTTTAGGGAAATTGCTAACTGATAACAGCTAGGTGAATGGCCAGTACAGATTGCTGCAGATCTAATATAATTTTTTTTATTAAATGACTCAAAAGCATGTGAGTGTGGACATAGCCAGTCTACAAACTACATGTTCTTGTCAATGTTCTTCCACACCCAAGGTTCTAATTGCTTTTTGCACCCGCTTGTTTTGTCTTTTCTTAAATTAGATAGTAAACACTTTGGAGCAGAGACTGTCGATTACTATGTATTTGTACAGCACCTAGCACAATGGGCTTTGAACATGATCTGGGGGCTACTATATTATATAAAATTAACTAACAACCAGCAACTTTTTCCTGCTATTGTTGACCTATTTTAATGAGGCACAACATGAGAACCCTTTACCAATCCCTTTCTGACTTGTGGTCACATTTATCTGATTTACTGTGGAACAGGTAGCATTTAGAGTGAAAGCTCTTTGGGGCAGAAACTGTCTTTTTTTATAACATGCTGGGGCTCTAAACCCTGACTGGAGTATCAAAATGCTATCACAATACAAATAAATAATTGCTGCTTTTACAAAGACTTAAGTGACACACGAGAACAATACTGTTTTCCTCACTCCTTACAGTTGCCCCTCCTGTCTTACATAACACTACTCAGACAGCATTCACTCCTCACTTTACTCGGGCTCTTTACTCAATCTTCACTTCTTAAGCTTTCCTGGCCCTCAGCCCCCAACTTCTTAATGAAGAAAAAGAACAGGAGTACTTGTGGCACCTTAGAGACGAACAAATTTATTGAGCATAAGCTTTCATGGGCTACAGCCCACTTCATCGGATGCATAGAATGGAACATATAGTAAGAAGTTTGCATATTAATTCAAGCTCTGTAGTTTCTCACTGGAGTCCGTTTTTGAAACTTTTCTGTTGCAAAATTGCCACCTTTAAGTCTGTTACTAAGTGGCCAGAGAGGTTGAAGTGTTCTCCTACCAGTTTTTGAATGTTATGATTCAATTGTTAAAAGTTAAATTGTGGAAAAGCAGCATCACTTGCCCCGTAACCTCAACCGTGCTGAACACAACGCCATCAACAGCCTCAGGAACAACTCTGACATCATAATCAAAAAGGCTAACAAAGGAGGTGCTGTCGTCATCATGAATAAATTGGAATATGAACAAGAGGCTGCTTGGCAGCTCTCTAACTCCACATTCTGCAGGCCATTATCCTCTAATCCCACTGAGGATTACCAAATGAAACTACACCATCTGCTCAAGAAACTCCCTGAAAAAGCACAGGAACAGATCTGTGCAGACACATGCCTAGAACCCTGAACAGGGGTATTCTATTTGCTACCCACGATCCATAAACCTGGAAATCCTGGACACCCCATCATCACAGGCATTGGTACCCTAACAGCAGGATTGTCTGGCTATGTGGACTCTCTCCTCAGGCCCTACACTACCAGCACTCCCAGCTATCTTTGAGTCACCACTGATTTCCTGAGGAAACTACAATCCATCGGTGATCTTCCAGAAAACACCATCCTGGCAACTATGGATGTAGAATCCCTCTACAAATGTCACGGCAAACCTGGTGGCTGACCTTTGTGACTTTGTCCTCACCCATAACTATTTCACATTTGGGGACAATATATACCTCCAAGTCAGCAGTACTGCTATGGGTACCCGCATGGCCTCACAATATGCCAACATTTTTATGGCTGACTTAGAACAACGCTTCCTCAGCTCTCGTCCCCTAATGCCCCTACTCTACTTGTGCTATATTGATGACATCTTCATCATCTGGACCCATGGAAAAGAAGCCCTTGAGGAATTCCACCATGATTTCAATAATTTCCATACCACCATCAACCTCAGCCTAGACCAATCCACACAAGCGGTCCATTTCCTGGACACTACTGTGCTAATAAGCGATAGTCACATAAACACCACCTTATACCAGAAACCTACTGACTGCTATACTTACCTACATGCCTCCAGCTTCCATCCAGGACACACCACACGATCCATTGTCGACAGCCAAGCTCTACGAACAACCACATTTGCTCCAATCCCTCAGACAGAGACAAACACCTTCAAGATCTCTATCAAGCATTCTTACAACTACAATACCCACCTGCTGAAGTGAAGAAACAGATTGACAGAGCCAGAAGAGTACCCAGAAGTTACCTACTACAGGACAGGCCCAACAAAGAATATAACAGAGCGCCACTAGCTGTCACCTTCAGCCCCCAACTAAAACCTCTCCAGCGCATCATCAGAGATCTACAACCTATCCTGAAAAATGATCCCTCACTCTTACAGATCTTGGGAGACAGACTAGACCTCGCTTACAGACAGCCCCCCAACCTGAGGCAAATACGCTCCAGCAACCACACACCACACAACAAAAACACTAACCCAGGAACCTATCCTTGCAGCAAAGCCCGATGCCAACTCTGTCCACATATTTATTCAAGTGACACCATCATAGGACCTAATCACATTAGCCACGCCATCAGGGGCTCGTTCACCTGCACATCTACCAACGTGATATATGCCATCATGTGCCAGCAATGCCCCTCTGCCATGCACATTGGCCAGACTGGACAGTCTCTACACAAAAGAATAAAGGGACACAAATCTGACATCAGGAATCATAGCATTCAAAAACCGGTAGGAGAACACTTCAACCTCTCTGGCCACTCAGTAACAGACTTAAAGGTGGCAATTTTGCAACAGAAAAGTTTCAAAAATAGACTCCAACGAGAAACTACAGAGCTTGAATTAATATGCAAACTAGATACCATTAACTTGGGTTTGAATAGAGACTGGGAGTGGCTGGGTCATTACACATATTGAATCAATTTCCCCATGTTAAGTATCCTCACACCTTCTTGTCAACTGTCTAAATGGGCCATCTTGATTATCACTACAAAAGTTTTTTTCTCCTGCTGATAATAGCTCATCTTAATTAATTAGCCTCTTACAGTTGGTATGGCTACTTCCACCTTTTCATGTTCTCTCTATGTGTATATATCTTCTTACTATAAGTTCCATTCTATACATCTGATGAAGTGGGCTGTAGCTCATGAAAGCTTATGCTCAAATAAATATGTTAGTCTCTAAGGTGCCACAAGTACTCCTGTTCTTTTTGCAGATACAGACTAACATGTCTGCTACTCTGAAACCTGCCTTAATAAACAGTTACCAGTTCTCATGCCTCCTTCCTATTGAGCTCTGCAGGCTTCATTAAGCAACTCCAATCCTCACTTCTCTCCTACAAATCCTAAATCCTCATTTTCCCTCACTGCAAAGTACCCCTGAAACAGTCTTCTCCTTCTTACTCCAAGACTCCTGCAACAGCTGTCACCCAAAGAACCTACCAAACATTGCTCATAAACACCAGTGCTCACATTTCTCAATGAAAAGTTCAACTGAGCTTAAGTCACTGCATCCTTATTTCTAAAGGCCTCCAAACCTCCAAGTTCTCACACCACTAAGTTCTAGCTTTTCAAGATCACCGTCCCTTCTTTTCTTGCTGATTGCCAAGCAGTTTATTCTTTTAACAGACCCTCCAGTCCTTGCTTCTTGGCACTGTGCATTTCCAAACCATGTTTCTTCCTAAAGCAGATTTGCAGAGCCATCTGCCAGCTGTTATCACTGCTGATCTTCACTCCTCATTTCTAGTCACTCCTTGGTCCTTTCTACTACTTCTTGCTTGAGCTTTTCCAAATTCCCAGTCATCTTTGCAATTGAAAGTTCATGCCTCATTCAGTTGACTCAAATCCTTACTCAACAGAGATCCTCACACAGCATTTGCCATACTGAAACAAGAGTACCTTTTTTTTCATTTTGGCTTAAACTGCTTCCAAAGTCACATCAACTATATCCAGAAAAAGCCCTCTTATACCAGAACCAAAGTGTCCCCACAGGGACTTAGATTCATATAACTATAGCATTTTAACTTCTGACCCTACCTTATATAGCTATAACATTCCCATGTAGACAAGCACTTATATACAATGAAAACAATCTACAATGATACACCTCCACTTTTATAAACAGTAAGAAATGAGATGCTAAAAGACTGCTCTGAACCCAATGTCATGGCATTCTCCAGGTGAAGGAGAACCAACTATGTGACCCTTGGGGAGAGTTTGTTGTCTGTTTGTTGTTGTGGGCTAGTTTGCTTGCTTGTTCCTGCTTTACTGAAGTTTATAGTGTGGTCTGTTTTGGTGACTGTGTACTGAGCTAGCGGTCAGCTTGGCAAGGCTGAGAGCTTTACCCTGCCATCCCTGTGATCCCTAATCCCTTTAGGGTCCCTTGATGAGGGGCAGGCTAACTCAGGGGTTTAAAAAGACAGCTCCTAAACAGTTAGAGGAGTTAATGAACAGGGGAGTTTTAGAGCGGAAGAGTAAGAACCAGATACACTTAATAAACTTAAACCAATATCCCCCCCCCAAAGGAAAAAAACAAAGAACCAAACACAAAGGAAAAACAAAACAAAACAAAAAACCCTGCAAGATTAAAAATAATGTAAGCAGAGGTCTAACAGTAGAGTGGACACTATCCAGTTTATTGCACTGAATGCAGCATATACAATTGTGGGCAGATGGTGTATGTGGGCAATTAGTGCAAGCAACTGATGGCGCTCAAAGACCAAGTGTGGGCTCTAAAGACCAGATTAGCTGAACTGAGGAGTTAAGGGAGACAGAGAGGTACATAGAGGAGACTTTCCAGAACGCAGTAGAGCAATCCCACCCCCGGTTTGTTAGCCTCTGCACTGTTGAGGAAGATAAAAGTCTCAGTGAAGGAAGACATCAAGCTGGAATGCAGAAAAACAGTCCCTTATTTGGGATCCTCTTTCCAGATGATGTCATGGTATCCTCTCACACTGAAGATACCTCTTCGGGGGAGGAAACTTCAGTCATTAGGAAGAGACAGGTAATAGTAATGGGGGAGTCAATTATTAGAAATATAGACAGCTGGGTTTGTGATGACCAGGAGAACTGCACGGTGAATTGCCTGCTGGGTACAAACGTTGCAGACCTCTTGAGACATCTAGATATGCTTATGCGCAGTGCTGGGGAGGAGCCAGTGGTCGTGGTACATGTAGATACCGAGAGATCCTGGAGACCAAATTTAACCTGGTAGGTAAGAGATTAAAGTTCAGGACCTGCATGGTAGCATTCTCTGAAATGCTTCCAGTTCCACATTTAGACAGGCAAAACTGTAGGGTCTCAATGTGTAGATGAGATGGTGTTCACAGGAGGGAATTAGGTTTATTAGGAACTGGGGGACCTTTTGTGAAAGGATGGCCTCCACCTAAACCAAAACAGAACCAAATTGCTGGCATTTAAGATTAAAAAGGTTGTAGAGGAGTTTTTAAACCAAGGGCTGGGGGAAAGCTGACAGCAGTGGAGGAGCGCACTGTTCAGACAGACACATCCCTTAGGGGAGGATTTATTAAAGGGGCTACATAAAGAGGAAAGGATAGAGGAAAGGTAGGAACTGAAGCGAAACAGTCAAAAGAAAAAGAGTCCCATTCAATTACATCACATGAACACAGACAACTAAACCTTGACAAGTTTAATAAGTGCTTGTATACAAATGTAAACACATCTAAATACTAAGACGGGTGAACTTGAGTGCCTGGTATTAAATGAGGATATTCATATAATAGGCACCACAGAAACTTGGTGGAACGATGATTATCAATGGGACACAGTGATGTCAGGGTAGAAAATATAAAAGAATGACAAAGTAGGTCATGCTGATGGGGGAGTAGCGCTATATGTGAAAGAAAACATAGCGTCAAATAGAGTAAAAATCTTAAATGAAACAGAAATTCCATGCTTGAATGATAAGAGTATAGCAGTAGAAATATACTACTGACCACTAGACTGTGACTGTGAAATGCTCGCAGAGATTAGAGAGGGCACAAAAACAGAAAACCCAATAATAATGGGGGATTTCAACTATCACCATATTGAATGGGTATACGTCACCTCAGGACGGGATGCAGAAAATTTCTTGACACCATTAATGACTGCTTCTTTGAGAGCTAGTCCTGGAAACCACAAGGGGAGAGGCAATTCCTGATTTAGGACTAAGTGAAATCTGGTCCACAAGGTGAATACAGTAGAATTGCTCAGTAACAGTCACCATGATGTAATTAAATTTAACATCCTTGTAGGGGGGAAAATACTAAAGAAACCCACCACAGTAGCATTTAACTTCAAAAAGGTGAACTATGCAAACAGGAGGAGGCTCAAAAGAGTGAAATGCCTGCAAGCTGCATGGAAACTTTTTAACAACACCATAATAGAGGCTCAAACTATATGTATATCCCAAATTAAAAATGAGAACAACAGTAAGAGGACCCAAAAATGTCACAATGGCTAAACAGAATAAAAGACACAAAAAGACATCTTCTAAAATTTGGAAGTCAAATCCTAGTGAGGAAAATAGAAAGAAGTATAAATTCTGGCAAGTCAAGTGTAAAAGTATAATTAGGCTGGCCAAAAAAGAATTTGAAGAGCAGCTTGCAAAAGACACAAAAACAAACAGCAATAATTTCTTCTAAGTACATCAGAAGCAGGAAACCTGCCAAACAATCAGTAGGGCCACTGGATGATCACAGTGTTAAAAGAGCACTCAAAGAAGATAAGGCCATTGTGGAGAAGCTAAATGAATTATTTGCATTGGTCTTCACTGTAGAGGATCTGAGGGAGATTCCCACACTTGAGCCATACTTCTTAGGTGACAAATCTGAGGAACTGTCCCAGATTCAGATGTCAATAGAGGAGGTTGGAGAACAAATTGATAAATTAAACAGTACTAAGTCACCAAGACCAGAGTTCTGAAGGAACTCAGATATGAAATTGCAGGACTACTAACTATGGTATGTAACCTATTGCTTAACTCAACCTCTGTACCAGATGGCTGGTGGATAGCTAATGTGACGCTGATTTTTTAAAAAGGCTAAAGAGACGATCCTAGCAACTACAGGCAGATAAGCCTAACTTCAGTACTAGGCAAATTGGTTGAAACTATAGTAAAGAACAGAATTATAAAATGCCTGAATTAACTACATATGTAGGGGAGGAATCAACATGGGTTTTGTAAAGGGAAATCATGCCTCACTAATCTATCAGAGTTCTTTGAGGGTATCAACAAACATATAGACAAGGGTGATCCAGTGGATATAGCGTACTTAGGCTTTCAGAAAGTCTTTGACAAGTTTCCTCACCAAAGGCTCTTAAGTAAAATAAGCTGTCAAGGGATAAGATGGAAGGTCCTCTCCTGGATCAGTAAGTGGTTAAAAGATAGGAAACAAAGGGTAGGAAGAAATGTTTTGGTTATCATAGTGGAGAGAGGAAAATAGCAGCATCCCCCAAGAATCCGTACTGGGACTAGTGCTGTTCAACATATTCATAAATTATCTGGAAAAAGGGTTAACAAGTGACGTGGTAAAGTTTGCAGACAATACTAAATTACTCAAGATAGTTAAATCCAAATCAGACTGTGAAGAGTTATAAAGGGGTCTCACAAAACTGTGTGACTGGAAAACAAAATGGCAGATGAAGTTCAGTGTTGATGAACGCAAAGTAATGCATACTGGAAAACATAATCCCAGTCAAAAATGCTAACAGAATGTAAGGAACCATTAGGAAAGGGACAGATAATAAGACAGACCATATCATGCCACTATATAAATCCACAGTACTCCCACACATTGAATACTGCATGCAGTACTGGTCTCCTCAGCTCAAAAGAGATATATTAGAATTGGAAAAAAGTATTGAGAGGGTAACAAAAATGATTGGAAGTATGGAACAGATTCCATATGAGAAGAGATTTAAAGACTGGGACTGTTCATTTTGGAAAGAGAGGACTAAGGAAGGATATGATAGAGGTCTATAAAATAGTGTATGGGGTGGAAAAAGTGAATAAGGAAATGTTATGTATTCCTTCACGTAATACAAGAACCAGGAGTCACCTGATGAAATTAATAGGCAGCAGGTTTAAAACAAACATATAGAAGTACTTCTTCAAACAACACACAACCAACCTGTGGAACTCATTGCCAGGATATGCTGTGAAGGCCAAAAGTATAACTAGGTTCAAAAAAGGATAAGTACATGGAAGATAGGTCCACCAATGGCTACTAGCCAAGACAGTCAGGAATGTAACCCCATGTTGTGGGTGTCCCTAAAAGTCTGACTGCTAAAAGCTGGGACTGGATGATAGGGGATAGATTTGTCCACTCCCCCTGAAGCATCTAGCACCTGCCATTGTCAGAAGACAGGATAATGGGCTAGATGGACCATTGATCTGACCAGTATGGCCATTCTTATGTCAGCACTTAAGAGGAAAGTCAATTTATTGGTTGAGTATAAAGCTCGTGCTGTTGAAGTGGTCATCTGAAAGTATAAACCTTAGCTCCCCTTAAAAAGTTTTGTTTTCCTCCTCAGAAGGTGCAGAATGATGGTGACTTGAACCGCTGTGCCAGTTCTTGTGGTTGATTGGTGGGTGGGTTTGGTGCCTTTTATCTTGTTTTTATGACACTGAGCTTGTAACAATGCTTCCATGACAACAAATAAGATATTACACTTTGGAATGTTGCAGTGACAAACTAAGTTTAAATGTTCACATTAGTTTTAACAGAAGAATAATGACAGAATTGACACCAGAAATGTTCAGAGTAAATCCCATTATCTCTGTATGCGTGAATATGTTTATTATTTTGTATGGGAATCAGAAAACCCACCTTTTCCTAATGGATTTATATATTCAGCTTCCTCTTCAGAATTTTACATCACTGGTCTCCACTAATTGCAGAAAGGAATGATGGAAAATGGTATGTGACCCAATCTGTACATGTACATCTGAGAAAGACTGTGTCCAATTCCAAGATTTTTTCATGCCATTCAGAAATGCAAAAACCCCTGATTCCAAATAAATTAAGCAGGACCAACATTTGATCTCAGCACTCTGGAATCTGGAGTGTCTCTAAAAAGGTAAAGGGATGCTGGACATGATGACGCATAATAAGATAGAATGAAATTGAATTGCTCAGGAAGATTAATACAAACTGACGTAACACCCACAAGTCCACCAGTGAATACATTTTTTAAAAATCTGCTCCCAATTTGACATTGAATCTTCCAATCCCAGGATATTGGTGCTCTGTATATGTAGACTGGGCTGTTTATCCTCTTTAAATGATCATACTCTTGGGGCAGAATAGTACGATGAAGAATCTGGTCTAGGGGCTAAGGCATTCAATGACAAATCAAGAGTTTTAGACTGTCAAGTCTTCTGGGCAGGGACTGTATCTTACTCCAACAGTAAAATAATTAAACATGGTAGAAGTCAATATATTAATATTGCTTTGTGTCCATTAGCCTAGATGGCTTTTGGTTTAAAGGATAAGTAATTTTGGTGGAGATCCATGCAAAAATCTCAACACTAATAAGTTTGTCAAAAGCTTGGCTGAGCTAACGTAATAAAAGTGAAGTTGGGAAATGACTAATAAAAGTTTCAACTAAAAATATGTTTTAAAACACAAAAGAAATTTTAAAAAAATTAAAAGAGAGCAGGGTAATTTAAAAAAAAGAATTAATCTATGGCTGGGTAGAGGGGCAACTGAGCTCGAAATCAAAGAGAGCCATCATCGCTCTAGCTACTTTAGCCCTTATTCTACTATCCAGTCAGACTCATACAGGTGGCTGCACAGATGCTGCCGATCCCAGTGCAGAACTAGGGTTTCAAATTGTAATCTTCAGAGGGCAGGGAGCATGGATTCCTCGGTGTTTGGGAAGTACTTAGCACATTTTGGGTGCTACTGCAATTTAAGTACATGATATTATAATAACAACAACAACAATAAAAAAAAGTCTTCTGTGTATCTTATAGGGAAGACAATACTGACAGTGTTCAAACAATAATAAGTGTATTAAAAGTGCAATCTAGGTAAGCCTTTAGGGCCATACATTAGTTTGCTAAAGCAGCAAAACAGAGGCATAATTATTGCTTAAGCTCCTGTGTTCCTACTTAGAAAGAGATTTTTGTATAATAAAGGTCAAAACAGAGATTATTACATTTTAAATCAGATAATTATAACTTAGACCCTACAGGTTTTCTGTGGTGTCCTAAAACTTTTGGCTAATTATTTATTATAAATTCCAGTGTCACCTAGAATTATCTGTTTTTAATTAGACAAGAACATAAGCCCTGCTGTATGAGAGGGTGAGCTCTGTTCTGCTGTGGGTCAGAGAACAAAGGTAATGTTGCTTTAAAATTATTCAGTGTCAAGAACCGTATAATATTATTTATATATATGCATACACACACACACACACGTTTAAAAGAGATCAACATATTTTGAGAAGACACGAAGAGTTGTTATACTATGATAAACTTAGTTAATATCTACTTGTTTGTTGATTAAAGTGCAGTGCTTCAATACATGACCTTATTCCAATGGAGAATGGGGTGAAATGAATGGGGGTATTTTTATTTTAATTATAGCGGATGAAATACTGTCCCCACTGAAGTCAGTGGGAGTTTTGCCATTGACTTCAATGCAGCCAGAATTTCATCCAATGTGTTTCTAATGCATTAGTTTCCCTTCCATGCTGTATTTTTTAAAACCTAGGTAATAATCAATTACAGGCCACAGTAAACAAATCAGACTGGGGCATTAACTGATACAAGGAGTCACTTGCAATGATCACATTCCCTTATGGTTTATATAAGATGAAATACCACTGTGAAGAGCAATGTAACAAATGCCATATGAATGAAGGATTTCAGACTTCACAAACTCATTTAGATGATACAGATGCTCTAGGGTTAGCATCATTTTGTGAAGAATGTATCTTGGTCCAGTTGAAGGGACCTCATATCGCCATTTGGCTCTGTTTTTGACAGTAGCTTAGTGAAAAGTCCCAGTCTCAAACCAATTTTGAGTATCTTTGAACCAACAGGTTAGCATTGTGAACACTGATACATAGCTAATGGACACTGTTACCATTGTAAAGCCAACTTCAGAAGAGATAATGATGACTATGAAAATATGATTACACATATGTGAGAGACTCCTGTTAGTCATAGTTAAACATCAAGACCCCCTTTTTGTCCCCCATTATTTTAATCCTCGTTGCTGCATGTGGCCTCTAGGACTATGTCTACTCTGCAATTAAAAACCCACGGCTGGCCCATGCCAACTGACTTGGGTTCACAAGGCTCCACCTAAAAGGCTGCAGCCTTAGCTCTGGGACCCTCCCACCTGGCAGCAAAAAATGACCCACCCCAAGTCTAACAGCCTGGGTCAACTGATTCGGGCTTGCATGATTTGTGCCGCAAGGCTAAAAGTAACAGAGTAGACATTTAGGCTTGAACTGCAGAGCCCACATGGGGGAGTTACAGCACAGCATTTTGGTGCACACTGCTATTCTCAGCCCCTGGGACAGTGTAGACAAAGCCTACATTGAGAGAAGAGAGGTTTCAGAGTAGCAGCTGTGTTAGTCTGAATCCGCAAAAAGAAAAGGAGGACTTGTGGCACCTTAGAGACTAACAAATTTATCTGAGCGTAAGCTTTCGTGAGCTACAGCTCACTTCATCGGAATGCGTCCGATGTAGCTCATGAAAGCTTATGCTCAAATAAATTTGTTAGTCTCTAAAGTGCCACAAGTCCTCCTTTTCTTTTTGAGAGAAGAGAGTTACTCAGATTAGAATCTGGTCAAGAAATTGGGGCTAACATTCTATTCGTGTAAGTGGTTAAAAAGAAATTCTGTTTTATTTTCAGCGAACAGATGGCAACTCCCACAGCCTCCTAACACCATGCTGGGAGAGTAGTTCACTATTCAGTACTGAGTCAGAGAGAAGAGTGCCACCTACTGAGTTTTTAAAACCACCTCCCACAAAATCTGGGCTTTCCTTGGAGGTCTCCCATCCATAACGCTAACCAGGGCCAACCTTGTTTAGCTTAAGAGATTTGACAAGCTCATATTTCAAAATGGCTTGGCTGTAGGCAAAATCTGATACTTTGTAGATTAATCATTTTAATTTAAGTTTAATTCCTGCATTTTTGTTCCACTGTACTTGAATATATTTGTATTCTTAGTGTTTTCAACTGCAAGGACTGATTATGTCTGGGCTCTTATCCACCAACATAGTTACCTAGAGAAACTATAACAAAATCATGTTGTAGACTACATAAGTGAATATATAACCAACTGGTATTTTATTTAAAACAAAAACAAAAACCATTCCCATCCCTTCAGGATTGACTTTAGCAGCATAGTTACCTCTTGAAACTTGCAACGCAGTGGTTTGCATCAACCTGAAAATAATAATAAAAGGAAGTACATAGGATACAAAACCCAACTTGCAAAATAGACAAACCAAGACCTTCACTTGTGAGAACAGATAACTGGAGAAATGTAAACACTAAAAATGTATTGTTGACAAAATGTGGCTGCACAGGTCTTGGAAAAGAAATAGACACAATAGATTTTGAATGTTTAACAGAATAAAAATAGAAGCTTACAGTATGTACACAGTCCCTGAGGCCCTTACAGCTTCCTTTCTTCATGAGTGGTTCTGAAAGGTTGTGCAGGTCACTTCCATACACAGTAGCTGCTGTTATTAAGAATAGTACAAACTTACCTTCGCTTTATGAAATGAAAAGAGAATTGATCTGCATGCTTCTAGCATCAAAAATTTAAAAGAAAAAAAAACTAATTGCATATTACTTTTACTCAATAAAAAAAGAATTCATTTGGAAATACAATACTCAATCAAGGGCCACCATTGAAAAGATTAAAGATCATATTGCTTTTTTTTCTGTGTCCTTTTGTTAGATGAGTCAAAAAATCTGAGAATTCAAACATCACACACACCATTTCTATGGTACAAAATGTTACATCAACGCAGTCACAGGGGACAGCTGCTCATTTATTCTAAACAGACTTTGTTCAGGGCCAGGCTTGAATGATGAGTCATCGATTCATAGATTCCAAGGCCAGAAGGGACCACTGTGATCATCTAGCCCGGCCTCCTGTATAACACAGGCCATAGAACTTCCCCCAAAATAATTTAAAAGAGCATATATTTTAGAAAAACATCCAATCTTGATTTAAATATTGTCAGCATTGGAGAATCCACTACAACTCTTGGTTAATTTTTCCAGTGATTAATTACTCTCACCTGTAAAACTTTATGCCTTATTTACAGTCTGAATTTGTCTAGCTTCAACTTCCAGCCAGTGGATTGTGTTATACCTTTCTCTGACAGTTTGAAGAGCCCATTATTTGTCCCTCACATAGGTACTTATAGACTGCAATCAAAATCCACCTTAACCTTCTCTTT
Organism: Lepidochelys olivacea; assembly: GCF_965140295.1. Taxonomy (NCBI): domain Eukaryota; kingdom Metazoa; phylum Chordata; order Testudines; family Cheloniidae; genus Lepidochelys; species Lepidochelys olivacea. Next base: position 101,839,007 of record NC_140412.1, on the reverse strand, counting down.
TGTTAAACTAAATAGATTGAGCTCCTTGAGTCTATCACCAGTGCCAAATAAAGAGGTAAAACAACCTCTGTACTCCTCCTTGAGATTCCTGTTTATGCAACCAAGGATCACATTAGTCTTTTTGGCCTCAGTGTTGCACTTGGAGATTATGTTCAGCTGATTTGCACCAGGATCTCCAAATCCTTTTCACAGTCACTGCTTCCCAGGATAGAGTCCTCCAGCACGTAAGTATGGCCTACATTCTTTGCTCCTAGTATATACATTTACATACAGCCATTTTAGAACACATATTGTTTGCTTGTGCCTAGTTTACCAAGTGATCCAGATCATTCTGTACTTGTGACTTGTCCTCTTCATTAGTTACCACTCCCTCATCTTTTGCATCATCTGGTAACTTTATCGGTAACGATTTTGTTTTCTTCCAGATCATTGACAAAACTGTTATATAGCCTAGGCTCAAGAACAGATTCATGTGGAACCCCAGTAGAAACACACCCGCTCGATGATGTTTCCCCATCTTTTAGATCTATCAGTTAGCTAGTTTATAATCTATTTAATCCATTCAATCTCAGTCTCTATATTAAAAATCCTATAACTATCAGAATTGAAACAGCCTTGGCCATGCCCTAAACACCTCTCAAGGGAGTGCAGAGAAGTTAATTTGCATGCAGTGTTTCAAAATGAGTTTTAATGGATTTACATTAGATTTGAACCCACTTTAGATGTATTATTTCTCCCTTTTCACTATCTACTCACTATCTCTACTATTGTACTGCAATACAGTATATCCTATAATCATATGTTTGCAGGCCTGTGGTAAAGTACACAAAACTTCAAAGGGTTATTATGAAAAGGCCTAATTGTTATTTTTCCTCACCACCCCTTGGGCCCAAAGTACATAATCATCCAGTAATTGAACTGAAATGCCTAAATGGCTGGATCCCCTAAAGGACATAGGTATTTATCAGTGAAGAAAGTAAAGAAAATTTAACAGACCCCTATGGCATTCTCCTGCACTAGTAGAAATACTATGTAAATATAGCTGACCTGGACCTGCTAGGCTCTTCTGAAATCATTACAGGATACAGAACAATGCTTGGCTGTTATGGGGACTGTAAATAATGTAAAGATAAGAAACAGAATTAAGCTGAAAACAGAAGTCTCAATTTTAAAAAAAATAATTTGTGAAGAATTAAGAAGAGGGGATAGAAATACACCTATAACAACAGTGTCAATAATACTATGTGAAAGCAAATCCCCAAAGGGCCTCACATTTAATAGCCCCTCCAAAATGTGTATGGATAGCGGATCCCAGGCTTTCACTTACTGTAAGTGTCATAGAACTCATGAGATAGAGCACTGAAGGCCCTGACAGCTCTCTTTTACATTCTAAATGACATCTGCATTCAACAGAACAGAAATAAAGATTAAGAGAAACACCTCATACGACTGTGCTCAGCTTACCTCAAAATGTAATATTTAAAAAGTACAGAGAAACACAGGTCTGTCTTCTTGTACTGTAAGTAAGAACTGGTGTCAAAGCCTCAGAGGTCTTCATTGCTGCAGGAAAGGCAAGTACCACAGTATCCAAAGGACAATGGGAGCCTAAGCCACAGCATCTTACTCAGCCAAAACTCCTGATGAAGTCAAAAGGAATTTTGCCTGAGGAAGGGGCTCATCAGCGGGCTCTGAATACACAGCAAAAATGGTTCCAAGTACGTTTACACAGCACAAGATTAACATGGCAAAAGATTCTCAGCCCGTCTTACACTTCAGTGATCAATAGAATGCCCATTACTAATTAATAAAATCACAATGATTTTGTACCTGTAGGAGGGTAACTTACTGCAAGTATACTTTAAGAGGTTATTAATACTTATGGCTTAGAACAAAATATGTCAGCATACAGATCGTGAAGAGATTATTTCAAATATATGTTTGTTGGTTGATTGCATAAGTGATACCTCTTATTGCTTGAACAACACCTCAAAGGCAAAATAATGATGACATGACAATGTATGTAAATCAAGAACTGCATGTGGGTTTATTTTACACTTGAGAAAACAGTGGATTTAATTGTGTGAACCAAAATGTACTGTACAATATTAATGATAAAACATCAAAATGTATAATTCATAGTGCATTGCTTGCTTTATTTTTATTTATTTATTTTTGTCAGATAGTTCCTTTAAGTACATGCATCTGGAAAGATGCAGGTGCCAGTAAAATTTCTCTATTTAAATCAAGCTGCAGGAACTAAATTTTATTCAAAAAGTGTGGTTTTACATTATATACACAGAAGTCGAATATAAAATGACAATATAAAAAGTTAAAAGAGAAAGCATACAGCCAGAAGGTACAAAGAAAGTTAAACAGTTTAAAATGGTACGATATGTAACATGTATTTTTTTAAGCTGATGCTGGCAATTTACAAGGAATGGAATCCAACATTTGCCCCTTTTTATGTTTTGTTTTTTGTTTTCATTTACCAATGCAGCACACTATAGAAAGGTGAGCTTGTACCAAAGCTTAACATTTGTAAATAACTATAAACTGCAGTATTTTACAGGGAAAAAAAGCATTTTTACACTTTTTTTTTAAACAACAGCTTGCATACTTTTTTTGCCAAAAAAAGTGGCAATTTTCAGCATCCAGAGGGTTTGGGCATAGTGGCAACTTGGTTTGCTATTTTATATTATTTTTATTTTTATTATTTTTATTATTATTATTAAACTCTTACAGTTGTGGCTTCCTAACCCCGTGAGTACTAGATAGCTTTCCTTCGTCCAAGAACTGCATGCATCTTTTCTCCACAAACCAGTTCTGCGTTAAAAAATGCTCATTCAGTTTAAAAAAAAAATCTTTAGTACATTTTGTTTTTGACATAGCTTTGATTTGAATGAAATCCCTTTAAGCCTCTTTATTTATTTAATTATTTGGAAAGGCACAGAAATGCTATTACAGTTCTTCGAGGGTTAAAACTTGACACTACTGGGTTCTGTGACCTTTATTGTCATGGCAACTTTGCAATTTTAGGATGTCTTTTTATCATTGTTCTTTGTGTCTTTCTTTACTGCTAAATTAATGTTTCTCAATAGTGTCTCCCACTATATTCTATAAAAGATAGCTTAACATCAAGGACAGATGTTGAAAATAAAGGTCAGACTTTTACTCACAAAAAAACCAAAACAAAGCAAAAAAAACCACCATGCACAGATCAGACAAAGAGCATATAAATATAACTACAAAATAAGTGTAAGAAAAACCAAGGTCCAGATAGGCAGTTCAGCAACAAAAGTAAGACTGATTTCAGAGGCTCAGGTCAGGCCTAGTGCAGTACTATGAAGAAGTTTAGTGCAATGTTCCCATGGTCACTTGCATACCTAGCTGCTTATCTGGACGCTATTGTTTTTCTAACTCAGTTACATAGATCAGATGGTCCTCTGGGGACTTGCCGTGTGTTTTACTAAGGTGCAGTTTGACTGCGTGCTTACTTGCAAAAGTTCGGTTACAGAGCTTACACTGGAATGTGGATCCCAAGTCCTCCTCAGAAATTCCAAGTGAACCCAAAGTCTTGTTCGTGAGGACTTTTGAAACATTCTGCTGTTCTTGAATCTGATTTAGTGGCAACTTTGACAGATCCTTCAAACTAAACCCTAAATGTGTCTCTAAGTGACTTATGTACGTAGAAGCAGTCCTGAATTGAGAGGCACAATCATTGCAAAAGAAAACAGGATGTCCTGTGTCTAGGTTCTTTAAAAACTTAGTTCCACCTGTCCTCCTTAACTGATACTTCACATTGGCCAGCCAGTGGCTAATTGTGGTCATGGAAAGACCAGTAAACTTAGAGATGTGTACCCGCTCCTGTGGACCGAGGTCTGACATAATATATTTGCCTTCTGGTGTCTCCCTCAAGCTGGAAGCAAACTGTGCTTGAAGGATCAGAAGATGCTGAGGGTTCCAGTTGGACTGCCTGCCTTTCCTCTTGTGTACTGGTGACAGCTCATCCAGAGCTTCCTCAAAACTGCTTCCATCAGCATCCGACTTCTCTGACACAGTAGACGGAGTCGAAGACTTGGGTGTCAAACGCCCGGTGAGATTTTTCACCATATCAGAAATATCCATTAGGGCGCTCTCCCTTAGAGGAGAAGAGACAGAGTCAGCCACACTGGAAACAAGAGGTTTGCTTTTGGACTTGGTTAAATCAATGGGCTGATCACTGTTTTCATAGTAGTACCGGTCGATGGCATCAGCCTGCTTGACCGGAGTGGTCGGGTAAATAGGTTTGTCCAACATACTGTTGCTAATTTTGTACAACATGGCCAAAGGGTCCAAGGAGGGGCTTACTGGCTTAGAAACTTTGCCTAGGTGGGTATTCATAATGGACTGTAAAGCACTCAATGGGTTAATGAAAGATGGCTCAGGCGAATGATCTGTGATGATTCCTAAATTATTACAGCCATTTGCGACTTTTGCTTTGAGTGGCTCTGTACCATTTGGAGTATGAGCTTCAGCTGGACTGTCCTTTTTGACCTTCTGAACTTCTGCATTGGCACTCTTTTTCTGCTGCTGTTTGTTGTTTATTTCCTCTGATTTTGGAAAGTCTTTGTTTTCTTTAGCAGCAGGTGATGTTGGTTTAACCGGAGAACTCTTCTCTTTCTCTGCAGGTTTTTCTTCCCTCTTTACATTGATTTTACCTGTAACCTTCTCCACCAGCTCCTCCATCGCAGACACATTACTCTTGTGAGGTGGGGGTGTGAGACTACCTGGGGAATGGACAAGTGCACTGTGTTCCGATGACAGTGATTTTACACTACTGGCATAGGATGGCTGCATTTGAACACTCTGCACTGTGGGTTGTAGGGACTTTACTGTTCCCGGTAGCTGGTAAGCTGCATGAATGCTGGGGTATCCTCCCCAGGAAGGTGCTCCATTCTGAGCCTTGCTGATAGCTGTTGTCACTGTGTTCTCAAGGGATTTCAAGATGTCTATTCCACCTTTAGGACTGTCATCCAGATCCTCCTCTCTGAGGTACTGATATAAAGTTGTTGGCTCAAATTTTTCCGTAGAGTCCTCACTCTCCTCTTTTATCTTTTTGTCTGTTTCAGTGACAACCACCTTTTCCTTTTCTGGGTCCTTCTTCTCCTCAGAGTTTGTAGACCCAGCTGGAGAATCAGGATGCTTTTTAATGTTGGAGGCTGGTAGTCTCGTATGGGTGGTGGGTGGCAAAGGTATGGACTGTATCTTTTCCTCCACCACAGGGTCCAACACTAGTTGTTTTCCTTTTTTCGAGGCGGAGTTGGTCACCTTCAAAAAATGACCAGTGACCATCATATGAGCAGTAAGTTGCTGCAACGTGTCATGAGAACTGCCACATTCCATGCATTTCAATATCTGGGCTTTACGGGCCTCAAACTGCCAAGTGTAGCTAGCACCATTTTGATAGCCATAGCGATTGTTTGGAGTCACATAGGGATTGGCAGTTTTCTGATCCTTTGCAGACTCACTCAATGCACCCTCTCCAGTGATCCCTGGTGGCTCAGGTGAACAAGGTGAAGCTAAGTCCTGAAGTGCTCGCTTTTTGGTAGAAGGGACCAATTTAGTGATGGCTGGTACTGGTTCCTTCAGAGGCACTTTCTGGTAATGCTTTGTTTTTATCATATGGACACTCAGGTCTTGCAAAGATTCAAATGAATGCCCACAGTACATGCATTTCAGCACTTTTTGAGCATCCTCTTTGCCTTCCATTTCCATAAGTGAACGTTTTCTAGGCTTTGACCACCGTTTGGTCTTTTCAGATTCTTTATCTCTGTTGTCATCACGGTAATGTCCAGTTTCATTCATATGCACTGTTAGCTCCACCAGTGTGTCATAGGCTGCACTGCAGTCTTTGCATCGAAATTTACTAGCACCGGTGAACACAGACCCATAGAGTTTATTGTTTTGCCGGTAAAGCTGAACTGTGCTGAACAGACTAGGCTCCGGGAGAAGTCCATATGAAGAAGTCTGCTGCAAAGTTTTCGCTAATGCAGCTTGGTGCCAGTCATAACCGGAGCCACCACTGTTACTGTGACTAGTATTACAGTTACTCGTACTAGTACTGGTACTCGTGTTGGTACTGGTACTGTGGGAGTTGGTGCTAACATTGCAATTGGTGGTGTTTTCATTCTGGCTGATTTCATTGGTGCTGGTCGTTGGACTGGATTTCTTTAAGTCCAAAGCTAAACTGGACCAGCAAGACTCTGAGAGTAAATTTGCATACACAGCTTTTATTTGTGCCAAGCTGTCCTGTGGATAGGAAGCATTGTCTGTGCACTGATGATCCTCTCTCTCTTCTTGAGAGGAAGTGCTTTTGAAATGGGCCAGTCGATCACTGTTTTCACTAAACGGCGAACCATAGCCTGCATCTTGATTAGTTGCAGAGCTGACTGGGGAGTTCTGGTAGCTTTGAGCCTCTTTGAGCTCTGTTTCTTCATTGCACAAATACTCACTCTCCTGGATGTCCAGAGATAGCCCGTCATCCTCCACTCTGTCTTCATCTATTTCCGCTGCCTTCAACTCCTCCTCAGGAACATATGCTTAAAATATAGAAAAACAAGACACCGTTATGGAATGCGCACATTTTATATCACTGCCATCTCTTAGACTAAACACGTTAACCATGAGGCCAAATTTTAAAGGTACAAACAACACATCCCCACCACTTACACACTCAACCTGTACACCCTTAACTTAATGTCAACCTTAACTCTTAATAGGTAGTATTAATTTTTATGCTAGTAGAGTAACATGCGACAGACAGTACCACAATAGTCACCATTGTTATGTTTAAAAAGCATTAAGCTGATTCCTCTCCTCAATACAAGAGTAATTAAATAGAGCAGTAGTCAGGCAGTGAGATACATTATGTGTGTACAAAGCAGATGTGTGAGGTTGACATCTGTTCCATGAACCTAGGCTCTTAGAATCACTGACTGGACTGATCCCATTTGCTGAAGCCCTGTAGCAAATTGACCTCAGCTGCACCCTCAAGGGCAATCTCCTTGGCAAAATCAGTTGCAGACAACTGACTCTAATGGAGCCATACTTGGCAAAAGTGTCAGGTCAATTATTGAGGAGGTTCCTGGTGGCTTGTTGCATTGGGTTCATTAGAGAGTGGCGTAATCTCACAGCTCTTGGCTTTCACTGGCATAGAGCATTTTTTAGTATAACATTTAAATGGTAAACTGACTTAAAGAGGACAACATAGGATAACAATTATTATTGTTCTGTATGAACAGGAGATACTTTGTATCCCCCTACACTATAACATGGCATGGGTGCCACATTACTATTCTGGCAAGAGCCATTGGTAGCTAAAAATAAAATAAAATGAGTGAGCTGAATATTTAGAAGCGCTAAACATAAAACGTAAGACTACATTGATTATTGGCTTACAGTAAATATCAAACTTTGCTATTGTATTGCCATCTGGTGAAACTCTACAAATTACATGTTCATCTGTATCAAACTATTTTTTAAGCTAGCAAAGGTGATATTCATGAGCAGATGCCACTATATCAAAATACATTTACTCCAAGGGCCCAATTCACAAAAGTGGCTTACATGCACCTAAGTCAGAGGTAGGCAAAGTATGGCCTGCGGGCCACATCCAGCCTGCAGGACCCTCCTGCCTGGCCCCTGAGCTCCTGGCCCAGGAGGCTAGCCCCTGGCCCCTCCCCCGCTGTCCCCCCTCTGGGCGGCTCTGGGCAGCCAGGCAGTGCAGTTGCAGAGCCGCGGCCTGACCTGGTGCTCTGGGTGACATGGCTGTAGTGCCGCCAGCCACCGGTGCTCCAGGCAGCGCGGTGAGGGGGCAGAAGGGGTTGGATAGAGGCAGGGGAGTTGGTGGTGGTGATCAGGGGTCGGGGTGTGGATAGGGGTCGGGGGGGGGACACAGGGGTTGGATGGGGCAGGGGCCCCGGGGGGGGCAGTCAGGAAGTAGAGGGGGGTTGGATGGGATGGCAGGGGGCAGTCAGGGGTGGAGGTTCCAGGGGCGGTCAGGGAACAGCGGGTGGTTGATGGGGTAGGAGTCCCAGGGGGGCCGTCAGGAGACAGAAAGGGTTGGATGGGGCAGGAGTCTTGGGGGTCCATCAGGGGGTAAGAAGCAGGGGGTCGGATATGAGGTGGGGGCTGGGCCATGTCTGGCTGTTTGGGGAGACACAGCCTCCCCTAACTGGCCCGCCATACAATTTTGGAAACCCGATGTGGCCCTCAGGCCAAAAAGTTTGCCCGACCCGACCTAGGAGATAAATGTACATTTTCATTGTATAGTAGAAAACATACATGTACACTTTTGCCTCCACATTTATAAAAGAAGCACTTGGCCAGAAAAATCACCTTGGTTGTGGAATGTAGGTGAGTTTATGTGCAAGTCAAAGTAGAAAATAAACATGGGTTGAGAACAGCTTTCTGACATGGAAAAAAAATATTTTTACGTTGGGTGAATTGCGCACAGAGCCATTCTGAAATGTGTGCAATTCCCTTGCAGGAAGAAAGGTTGAAAGAAAGCCAGAAAAAGGCACTTCTGCTCCAATGTGATATGAAAAAAAAGAAACAAATAAAATAAAATACACTTATCACCCTAGGAAGTTTTAGTTGTTAGGTATTAATACAATTTGTGCCATTTTTCACAAGCAGTTGCTAATTCTTTCATTTCCAGAATTTTTCCCCTTTAAAAAAGCAAAATTTAATCCTCCCATTTTAACAGGAAGACTATTTAAAATGTTTGTTTTTACAGAACAATAGTATCTACAATCACTATGTGACACTTCTAAGTTTACAGTAGAGTCCTAATACACTCCCTGCACAACTATAGCCCCATATTTCAAGACAAGGGGATATGTGACTCATCCACTTCCATCCCCCTACCACTGTAGTGCTGTTCCTTATCATGTCCTCCTCAACCCTCTACCCAGTCTATAACTGCCTGTCTCATTCTTATCTCTGGAGATACTTTTGTTTTACTAAAAACGGTTACAAGTTAAAAATGACACAGTTTCAGGTAAAGTCTTATTAAAAGGGTAGCTGAGCCACAAGCCTTTTATTTAAAAAGTATGTAACGGTATCAGGGAGGAGGAGGAGACCGGGCAAAACAGAAGAAGCTGGAGAAAAGGCTCAGAGGGAACCAGAAAGGATGATGTTCTCCAACAAAGAAAAAGAAAGAAAAAACTACTATTCATTTATTCTGTAAAAATCTCAGCTCTTACAGTGTTACCACAAGAAGGTCACGAGGGGCCCACAATGTATTATAGCCTTGTAATGCTGTTACTTTTATAATTTTAAATTGTGTGTGTGTGTTGTAGCGGAATCCACTAGCACAGCTGTAGTTAAGAGTCTGTCAGCACTCGCATAATACATTCCTGTTTTCAGGTATTTATAACTGCAAAAGAAAGCATTTTATAGGAGGGCAAATATAGACAATTATGGAATCTGGGACCTTTTTTTCTGACAGTGTTTTTCTAAATTAAAATTTCCAGGCTCACAGTGCATAACAGACTAGGCCCTTCTGGCATTTTTTCCTTACATATAAAAATATGAGCTATTAATGACTGACAGTTACTATGGAGGAGCTGAAACTTAATGGGACATATTTTCAATTGGTATAAATTAATGTAGCTCCAGTAACTTCAACTGAGCTATGCCAATTTACACTAGCTGATAATTTAATCCAATGTTTTAATAAACATGACTAACTTCTTCAAGTTGCAGATCGGTGCTACAGGTCAACAATCTGCATGTCTGGTCCAGTAGGTCGTTATTATTTTTCAAAAGTGGTAAAAAAAATTACATTTTTAGTAATTACTGTAAATACCTGCTTCAAATCAGTTTCTATATGTAAGTGATAACTGATCCAAATTATATATATTTTTTTCTGTTTAATTTATGATGATCTTTCGTGTCGATTCTCATACACTGTTGATTGGTGGGGAAGTTTCTTTTATCTCCACCAGAAAGGGAGTTAAACTATACCAAAAATGTTTAAGTTACGTGAAATGTCTGGTGCTAACCCACTAAAACAAAGAACCTGAGTGTTAAAATGAAATTCCATCTGTCACCTTCTTTCTTACTCTTAGTTTTTACTGAGACTACTACAAGGGTGAGTTCTTTTACATGCCAAGATATACTGAAATACCTAGCTAGAAAGTGGACAGAGAACTTTCTGCCTTAACGATGATTTTCCTTTCTTTCAAAATTTAAAATCAGATCCTGAAAACAATCCAAATTTTTATATATATGTATATATCTACACACACACACACACACACACACGCATGCAGTTATTATAAATAATTTCTAAACAAACACACACATACACACACAATGCACATTAAGTAATATGGTAGTTTATTTGAATTGTTTTAATTTATATTATTACCATTAGAAACTATTTCATTGAAACCCTCTGATTATTGTTGAGATAAATATAATACTTTTTATTCAGGACTTTAATAATGTTTCTAGTAAGAATATTAATACAAACAACAGAATATGATATTTCACAAGGTCAATTAAATTTTCTAGTCCAGAAGTTTTCTATGACAGATATTACAGAAAAACAGAAAATAAAGACAAAGTTGTTACTTTTCAAAAATATATATTTACTAAAATTTCCCCCAGGGAAATCTGATGAATAAGTAGGCGTTGGAATTCTCTTTCCACAGTTATTTGTATAGAAAAGTGCTATTATCCTAACTCAAATAAAACAGAGAAACTGAGATTCTCTCTCTCTATTTAAAAATAACAGACAGACAGACAAATGGACAGAAAGATTCCAGTCATTTTTTTTTTAAATGTTAAAACAACTCCCATCAACCTTCTACATACACTTCCTGCACCTACAAAGATGTTGCAAACTGTGATACTGGGTAACATGTGTGTCCTGCAACCACACAGAAATATACAGAGCAGCAATAAAAATTCATCTCCAGCAACTTCACTATACCCAAAGCAGAAGATATTTTAGTGCATAATGTTGCCAATCCCTCTCTCTCTGAAAAAAAATCATCAAATTACAGACACAGGAAGAAATAACTAGCGATTGGAAGTGGTCTGCTTTTCTTTTTACTAAACCTTGTTAATATTTCTTGCCCACAAGATGTGCCTTCTGGATGCCAATGTTTCCCCATAGATGTACTATCATCTCTGAACAGCATTAAAATCTGTGCATTCTAATGTAAGTGGACATGAGGCGCTATATATCGAACATGTTAGTGGTACAGCACATTGTGTTTGCTTCAGTGAGAAGGTTTACACTATAAATACACATCCATTGTCTGAAGAGGCAAACACACACTGGAAATATATAAATGGTTTTAAAACCATTATATTTTTTCATGAAAAATATATAAAATAATTTCTTAATCCTTAGCCCAGTACTTCTGAAGGAATTTCTCTCTAGCCTAGATATACTTTTCCATTTATAAAAAGGATTGTAGTATTCAGACATTATTTTAGGAATGGCAAAAAGT